>NC_143551.1:69866250-70222500 GCF_054136105.1 Typopeltis vanoorti
GAGTAGGAAATGATTGTCAGACATGCAAAAATATTTTGGGAAAATTTGGAGAAAAGAGCAAAGCTAATAATAATGGCAAATATCTGTTGGATTTCTGCTCAGGACATGGACTGGTTATTACTAACACCATGTTCCAATATAAAAATGTGCACAAATTCACATGGAGAGAAGAGGCAAGGAATAAAAAAAGTCTAATTGACTATGTTATTGTTGATAGTGATGATTTTTGCCTGGTGCAGGACACCAGAGCATACAGAGGATTTGAAATTGGAAGTGATCACTATTTGGTCTTGAGCAGGATAAAACTGAATTTCATATTGAAAAGAATAACATGTAAGAAACTTTTAAGGCGAATAAAAGATGAGCAGCTCTCAGATGTGAACTGTAGACTAAAATACACAAAGATTATTGAAGAAAAAATTAAAGAGTTTGAGAACAGGAACCATACCTTGGAGATTCAGTGACAAGCCTTGAAGAAAACCCTGATTGATTCAGCTAGAGAGGCATGTGGTGAAGTTGTCTGCAAGGATAGAAAAATTAGAACTCCATAGTTGACACAGGAAGTTAAAGAGGCAGTGAAGGAAAAGAAGAAAGCATATCAAACGTTCCTGGCAAATACGTCAGCGTGTGCTCTTAGAGAATACAGAGACAAATGTAAGAAAGCTAAACACTGTGTAAAACTAGCTAAACAAAAGTCATGGGAGGACTTTGGCAAGAATATAGAAAATAAATATCAAGATGGTGGCAAAATATTCTGGAGGTTGTTGAAGAAGCTTAAGAATGGAGGAAAGATGCTGTAAAAGGAGTTAGAGATGATAAAGGTGACATTAAAACGGGAGAAAAAGATATCCTTGAAGTATGGAGTAATTACATTGAAAAACTGCTAAATGAAACAAGCAGTGATGACAGCACAGTGGCAAAAAAAAAACTGACCAGGCATGCAGTCAGGAATACATATCCATACTTGAAGTAAAAAAAGCCATGAAAGGCTTGAAATGTGGAAAGGCAGCAGGAGTAGATGGTATTCGACCAGAAATGCTAAAGTATGGTGGTATAAAAGTCTTACAGTAGGTGCACTGCATAGTTCAGAATGCGTGGACAGAGGGACGAATTCCCAATGATTGGAGTAGAGCTCTCATAGTACCCATATATAAAAAGGGAAATAAAACTGAATGTGAGAATTACAGAGGTATATCGCTACTGAATGTTCCTGGTAAGATATATGCAAGTATACTTGAAAAACGGTTGAGAAGAATTGTGGAAGAAAAGCTTGGTGAAGAACAAGCTGGATTCAGGTCAAATAGAGGTCGTCAGGATCAGAACTTCACTTTACGACAAATAGTGGAGAAATCATGGGAATATAACAAAGATCTCTTTTAAGTTTTGTCGATTTGGAAAAGACATATTAGAAGGTGTCAAGAGAGAAGCTATTCAATACGCTACAGTTATGTGGTGTCAAATGGGGCATAATATCAAGCAATACTTAGTCTTTATTTGAGTTGTAAGTCCGCAGTTACAATTGAAGGAAGTATACAGGAAGATTATTTAATATTAAATCTGATATCAGACAAGGATGCACATTATCCCCTCTGTTATTCATTATCTATATGGATCACATATGAAGGAAAGTGGTATTAAACCTGATATCAAAATTTGAGATGTTAATGTCAGCTCTTTGCTTTATGCTGATGATGTTATACTTCTAAATAAATCTGCTACAAGTCTGCAAGATTCCCTGACTAAATTGAATAACTGTTGTAATAGATATGGTATGAAGGTCAGCAATACAAAGACAATGCAAATAGGCAGAATCGTTGAAAATGTCAACTGCGTTGTAAATGGAAAACCTGTGGAACAAGTAAAACATTTCAGCTACTTAGGCATGATTTTTAGTGAAGATGGTAAATTAAATATGGAAATAGACAACAAAATCAACAAAGTTAGTATGGTAGGAAGTCAAATGAATAAATTCATATGGAATATGAGAGAAATTAGTCGCGACACTAAATTAGCTCTATGCAAGACAGTGTTCAAACCAGTTTTAATTTATGGATCTGAGAGCTGGATCAGAAGTAAAACACTTGACCAAAGACTAGAGACCGCAGATATGAGAGTCCTGAGAAAGATTATAGGTGTGAACAGATGGCATCAATGGCAATATCACATTAAAAACAAGGATATAAGGAAAGAACTTGACATTCTCGGCATCCAAGAATGCATTAGCAGAGCTAATCTTAGGTGGTATGGTCACTTAAACAGAATGGGCGAGGAAATATTATCAAAACGAGTGTTCTCTGCCAGGCTGGCAGGAAAATGACCCAGAGGAAGACCAAGATAGGTGGATTGATACGTTACAATGTGCCATAGATGATAGAAATATAAGATCTGATAATGATAATATTGGAGTCTTGACAAGTAACAGACTGATTTGGAGGAAATTTGTAGATAGGAAGTTAGTAATGATGTAAATTTTTCATGTAGTACTATTATATCCTGTACACCCCCTTGAGGGTACATGGCAGGAATTTGATGATGATGATAATAATGTGATAAAAGGCAAAGTATTCAAAACAATAAAAATGTGTAAATAGAACAATAACGCACTTCTCTCAGTCACTCACACATACATCCTGGTTTCATATAAAATTCTTGGTCTGTAAGGCAGAGATGTACATTATTTCAATGATTACTTATAATCTGCATGGATCATATTATTAAACCAAATGATATTATGGCTGGTGTCAAATATAGAATGTTTAATAATTAAAAAAAAAAAATTAACATGTACATATAACAAAAAATTATAGGTGGAACAACGTTTACTAGATTGCTAAGATGCACATTCATATAATAGATACTCTGGATAATGATATTTGAACTACTGCAATTGCATATGCAGTCATGCTACAATAAAAAACAGTGATCACAAATTCTCTGGAAAGATCACTGAAAGAAGTAAATCAAGCTTCCCCTTTTATGTGACTTACACCCATGAAAAGTTTTTGTAAATCTATAGTACATTTGCCCCATGGGTGGGCCAATGATTTTTTTTTCTATGTTTGTTTATTTTTACATAGTCCAGAAATCCTGCTTGAGAGACCAAATGCAACTTTTTCAAGCCTTTTTCAAGAGAAGTACTAATGGTAATGGTCTCACACTGGGTAATGACCACCTGGCCAACCAGACTGTAGATATAACCTATTTATCAACTACTGCTTGAATCTGGAAATGAAATACTCATATTAAAGTCAGAATAAGCAAGCATTCTCTGTTGTAATTCCTACAGATAAATGGATGCCCATGCTCAGTAATACACCTCACAGGAGGAGTACTAATGGATATCACTTGTTGGCACCTGACAATGGAAATTGTGATGTCAATTAATTTGTTTGCTCAGCATAATATAGGAAATAATAGTGGAACACTCTCCTGTTAAATAATAATAATAAAAAAAAAAAATAATAATAATAATCTGTAAGCTGTCAGTATGCAAATATCACCTGCTATACTGAGAAATTACAAAAAAAAAAAAAGACCACTGCTTGTTCATATTGTGAGACTCTGGAGCATATATATTCTTATTACTTAAAGTGACTCACAGTTGACTCTCACTTTAGCAAAGCCATAAGGACTACAGGAATAGTTCATAAACAATAGTTAGCTTTTGAATTTTCTTTGGAATAGCACTGTTATATAAGTTCACTTAGAATATTTCTGATACCCTGTTGCTATAGTGAGAGAGTTTGTTATAACAGCATTTGATGTAAGAGTGAAAGTAATGCATTTCCTTCATATGTTTCTTGAAAGGATGGAATGTGATGTCATGTAATTACAACTTCAGTGTAAATGCAAACAAGAAAGAAGAACAGGTTAAATTTGCAGAGTCAATTTTTTACAAGAACATACACTTATTATAGATTACAAGAAGGATGTATAACTTTATTTTTTTTTAATAAAGAAAGCTAATACTTCAGTTCTGAAAAGATAAATGCACAACCTAGCTTTTAATTATTTTAAAACTGACGATTTTACTGTTTTAGCTATATGATATAAGCTGTCCTACCAAATGTCATGGAATGTGGAGATATAGAAACAAAATGTCTTAATTCAAGAAGTTAAAAAAACATTAATATAATTAATTAGCAAGATATACATGCACCAGCTTTCCCACCTCACAATAACATGGGATTCTTAAAACCCTTTTCAACACAGTAAGAGAGACTGCTAATCAAATTCTTATATTACATTTTTAATGGCCCATACTGAATGTTATCTTTCATCTTTCCATTCACGTTTCATTTTGCATGGAGAGTGGTGGTGTGTATTTGTGAGGAATGTGTTGCCTAAGAAGGCAGTGAGTGCAGTGAATGATTTAAGATGTGGTATAATTGCATTGTATGACTTAAAGCAGACCTCCAATGATGAGTTTATCTCCAGAGAGAGAGAGAGAGAGATCTCCTATGATGATAACAATAATTACAGAACAAGCATTAATCACTATGGTCAAAAACAAACTAAATCTTTCAGATAAATTAACACATTAAGTTGGAATTGAAAAAGTCATCTGTCTATCTATAAAACTGGACCTCCAAAAATGTATAAGTACCCTTGTCCCTGCAGTACAGTTGGAAGAACAACATGATATGCACACTTATATATAAAAGCCTTAGGTTAAGTTATCAACATGAAAAGAGGAGTCGTTATATCAACTTTTTCACTTCCAAGTCAGATATTCTCACACAGTATAAGCAGGGTTTGGTTTTTCCTCCCACAGACAAAGAATGCACAGTTAACAGACAAAACACAACACGTGTGTATAGTATAGACAAAGAATTGTGCAGTATAGACAGTGATTTGTGTAGAGTAGAGTGACCTTCTACAATGAATCCTGGAACTCCATTATGGGGGTTCACAAGATTCAGAAATGTGTATCAGTATAGTCAATTCTATTGATAGTATAGTCCTATGTATAAACTAGTTAAGTAGCTAGCAAAAATTCTTTCACTTCACAAAGCAAATATTCCTTCCCACAAGGAATTCTTCTTACTTGCTGTAATTCAAATTCTGAACCTAAATTATGAAATTATGGTCAATTTTGACATGATATTGCTGGATACTAAGGTTTCCCATTAAAGCATAAAAAAACCCCTGAAATGCATCCAAACTCAGTTCTTCAGGACAATTTTAAAACATTTTAAAATAATTTATCTCAATACACTAAAAATGTATAATCATATCACAGACTATCATGGGTTTTCTCTTTGCCAATTTTTATACAGTCATTTCAAAACCACAGTCAAAACATGGTATGGATAATACTACTTAAGGGATATATTTGCCACCTGCCCCAGATACACTGTTAACAGCTTACTCCCATGACATACTTTACCAAAAATAAAACAAGTAATGCTGTCACTTTGATACAATCTTATCACATGACCAATTGTCTTTGTATCCTTCAAAATAACAAAAACCACATTACACAGACTTCAGCAATGATCATACAACCATGTTCAACAACACATGATATCACAAAAGCTGTAGTCAAGAGAGGTATATAGATATCTTCTCAAAAAGCATCATCTAGTAAGCTAAATTATATAAGAGACACTTGTTTAGGTGATGTGTCCCATCTTCTCATTATAAACAAAATTTGAAAACTACAATAATCCTCCCTCAACAGTAATGACCACAAGCAAATTCATTTCTCATATGTCAGGGACACTTCAGAAAAGAATGCAAAAACCACCAAAAATACCACCTCCAGCAAATCATTATAAAGAACCCTAAAAAAATACAATCTTTACTAAAAGCACACAACCTCCAAAAGAAAATCTTTGCTCAAGCATGCATGCATGCACGCACGCACGCACACACACAAAATTAGAATCCCTAATCTGTTCTGCAGTTCCAAGAATCCTCTTTCTCTCTACTTTCATATTTAGTGCCATGTGCATGCAGTTCATTCCACTTCAGCAAAACTGAGAAAACTGTGTGAAGGAAAAGTTATATGCCTACCATAATTTTTTACTTCCATAAAGTAAAAAATTATGGTAGGCCAATACTGAAGTAAGTAAACCAAAGCATTTTTTAATGCTTTGGTTTACTTACTTCAGTCAAAAGATAACGATAAGCTACTGAAACTATCTAATTTAAATTGTTACCACAGCTGACAAGGTTAAATCTGAAAAAACTATGATGAATTTTAGAACACGGCTGATTTGTCTAAAATGAAGTTTTACATAAAAGCATTTTTAAGATGGAAATGATAATTTTATTACTATTATTAATATAGATATGAGCAGTACTGGTTGCAGATAGAGTGAGCAGCTTTAGTGGATAAAAAAAAATGGATAAAGCATATATATGGGTTCTAGAATGCAATGATAAAAATGTTAGAACTATAGTAAAAGAATCACAGCTGAGATGGAACCATGCAGAAAACAATGTGCTCAGAGAAAACTAATAGTATATCAATATTAGTGGTGCACTTTTAGTTTTGTTTTCAAGTATATGGATAAAGACGATTATAGATTTATTTAGAGAGTACTGTAGTTATAAGCAAGTATTGCAGTTGCAGTTGTTGAAAATATGTTATTTAAATATGAATTAGAACCATCAGTTATAACCTATGTTATTTAAAGTTTTTTAATATTTTGATTTTGTAATATCTTGCCTTGTATGAGTATTTTCTTAATTCATAATTTTAACTGTGTGCACAGCTGGGTGCATATTTTTCAAGTTATTAAACACTGATACACAACCCATAAAAGCTATGCTTATTATGTTGTCTATTTTGTCATTTCCAAATTTAATGTCATCTTCATAAAAACCTATTTAGGCACAGTTTTTTGTTTTCAATGCAGCTGATGTTTTCCAATAAACAGACCAAAACTATTTTCACAGTTTTGGTTTCATATCAAATTTGTTAGAGCTATTATGCCATTCAGTAAGAGAATCTTGGAGACTTGAACTAGATGTTTAGGAGTAAAACATCATCTGTATAAAGCAAAGAACTAAGTTTAATATTTCTAATTCTCTGGGATCGCTTCTTTGAGGAAAGTCCTTTCAAGCCCCAGCAAAGACTGTTTCTCCTTTCCCAGTATCTTTTACCACAAGTTGGTGGTTGGTAGGACATATATCTCGGTATTGTCCTGAATGGACAC
The DNA here is from genome assembly GCF_054136105.1 of Typopeltis vanoorti. Lineage (NCBI taxonomy): Eukaryota > Metazoa > Arthropoda > Arachnida > Uropygi > Thelyphonidae > Typopeltis > Typopeltis vanoorti. The sequence goes on from NC_143551.1 coordinate 69,873,417, forward strand.
GGCTATCCGTTCAGTCGTGAGATCATGGCTCTGACTGCCACCTGACACCCCTACTGTATATTTCCACGCGAGGGTGAAGGACGACGGGCTCAGGGTTCCATCACTTAGATGGCCAATCCCACGCCTGTCCAGAATTGCGAAGTTAGAACTATCTTCTTCCCCTACCTGCAGAGAGGTGTTCTATAGCCCATTAATACAAGACTTTAGGCAGGTTAAAGGCTGGATCCATTATCAAGGTACCTTAATTGAGTCAGAACCCACAGAACACAAGAGATGGCATCTCTGCTGCATTGTTCTGTAAATGGTGCTCCATTAAAAGTCATATCTGGTGCCTCCCCAGCATGATTGGGTAAGGTATGGCACCAGACTCCTCCCTGGGTTCAAGTATATTGACTTTATCAGGACGAGGATCAATGCCCTGCCCACTCAAGCCTGCACAGCTCTATGGGGTAATGATGACTCAAACTGTAGGCTGGTTGCCACTACAGTGAGACATTGTCTTATATAGCCCATTGTTGCTCCCTCACCCACCCATGGGGGGGGGGTCCGCGTGCGGAGGCATGACGCTGTGGTCTCAATTCTGAACAACTGCTTTAAGAACAAAGGTAGGAGACCACGATGGAACCACATTATAAGACCTCCATGGGTTTGCGTAAGCCAGACTTAGTGATTAAAAGAGATGGTGACATTTGAGTAGTTGATGCCCAGGTGGTGGGAACAGGATGCCCACTAGCCTATAGACATAATAATAAGGTAAACTATTATAAGAATAACCAAGATCTAGTTAGTAATATACGGGAGGAGGAGCATGGAGCAACCAGTGCCACCATCTCTTTACATGGCGTATGGAGTGCAGATAGCTAGGAGGACTTAAAACAGCTTGGGCTTACGCAGAAGGATATAAAAGTTCTTTCCTTGAGTTCTTTCAATTCAGGATAGAGAATGATGTAAAGAGCAATCTTGCCACCTATACTTTTCTATATGATCAGGTACTTTGTGTGAAACATGTGAACTTGCACTGTAATGCAATATCATAGATATAGACATGAACACATCAGGTCTTACACTGTGAATTTTCAAGCACAAAATGTCTTGCAGAAACATTTTATGATATGGTACTGCCTCAGTCAACCCTCCAGATACCCTCTTGCTATCTCATCAATATCAATAATTGAAAGTTAAGTTACTGTTATAAGCCATTACCAGTAACTTAACTTTCAATTATTGATGTTGGTATTTTTTGAGTGAAGAATGGTGGGATGTTTCCACCGTAAGAACTGATTTTTCAGTTATGGTTTAAAATTTTTTATCCATGTTGTGCCCATGGCAACAACCTGTTTAGATAATGTTTGCTTATATTCTCAAAACAATGCAGTAATTCTCTTCTAAGCTGCTTGCTGGTATTCTGCTAGCTAGTGTGGGATCCACTTAGCAGCGATTATTCTCTCTATTAAAAATTTCAAGTTGGAATTCACCTCACTCCTCAATACTGATTTTATCTTGACAGTGCATTCATTTAACTCATAAAATCTCTATGAAATGGGTTCCTTAAAATCTGAAAAACCTGGTAGTGTTAAGATATGCAGTGTTACACAAGAATCAGATATGATTATCAATTCACTTAAGGAATTCAATGTACACTAAAATATACAGGGTGTTCGGGATAAATTTGACATATTTATAATTAATTATATTTTTCCGTAAGTTACATGTATTAACACACACTTCTCTTCATTTAAAAGTTTGGACCCTTCTTCATTCATATACAAGATGTCAGAAAGGATGGATAGCTGGAACCCACCTGAATCATGGAAGAGAATAACTTGTATCATGATGATTCGTGCCCGCCATCAAAATAAGGATATTACGACTGCTGCCCAATGCTCCCTGAATACAGTAAAAACAATCAGGCATGAACTAGAGACTTGCAATGGTGACTACGAGGATGTAGCAAGAAGAAAGATCCCTAGCAGACGATCTGATTGCGTTCGTACAGCAGAATTCCTCGCAAATCTGCAGGAACAGGTGTTGAAGAACCCTGGCATTGGAATTCGGGCTTTGTTCGTGGAGTTGCTAACTGTAGTCAAGCCCTGGATTAACAAGGGTAGCCAATGGTAGGCCGTATGTATGGCAGCAGGATTCGGCCCCTTGCCACACCTCTGGGAAAAGTCAAAAATGGTTGTCTGAAAATTTCTACGACTTCACCAGTCCAAATGTTTGGCCTCCAAACTCCCCAGACCTTAACCCCATGGATTATTTTGTATGGGGCGCAGTTGAAAAAGACACCAATCGCACTTCCAGTAATACAAAAGCCCAGTTAATGGATAAAATTAAAACAGTTTTTGCGGCCCTTCCCAGGGAGACTGTAGCATCAGCTTGTTCGAGGTTCCGAAGCAGAATTGAAGCTGTGATCGATGCTAATGGTGGTTATTTTGAGTAAATCTTGTTGATAGTATTGTAATTAACTCTGCCTGTAATGTTTTTTTGTCAATTCATTAAATTTAATAGATACAAAGAAGATTTTCTTTTTCCTTACGAAACTGTCAAATTTATCCCGAACACCCTGTAAATTAAATTAAACTTTAATATATATATTTCCAATATTTCGGCGACGTCACATTGCCATTTTCAATAAAGACACGTACACACAGGCACTACATACAGTAAATGAGGACGAAGTGAGGAAGCTATCGTTTCTCCTAAAAGTCCTGATGGTGTGCACCCTAGCGGGCAATGTAGGTATTCTTGGCTGTTGGGCTGAAGGTCTCCTGGTGTATGTCTCCCAAATTTGGGGCAGTCTCATGCAACCAAATTTGTTGAGGTTTGGCATGTTTCTTAGGGTTGAGGCTGATTCCATGAAAAGTCTTTCAAATTTGAACTTGCTACGGTGTATTACTGTAGCTTTCTTCCACCATATCCTGTGATGTGTATCCGGAGCATGGTTTGCAAGATCAGAGTGGCTATACTGATGAAAACGGATGTAGTCCTTGTGTTCTGAAATTCTGATATTTGCTGTCCTGCCTGTTTGTCCAAAGTAGGACAGCTAATAGCTGCAAGGGACCTGGTATATACCAGGTTGGTCTAGGGGAATTGGTTGGTCTTTAGTGGAGCGGATAAGGGATGCCAAGTTTCTATATGGTCTGTAACAAGAGGTCAAGTCATGTTTCTTTAAGATTTTGGTAATTTTTTCCGAGGTGCCTCGGATGTAGGGAATGGCGATGAATTTACAGTAATCCTTGTTGTGAAGGGGGGGGGGGGGGAAGGTTGTGGTTTACTGGTTTTAGTATTTTTTGGGGGTTGTAGCCATTGGCTGAGAAAGTGTTGAGGATGTGATTTAGTGGCTAGGGCATTGTCATTTGAACAGATTAGTTTAGCCCTGTTGTACAGTGTCTTAATAACTCCATATTGTTGTGAGGGGAGGGATTGTTGGTGAATGTATCTGCCTATATGGGTGGGTTTTCTATAAACAGAGAAAACCAAGGTTCCATCAGGCTGGTGGGTGACTAGTGTGTCTAGGAAAGGGAGGCTGTTGTTTTCCTCTTTTTCCAGGGTGAACATGATTCTGGGGTGTTAGTTGTTTAAGTGTGTTAAGAAGGAGAGTAGCGTATCAGAGCCATGTGGCCAAATAGCGAACACATCATCAATGTAGCGAAGCCATATGGTTGGTTTTTGTGGGGGCAGAGTTTAAGGCTTTCTCTTCAAAAGTCTCCATATAAAAGTTGGCCAAGGGTGGGGAGAGAGAGAGCGGAGAACCCATGGCTGTCCCCTCTATTTGTTTGTAGAATTTTCCTTGCCAAGCAAAATAGCCTGAGTTCATTGTGAAGTGAAATAGGGCTGAAATATTGGGATGAAATTTAGCTTGGATTAATTCTAAGGTTTCCTTGAGTGGGACATTTGTGAATAAGGAGGAGACGTCATAATTGACCATTATGACAGTATGTTAAAGTGCAAGGGTTTTCTATGCTGGCTTTGAGTTTTTTATGTGTGATGGTGTGTTGCCAGTGTATGAGTGCTTTGGCCAAATGTTTAGCTAATTTGTATGTGGGGGAATCAATGATATCCACTATGGGATGTAACGGCACATTTTCTTTATGTATTTTTGGGAGTCCATATATATTTATTATTATATATATAAATATATTTATATTTTAGTGTACACTGAATTCCTTAAGTGAATTAATAATCATGTATAACCAACATATAAGCCTTTCTATGAGAATTACTATTATCCATGGAGATTCCATCGCATGCAGGGCCTGCCAATACGGTAAAATGAAGCTGAAGTTATCAAGACAAATTAATCATCTGACCTTCCTAAAATGCTGCCGGGATAATCAGGTAATCCCAAATTGTGTGAAATTCAAGCATGTTTCTTTTCACAAAAGGCTCTCCAAATTTATAACCACGCCAGCTACGAGAAAAAATTGCTGCTATGCGAGTTCTCCTAGCTGACGCAAACAAAGCTATTCAGGCTCATCATTTAATGTATTGGAAAGTTCTTGAAGAAAAGCTTTACAATATGTTAAATCATGAGCTTTGGTCTATTTTATATGATGTCTCGTGCACTGCAGCAGATAAAGAATTCGCAAAAATACGGGGCCGACATATCAAAAAATTTGAAAAATTAAAAAAGAGCTCGACCTCCGAACCAAAACTTCCAACCAACACTGTAGTCAACTTTTCTTCAGTTACGTTGAAGCTGCAGCACTCATCGCGCTTTCACATGGTCACAACTTCGGCATTGCTCCCAGAAAAATACTGGCTGAGGATATAATGATCCAAATTGAACGCGGGATCCACCACTTTCCAAACCACATCGGCAACAATATTAGACTGGATGTAGCTTATGTTCTCATCAAAGCAAGACCACCAAAAACCAACATATAATAAATTAATAGTGAAAAACTAATAGTGAATATAAAGCTCTGCAGGAAATGAAGAAAAACAAAGAAATAGTAATCACCAAAGCAGATAAGGGAAACGCCACCGTAGTACTCAACCAAACGGACTACAGAGGTAAGCTTAATGCTCTATTATTAGATCAGGCTACTTACCTCCCTACTGAATACAATCCCACCAACTCACAAATTAGAAAACTCCATAGGCTCCTTAAGAAGGTCACTTATTGGCTGGAAGTTACTAACGAATTAAAACCGTTTAAACTCTATACCTGCCCACTGCCATATTTACGGACTCCCTAAATTACATAAAGAAAATGTGCCATTACATCCCGTAGTGGATGGCACTGATTCCCTCCCCACACAAATTAGCTAAACATTTGGCCAAAGCACTCGCACATTATACTGGCAACACACCATCACATATAAAAAACTCAGCCCACTTCAAAGTGGGCTGAGTTTTTTTAAGGAAACCTTAGAGCTAATCCAAGCTAAATTTCTTCCTGATATCTCAGGCCTATTTCAGTTCACAATGAACTCAGGCTATTTCTTTTGGCAGGGAAAATTCTACAAACAAAGAGAGGGGACAGCCATGGGATTACCACTCCCCACCCTTGGCCAATTTCTTTATGGAGACCTTTGAAGAAAAAAGCCTTAGCCTCTGCCCCACAAAAACCAACCATATGGCTTCGCTATGTTGACGATGTGTTCGCTATTTGGCCACATGGTTCTGATACACTCCTCTACTTCTTAACACACTCAAACAATCAACACCCCAGAATCAAGTTCACTTTGGAAAAAGAGGAAAACAACAGCCTCCCTCTCCTAGAGGCACTAGTCACCCGCCAGCCTGATGGAACTTTGGTTTTCTCTGTTATAGAAAACCCACCCATACAGGCAGATAATACATTCACCAACAATCCCCCTCTCCCACACACACACAACAATATGGAGTTATTAAGACACTATACAACACGGCTAAAATAATCTGTTTAAATGACAATGCCCTAGCCACTGAACTAAATCACATCCTCAACACTTTCTCAGCCAATGGCTACAACCCCCAAAAAATATTGAAACCAATACCCCCCCCCCCCCCCCCATTCACAACAAGGATTACTCTAAATCCATCCTACATCTGAGGCACCTCGGAAAAAATTACCAAAATCTTAAAGAAACATGACTTGACCTCTTGTTACAGACCATACAGAAAATTGGCATCCCTTATCCGCTCCGTTAAACACCAACCAATTCCCCTAGACTGACCTTGTGTATACCAGGTCCCTTGCAGCTGTTAGCTGTCCTACTTTGGACAAAACAGGCAGGACAGAGAATATCAGAATTTTAGAACACAAGGACTACATCCGTTTTCACCAGTATAGCCACTCTGGTGTTGCAGACCATGCTCTGGATACACGCCACAGAATACGGTGGAAGAAAGCCACAATAATACACCGTAGCAAGTTCAAATTTGAAAGACTTTTCATGGACTCAGCCTCAACCCTAAGAAACATGCCAAACCTCAACAAATTTGGTTGCATGAGACTGTCCCAAATTTTTTTGAGACATACATCAGGAGACCTTCAGCCCAACAGCCAAGAATACCTACATAGCCCGCTAGGGGATACCATCAGGACTTTTAGGAGAAACAATGGCTTCCTCTTCATCCTCATTTACTATATGTAGTGCCTGCGTGCATGTGTCTTTATTGTAAGTTCCTTTGAAAATGGCAATGTGACATTGCCGAAATATTGGAAATATATATTAATGTTTAATTTAATTTATATTTTAGTGTACGTTGAATTCCTTAAGTGAATTAATCATGTATAACCAACGTATAAGCCTTTCTATGAGAATTAAGAATCAGATATATATAGGTTTCAATTTGATAAGGAACTATTGATGAGCTTTCTTAGTCTTTCAACTACTCAACATTTAGTAGCACACTTAGGAGATACACAGCGATTTTTATGAGTAACAACAAAAAATTATTGTTTATATCATAAGTTTTCCATCATGAAAATTACACACCATAACAAATGGGTAATAACCATTTAAAATGTTGCACTATGGATATAATGAAGTTGTCTATGTTCTAATAAAATTTCCAGAGAACAACATTGCCTGTTGTATATCAACAATGAATATTTGAGAGGTAGTTTCTGGTCACTAATAAATCAGACTGATATACATGTGCTCAGATAATATAATCACCAAACTTCAAATTAAGCATATTTTATCGTATTACACCAAATGGATTTCATTCCACTCACTTCTGCATTGGCGTTAGGTCCACTCGCACAATAAACTCACTCTTTGCTGGAATGTTCTGAAAGAAACAATGAAGATAATTATATTTCATTTTGAAATAATTCAATCATTTTACTCTCAATTATCAACCAACCAAAATTTCTGTAAGACTGATTGCAATAATAAGAATATAAGTATTCATAAAATAGTTTAAACAATTAGCAGGTTTCAGCAATTTCAACCAATTATGATCAGAAATATTATTATCATCATCATTATTATTTAAGTATCTCTAGGAAGTCAAAAGACTTGTTGTAGGAGACTCACACTAATCATTATTTATACATATCTATCATACCTCCCCTTGAGTTCATTAACCATCTGGGAAACCACAACCACCTCTGGCAATCCACTCATTCATGACTCTCCAAGCAAAGAATCTTGTCCACACACACACCCTTACTCACCACACTCTTATAAAAATCCCTTGTCCACTCCCTATTCATCAAGTATTGAAACATTTCTTTTTGTGTAGAATTCTTATAGAATTCCTTTTGCAAGTTACAAGTTACTATTATATCCTCTCTCCTCTGCCTGTCAGTTAAACTCTGAAACTCACAAACCTTCAATCTATCTTCATAGGATAGATTGAAGGTTTGTGGGTTGCACAACCTGTCACCGGCTTGGGTACTCATCTCTAAAAGCTTCCATTATCTCCTGATCCCCAAGAAACCCAGTGTTAGATCCTGAATGAGAAAATTTTGAGAAGAAATTATTCATTCAGGATTTAACATGCAAAAACTAACAACTAAAGGAGATGGCCTGCACTTCAGCAGAAAATAGAGAAAACTTGTTTACTGTATGATATTTTAAAATATTAAAATTAAATATTAACATTGTTTACTGTATGTGAAAGTATATATTCCTTTGTATGTAAATTACTAAGATCTTATTGTTGTTTAACTAGAAATCAAAGTGAGAATTTGTATTATAATATAGTATTTGTGTAAGGAAATTATTTAGTTCATTAAGATATCCAGTGTATAGTAAGTCTCCAGACAATTTTAAGTAACAGTCCAAAGGTTGCGTGCTAGCCACCCAGATCGGCGTAATGCCGGGGGTCAATAACATACGCAGAAGGTGATGCAGGCACGCTTTCCAAGAACAGCACCCTAACAGCAAAGGATTTACTTGGGGACATAAAATAAAGAGTGTCATGCAGAAAAGATATGGTGAATATAAGGAGATGCATGCCATATTTTGATCTCTTGTTCCTGCTTGGTGGCTCATGAGAGATGTGTGTAGGGTTGCGATGTAAAACAGCGGGCCTTCTTTCCTGAGGATGCCTAAGAAATTCCGTGCAGAGCCGTTCGCGAGTTATCGGCTTTGCAGAATCGTGCCAATCGCTGGATATCCCATCGGAAAGAGTAGAGAAAGTCCCCTAAGACGCGGCAGCAAATATATTCGTATCCAGTAGCAGAATTCATGGACAGCTTGAGCTCATCGCCTGACACAGACAGAATAAGCAGAAGGTAACCAGACCACGTGGAAGCAACATATTGTCTGGAACAGAATCGGTAATGTAGAATATTTCATTATATGTTTCAGAATTGTTAGAGGAAGAAAAAACGTGTGTAAGCATAAAGTATGGACAATTAATAGAGGACTTTAGTAAGAATTCCTTTTCGAAAATAACTAGTAACCTTTATCAGAGATTGTCTGGAAGCAGTTATATTATTGAATAAAATTGAACCTGATAAAATGAAATGGATATTACTGAGAGCTTTTAATTGAAAGCCTTAAGAATGTGTACATGTGTAACTTAAGAATAACTTGAGGAAAGAGATTACAAGTTATGCAATGTGATATAGCATTTTGAACTAACTTAGAGTGAACTGATTTTATTTTGCATGTACTGATTTCTTTAACATTGAATATATGTTGCCTTTTAACTGTAAAATATTTGATTTCCCAATAAACATGTTTTATTAGATATGCCTGATTGTAAGGACAAATTACCATTTATAAAAATAGAACCTTAGCGGGAAGAATTTAGAAGTTATATAACGATAGATTACAGGTCACGACTGCAAAGTACCAGAAATCTATATAATTGTAACGAAGAGTAAAATAATGTGTGTATGCCTTTAAGATCTAGGATTATTTCCCTGAGCAAGAATCTTTTCTGTTATAGGATACTGGCTGGCGCAGCATAATACAAATTTTGCCAGTATCTGAAGAGGAAATAACCCTAGATAGAAATAAGATAGGCTAGACAATAGTGGATATTGAGATAATAAAGAAAGAAAATAGTAGAAAGTAATGACGTAACACCAGGCAGCCAAAACTGTATACAGTAGTCATAGCCTTATGCCTAAATCATAAACTTATAAAGAGGGATGATAACCTTCCTATCTTTACTTGTCAATGGGTTCTTCAACATGCAAGTTATCCTTTGGGCCATTTTGCTGACTTTTTGCGAGATGCCCTCTAAGCATAAAATCTCTGTCCACCATCACCCCCAAATCTTCATCAACTTCCTGAAATCCAGTACCATCCATATAATACAAAGTATGTAATCTTCTTTCTTATATTTTGTAACAATAATCCATTGCCTCATTCCCTATATCTGGATAACTTCAGAAAAAAATCACCAGAACTCTGCATTGCTTTCTTACATTTGTCTCTGTATTTTCTAAGAGCACAAACTGACTTATTTGCCAGGAACTTTTGATATGCTTTCTTCTTTTCCTTCACCGTCTCTTTAACTTCCTGTGTCCACCATGGAGTTCTGATTTTTCTATCCTTACAAACAACCTCAAAACATGCCTCTCTGGCTGAATCAATCAATTTTTTCTTCAGGGATTGCCACTGAATCTCCAAGGTCTGGTTCCTGTTCTCAAACTCTTTCATTTTTTCTTGAATAACGTTTGTGTATTTTAGTCTATGGTTCACATCTGAGAGCTGCAGATGATGTTATACTTCTGAATAAATCCAGTACAAGTGTTCGAGATTCCATGACTGAACTAAATAATGGTTGTAATAAATTTGGTATGAAAATTAGCAATAAAAAGACAAAAGGCAGAAATATTAAAAACATCAACAATATCCTGAATAGTGAACCTATAGAACAAGCAAAACACTTCAGCTATTTAGGCATAATTTTTAGTGAAGATGGCAAATTAAATATGCAAATAAACAACAGAATTAGTACAGCTGGTATAGTAGGCAGTCAGCTGAATAAATTTATATGGAATAAGAAAGAAATTAGTCAAAACATTAAATTAGCTGTATACAATACGGAATTCAAACCAATTTTAACTTCTGAGAGCTGGGTTAGAAATAAAACACTTGATCAAAGACTGAAGAACAAAGATATGAAGGTTCTGAGAATGATTAGCAGAGTGAACAGATGGCATCAATGGCAGTATCGTATTAAAAATGAGGATATTAGGAAAGAACTGGCCATTGTTAGCATTCAAGAATGTGTTAGCAGAGCTAATCTCTGATGGTATCACTTAAACATAATGGAACTGGAAAGATTAGCAAAGCAACTGATCTCTGCCAGGTTGGCAGAAAAAAGACCCATAGGAAGACCAAGCAGAAATAACAGTAGAAAAATATTCAACAGAAATGCAATCAGGAGTTCACATTAACACAATTCAACCAGGGCAGGTCAAACTGGAAGAATGCAAGTCTTACAGTGCATAATTCAGTAGTAAGATGGATTGATACCGTAAAAAAGTGCCAGAGAAGACAGAAATACATGAGAGGAGGGTGAAAAATTCTGAAAGAAAAACAAAATAGGATGTTCAGGTCAAATAGAATACAGGTACATAAGGATCAGAGTTTCACTTTTAAGACAAATAGCTTTAAAATTATGGGAGTATATCAAGGATTTTCATTTAAGTTTTGTAAATCTATCAAAGTGAGCACATGAGAAACGTGCAAAGAGAAAAGTTTGTTCAGGCAGGACATTAGAAGTAAATTTGTAGAAGAAATGGATCCAAATTTTTAGATGTGTAAAGTGCATTTCATGGCAGAAAAGACTTGCATAAGAGGGACAGCCTGCACTCATATGGGTTTGGCATCAGGAGCCTGGAAAATTTACTTATAGAAGGTGCAACCTAATGCAAACCCAGGGAAACTAGATCATCATGGGAGGAATGGTGAGAATGGAAAATTGTGAAAGTTTAGCTATGTTGGGCAAACATGATGCAGATATGAATGGCACTGAACACGATTATGCATCTCGTGAAGGGATGGAAATGTATGCTTTGGGTTCAGACCTTTCGAGAGTGTCTGTGTGTTAAGGCTTAAGTGTTCGGAGGACATCATGATGGATGTTTAATGGAATATTTACAGCACTAGGAAAGGCCAAGCAGATTGCACATTTAAGTATATGAAATGGCCAGGTGTTAATTTGTTTTATGTATACACAAATGCCAGGGCATCGGGAGTTGAGCTCATTGCTTTACTGAATACATTTTGGCCTAAGATTGATGGCATTAATGAAACCTGACTATCAAAATCTGTCATTTCTAAAAATGACAGAAGAGATAGAAGAGTTGGGGGGGGGGGGGGGTAATACTAACGATATCAAATGACTTGAATCCAGTTAGAAGAAATGCATGAAAGCAATAACAGTAATAATATCCCAGGTAGTAGAGTGTTTGCAGCTATCTGCCAAATTACCCTGATGGGAATTAAAAACAGTGATTATTATGGATGACTTATGCTGTACTTTCCTGGGAAGTATGTAATTATATATAGATGTTCCAATTAAAATTGGTTATATGCTCAACCACAAAGATGGAAATTATGACCAACTTCATCATCATCATGAACAGTGGGCTCACTGCCCGTTGGTGTCCGATGCTTCCTTCACTATCCTCCTCCACCTTTTTTTTTGTCCAGTGCACAGTATCGTAGTTTCTGTAAACCCATTCCACATCCTTTACATTGTCTATCTTCTCTGTATAGTTTACCTCTTCTGTTTACACCATCCATAATACCAAACATGAATGTCTTTATCTTCCGGTCCTCACTCATTCTGCAGATATGTCCAAATAATTACAGCTTCTGTTGTATAATCTTCTGCATTAGATTCTCCTTTGGTTGTATCTTCCGATAGAGCTCTTCATTTGTGATTTTCTGTACCATCCTATTCTTAGACTCTTTCTGTAACAAGTTTCTTCAAATGCCAAAGAGAAAACTATCTTTGGTCCCATGATATCAGTTACTGAATGGAAAAGATATCAAGCAATGTGTAGGAATCTTTGGAAAATAGCTTGAATGAGGCAGCATCTGAATGTATCCCTAGAGTTTGAAGAATAAATAGAGTGGGGGTGAAATGAATGTGCAACCTTTTTAAGCAAGAGATACATAAGGAGATCATGTGGAAGGAATAATGTAACAATAAGAATAAGAGTAATAAGACTAAGGAGTTATGAAGTATGTAAAATAACAAATATTGTGTGGAAAGCTAAATCACAGAGTATGAAAAGAATTGGCTATGTGGGCTAAAATAGTGTCAGAAGCTAATGAGATTCAATTAATGAGTGCTCACTTTCCTAAGATATATCAGTCAGGTATATATAACATTGTGCACAGTGCAACTACTACTATATTGGATGAAGGGTTAGAGGTACATGATAATGAGGTTGAAGATCTGTTATATAACCTGGATAAGAATGTGGTGATAGGGACAGATGAAATACCAGCATGTATGTTAAAGGCATGTTCAGTTGAACTGGCTAAGCCTTGACATTTTTGTATTATTTAAGATACAGCTCAGGAAAGAAACTACAGGAATGGAATGAATATATGACAGTTCTGTTGACAAAGGTGGTGCAAAAACTGATGTGTCCAACTAACAACCAATCCGTATATCTCTGGTTAGTGGTGAAGATTTTTGAGAAGTTGGTAAGAACTTGCATACATAAATGGGTAAGGCAGACAAGCTATATTCTGCAAGGAACAGTATGAGTTTACTAAAGGGAGATAATGTTTTAACAATATGTTCTATTTTATAGCAATTTAATACAGCCACATTGGACAAAAAGAGTTGACTGTATATAGAGTTGGCACATGAGTTAGAAACAGAATACATGATCCAGAATTCGAGATCAACAATAGAATTCTCAGGAAAATTAGAGGTATGAACAAATTACTTCAATAACACAATCATCCAATATTGAAAATGAAAATGTTAGAAAGAAACTGGACATTATTAATATTTAAGAGTATGTAAACAGAACTATTCTAAGGAATTTTCACTTAAATAGAAGCTGATGAGTGATTATACAGGTGTTCAAAGCAAAAATGGCAGACAAAAGATCCAACAAATGAAGCCAAGCTCTAGATGCATTTTTAATGACGCACAAATTTAAAAATCTTGAAGTGCTATGATTATGGATACCTGACAAGTAATAAATCAATTTGCAAGAAAATTGCTGCAAGCAATCTAGTGGAGAAATTATAATTGTTGGAATGTCACAGAATCATGTATAGTTACTAAGGATATATACAGGTAGTTCTCGCTTTAACACAATTTAACATTCTGCATTATGAATTTTTTGGATTGGAATTTTTATTTTAAACTGTGCATGGCAAAGGCGATTAGGAGCATGTATGGGGAATTATGCAGCATGTAGTGCCATAATGATCAGTTAGAACGAGCTCCAGTTACTCATGAGCTTTGGCGACGTGAGTGTGTTATTTGTAGTTGTCTTCAATTATACCTGATTTTTTATTTTATTTTATTTTTAACTATAACCCTCTCACTTTTCCAACAATATCAAAAAGAAGCAACAATGCAAAACCAGAAAACGAGCAAAAGAAACAAAGAAAAGCAATTACGTTAGAGAAAAAATTTGAAATTATTAGCAGCCATCAAGCAGGTAGCACTGTTAAAGTTCTTTTCTGAGAAATTTTCTCTTGCCACTTCTACAGTTTACACCATTTTAAAGGATAAAGAAAAATATTTGAAAGAAGTAAAAAATGCACACTCTATGCAATCTACATGGCTGCATAAAAAAAGAAACAAACAGTATAATTCGTCATATTGAGAAACTGCTAATTGCTTAGATAAGTGACCAAACTCAACAATTAAACATGCCTATTTACCTACGCAGTGATTTGTACTAAAGCATGAGCCACTTTTAAAATGCTGAAAGACCAAAAAGGGCATGATTGCAAAGAGACTTTTGCTGCAAGTAGTGGGTGGTTTGACTGCTATAAAAAAGTGAACTGGTTGGCATAAAACTAAAGCACAAGGTAAAGCTGCAAGTGCCAATAATGAAGCTGCAAAAGCTTATCCAGAAAATTAAAGAAGGAAATTACTTGCCATCACAGATTTTTAATGTTGATGATATAGGCCTTTTTTTTTGGAAACGGATGCCTGCAAGAACTTACATTGCAAAAGAAGAATCCTCAATGCCAGGTTTTAAAGCATCAAAAGATCGCATCACTCTACTATGAGGAAGAAATGCTGCTGGAGATTGCAAGTTAAAAACCTTATTTGTGCATCGATCAGAAAATCCAAGAAGCTATTCTCCCAGTTATATGGAAGGCAAATAAGAAGGCTTGGCTCACGGGTTCCCTATTCGAAGATTGGCTTATGCATCACTTTGTTCCCAAAGTGAAACTTTATTATGAGAAAAAACAAATTCCATTTAAAGTGCTTCTGATAACTGACAATGCACCTAGCTATCCCTCACCAGTAGCTTACATTTGCCCTAATGTAAAAAATGTCTTTTTACCTCCAAATACAGCTTCTCTTTACAACCAATGGATCAGGGAGTGATTGCAACATTTAAAGCACATTATCTCAAAGAGCTTTTTGAAATGTTAATAGAAGCAGCTGATAAAGATGGAAACTTTTCTATCAAAGAGTTTTGGAAGAGATTCAAGATTTTAGATGCAATTCGGGAAATGATTATAGGTGGCGCTTGCGAATAAGTAACGTTAAACTTGTGTTCCCACATTTTATGGTAATTGGAAATTTTTTGTGCAAAATAAGAAGTAAACGGAAAAGTAACAGAATACTAAGCAGCTGATTACTTCAGCACAACTCGTAAGTACCCATAGTCCATTAAATTAGCTATTTTTTACAACTAAAAAAACAGCAATGCGAAAGCACTATGCCTACTGTACAAAGTAAAGATGGCAACAACAACAAAGGCCAACAATGGAAGATTACCTCGAGTCCCGTCAGCTTCGCATCACCGATCACCAACAAACTGAACGACATTACGAAGTGCCACAGGTGTGAAACCGAGTCAAAGAAAGGGAAAAAGGTATATTGTAATGTCATTGCTTTCTCTTTAATTTTAATAGTTTTTGTCCCTTTCCTATGTTCTGTTATTTTCTTCTTTCTTACTATACTTTACTTTTATATCTTAAGTTACATGTACCAAAAATCAGTTTCTGACAAATCATTTTCAGATTGACTGCGCCAGCCAGTAACTAGTTCCTGATACTTAGATTTACTCTACTAATTTTCTCGACAATTTAATTGAGCATAGGGATCACGTGGTGTGCAGTCGTGGCTCCCCTTACTATCTTGCACACAGGTCTTACACAGGTCTGAACTTTTCTGAGTGGTAATTCAGTCTCAAACAACAGAACTCGCAAGCTCAGATTTAAAAGAATACATTTAATTGAACTAAAAATCATATACAGAAATCATGTAATAACAATATAAAAACAAACTCATGCATAAATTCTCATGCTTTTGTAATAAAATCACTCAATTATTCTAAGCGTTAATATCACTCTCACGTATTAATTATCGCATAGGCACATATGATTATATTCCAAGAGTATCAGTTAATCGATCCTAATTCTGTACTTTGCATTAGTATTAAATGATACTCTAGTGGTTATGCAAATTTTGGTAATACAACGTTAGCTAGATACACATGATATGTTCACTCAATTTATCAATTACTATCTTAGTTAAAAAAAAAACTCTTTGCTGTAAAATTTATACAAGTTATAGGCTTAATATAAAGAACAGTGCCTTCACACATTTATCACATATAATGAATCATCTCATAACTGTCCTACTATAGTCTCTCTTTTACACAATAGTTTAAACTATCACTGGAAGGTCCTATCACAGACGATTAGTCCAAAAACGGATCACTTAGTTGGGTCGAGCAGAGCTATGCTTAAAGTTCTCCTTCTTTTCGTTTCCTCTGGTTCTACAATACTTGATATATATATATATATATATATAAGGTAAAAGATATGCACCTTACCGGCTATTTTTCTTAGTGAAGTGGTTCCTCAACTTCAGTTCCGGGTTTTCCTCGGATGTGGCAAGATTCCCTTGTCACTCCACTGTCTATCTCCTTCCTTTCTTCTCGAAGGATCCCCTTTGATATCCTCACATTGGCAGCAGATTCACCAATGGCTCTGTCTGCTGGTTCCCGATGTTCTGTCGGACGTCTTGTACACATCGGGTCCCACAGCAACGTGGAAAGTTGCTGGATACCGGGGACAAGCTTCCTCAGCCCTCTGAACAGGAACACAGGAAAAATGCAGGAACAAGAAAGCATTTAACGTGTGCGCCGCTCCTTATATCTCATCCACGAGCGCCCTCTCTGTCTGCCTTCATCACTCACTTAGCTATCTCTGATTAGTCAGATATCGATGATGGCAGGTTCTTTCCTCGATGCCTCTCTTGACGGAACTGTCGCGGCAGTGGTTACTGGATGACTATATGGGTTTTCTGCTGTGTCACTGTGGACTATTACGTAGTGATCTGACCTTCCGTTGATTGGTTACATAATTCTGAATTGTTCAACATAATTTTTCCTATATTGGGCATGATTCTAAAACAGTATTTGGGCTACTTTACAACAATATTATTAATTAAGTTGATATACCTTTTGATTACAATTTATTTATTACTTCTTTACCCCTGCTCTTAAGAGTATAAACATGTTTTTATCGTAAGTCACTATTTTCTCATGTTGGGTCTGAAACAAATGGCTGAGTGATAGTGCGCCAGTTATTTCTGACACAACAAAGGGTCCCCTTTAATTAAAATTTTTCTTTAATGGCGTTATAGAAAATTTTCTTTTACTTTTATCCCCCCCCCCTTTTTTTTTCTAATGCCAGCCTGTCCTAAATTTAAATCCTCCCCTTGGTCAGGATTTTTCCTCTTAGTTCTCATCAGTTACTTGACACACGTAAGTGGCTTTGTTCTTCACATTCTGTCTACCTTGAATTGTGCATTTGCTATTAGTTTGGTCATCATTTGCTGCCCTTTTACAGATACTACCCAGTTCTTCACCTGTGATAAGTTTATCATGCATCTCTAAGAATGTCTCTTGTATTCAGTATTCCATCCTTGTGCGATGAGGCGTCTTTTCTTTTTCTCGTTAGTTCACCATTCTCTATGCACTGAGGATTGTTGTGCAAAGGGTTGTCTCTCCTTTCTTGACCTTCAGTGTTCGGATTAACATTGTTAGAATCTTTTCTTCGAAGGAACTTGATCTCCCTTCTGGGATAGTCGCATGAGAATCCATTCTTCCTCAGAAAATCCTTCCCCAAGATTAGCCCTATGTGGGAGAGCGAGTTCTTAGGTAGAACCAAGAAATTATGCCATGCATATAATCTAAATTCAGGCAGTCTCACTACTTTAGTGGCATGAGTTGGGAAGAGGGATATTCCTAAGTTCCTAATTGATTTCTTCAAATGTTTAATTCTATTCTTCACACAAGGCCTAAGTTCCTTAATATGTCTTTCAGATATTATAGAGGCTTGGGAACCGGTGTCAATAAGTGCTTCAAAATTATTTCTGGAGATTTTTCCTCTCACCACCATTCCGGGGAAACTTACATTGCCCTGTCCCCTCATTTTACTGGATAATCTGGCACAAGTAAGCAATGTTGTCTCTGGTCGATATCTTGTTCTAGTGTCTCTCAGTGCCAGAAAACAGTCACGAGCAATATGTCCAAATTTGCTACAATTGAAGCACCTGAGAATTTCTTGGCGGTGACTTTTCCTACCCTCCATTTGCAAGCTATAGAATTTTCCATTCTATAGCTTGCAGACATTTCTTGCAGCTTCCTCATCATGTGATCCATTCTCTCTAGCATAGGTTGCTGTAGCCTTTCAACTTTGTTGTTGACAATTTTCGTTATTCTATCTTCTTGGATATACAACAATATTATTAATTAAGTTGATATACCTTTTGATTGCTTATTTATTACTTCTTTACCCCTGCTCTTGACAGTATAAGCATGTTTTTATCGTAAGTCACTATTTTCTCATGTTGGGTCTGAAACAAATGGCTGACTGATAGTGGGCCAGTTATTTCCGACACAACAATATTGTGTAATTTCTGTTGCAACTGGCTACATATTTCCTGCACGAAAATAAATGAATCGCCGCACAAGCTTTTTACCGATCTTAACGAGCCCTACTTCTGTATGATGTGCCTCCCTTCCATAAAACAGATACTAAACCTAGGCAAAATAGTTGAAAACCTCGAGCAACAGCTTAATACTATGATCGATACTTTCTCATCCAAAATCGGAAACTAAGCTTGAGATGCTCAATGACCAGTGCCCAATTGCAAGTGCCCATGCCTGCTAACGAACTTCGTGAAATAATCGCATCAATGGTACACGAGTCACTCGAGGCCGACAATAGGAAACTCAATGTCGTTATCCTGAACTTTCCGACGGAAAATGGTAAATCCTTAAAAGATGTCAGCAAACTAGCAGGAGAATGCAATTTCGATCCCAGAAATTCGTCAAATGCCATCGTATCGGACCCATAAACAAAAGAAAGGACAGAACGAACTTTCCTTCCACGTCTCGTGAAAGTGACCTGCAACACACCAACAAACACATCCAAATTTATAACAGCGATAAACAACAAGCTAAAGGACTTGCCCCCAGTCGTGCATATGTGCTCGACCTGATTTAACCTTTGCCCAGAGAGAACAAAGATGCCAACTCTGAAGACAACTAGAAGAAAAACGCCAAAATGGAGACAACCAAACTAGTACAAAAACCAAGTGATGCCACTAGTAGCCACCAAGGACCACACCAGTATGCAGGCACTGCATAGGAAACGTGCAAGACCCTTGGGATCAAATCAATGCCTCACAGAACCTTGCATATCCACTTCACCAACATCCGTGGCTTCAACTTCAACCTTAATAGTGTACACTAACATCTGCAGTCCACCAAACCCCACCTAGTCTTTTTAACAGAAACTCAAATCTCACCTTCTCCCAGCACTATTCATCTCAACCTTCCTAACTATACACTATTTAACTCTTTTCAACCCAAGGGTGGCGTCTGTGCATATATCAGCTCTGACATACCCTGGAAGAGAGCAACTAACTTAGAATTGCCCAACTTCGACCTTCTTTGGCTGAAGATATCCCTCCCCCACTCAGTCAAATTCATCTGCTGTCTCTATTGCTTTCCTAATACCATCAATCACTGTGAGCTCTTTCATTTCCTCTCCTTAAAAGGTGATTTTCTCCAGTTCCACTCTCCTAACAGCGAAATGATCCTCCTGGGTGATTTCAACATCCATAACACCAATTGGCTTTCCTCTTCCAGTTATACAGATCCTGCAGCCAGAGATGCTGAAATTTTCAGTCACTAATAACCTAACACAAATTGTTCGAAAACCAACCAGAATACCAGATAACCCGAACCACTCCCGAATACCCTAGATCTCTTCCTTACTAATGACCCCTCTAAATATGCAGTGAATGTAGTGATCCCCCCCCCCCCTCCCTGGGTAATTCTGACCACACCTTAGTGCTCATATCCTTCCCCATGCAACAACCCTTACATAGTCACTCCCACACAAGAGTAGGTTGGCATTATAACAGTGCCAAATGAGACAGTCTCCGAGTCTACTATGCCTCATTCCCATGGTTGGACTATTGTTTCCGGTCTTCCAGTCCAAACATATGCACCGAACATATCACCAGAGTAATCCTGACTGGCATGAAAACATATATTCCCCACACTACTCAGAACTACCGTCCCCCTAACTAAACCCTGGTTCTCCAAAAATTGTGCCAAGGCTGTACAAATGAAAAATCCAGCATACCACAACTGCCTCAAATCAAGAATTCATCCTCATTCAATGCCTATACTGAAGCCCAAAACAGATGTAAGAATATTATCAATACCTCTAAAACAGAATTTGAACGGGCAAAAAGCAGGAAGCTTGCAGCCTGTCCAAATGGCAGCCATGTCTTTTGGTCTCTTGCCAAGGCAATTGCAAGATGGCACAATTGCAACATCACCCATAGAAAAAGCTAACCTCTTGGCTTCACACTTTGCTTCCAATGCACAAATAACTGACAATGGCAAATGCCCTCCAGTCATTCCAATTGCCCAGCACACAATGCCCCCTGTATACTTTTGCCAAAAAGATATCACAAACCTGCTGTCTAAATTAGACACAAAAAAGTCTCCTGGCATTGACGGCATTCCTCCAATTATCCTAAAGGTCTGTGCACCAGAATTGACTCCTATCCTATGCCATCTGTACACGTTCTCTTACTCCACTGGTATATATCCCAAAGCCTGGAAACTGGCCTATATTCAACCCATTCCTAAAAACGGAGACAAATCACTACCATCTAACTACTGCCCCATCTCACTCACTTTAGTCCTATCTAAAGTAATGGAGAAAACCATCAACTCTCAACTCCTAATCTACCTTCAAGGTACCCAGCTATTAAGCGACCACCTGTACGGATTCCGTCAAAGCCGTTCAACAGGAGATCTACTCTTATACATCACCCATCACTGGACAAATGCCATGGAGAAATTCGGTGAATTCCTAAGTAGTTGCACTTGATATCTCCAAAGCCTTTGACCGCGTCTAGCACAAAGGCTTACTAAGCAAACTCCCTCATGTGGACTGCCTCAGGACTTCTGCAGATGGACTGCCAGTGTCCTATCAGGATGCACACTATGTGTGATGGCAGACAGCTCCCTATCATCTCACCATCCAACTAATGCTGGGGTCCCACAAGGTTCAGTTCTCTCACCAAACCTCTTCCTTCTATATTTCAATGACCTATTTCAGTTAACTTCTAACCCAATACATAGTTTTGTAGATGACAGCACATTACATTCCTCCCTTCATTTGACAAACCCTATTGTACACAACTCACTTCAACCCACAGAACATCAACCACCACTGCCCTTAATTCCGACCTCCATGCCATCCGCCAATGGCGCTCAGATAACCTCGTTAACTTCAACGCTAGTAAAACCCAGTTCTGTCTTATTTCTCACAAAAAAGAACCATTTTCCCCCAGCATTGTTTTCGATAACACTCAAATTCCCAGACAAGATGAAATTTCACTTCTTGGAATTAATCTGACATCAAGTCTCTCCTGGCATAAACACATCACAACCATTGCATCCCCAGCTTCCAAAAAACCGGGTTTTCTTTTTTGCTCAAGATGCTACTTCACCACTAAACAGCTGTTAACATTATACAAATCATAAAGCTACTTCAAAATGCTTGACTCAATACAGAGGAGAGCAATTAGACTAATAAATGAACCATCTCTCACCAAAGGACAAGATCCAGCAAGAACTAAAATAGTAATAGATAACAAGATCTTAGAACAGGTGAATTCATTTAACTACCTACGATGTATGATCACATATGAAAATGAAAAAGATATAAACGTAAAAATTTCAAAATATTTAAAAATAACAGGTGTAATTAACTCTATATTTAAACCAATCCTAGTTCAAAAACAAACCAGGCTAAAAGTATACAATACATTAGCCCTACCAGTCTTAATGTATGGAAGAGAAATCTGGACAATAAAACAAAAGACAAACAAAGATTAACAACAGCAGAAATGAAGTTTATGAGAAAAACTGCAAAGTATACCCTATTTGATCACAAAAGAAATGAAGATATTATTAATGAATTAAACCAAGAACCAGTAATAGAAAAAATTAAAAAATATAAACATAAATGGATGGAACACGTTCAAAGAATGAAAACAGAAAGATTACCAAAACAAGCCCTTAAAGTACAAGCCATTAGGAAAAAGAAAACCAGGACGTCCTCTTAAACGATTCAACGATGACTTCTAAGGCCGGAACAGGCCATGCACAGGACAGGTACTGTGGAACAATCTTCCCCCTCACGTATTTCCTGAGGAATACAACATACAGGGGTTTAAATCAAATGTAAACAAGTTTCTCCTTTCCCAACCCAACACCCATATACGGTACTAATGTACTATAGGTTGAACAGCCAACCTCCAGTATATGAGCCCAACATAAAAAAAAAAAAAAAAAAAACACAGAGCACCTGGCATAGAGTTTCAGAAAAAACTATGAAATTAGTATGGTATAAACTTTGTCCTCAGTTTAATGATAATTTCAAACGCTTTGAAGACCTAACAAAGATTGTGAATTCTGAAACTCAAGCGATCTTAGGTATGGCTAACCAGCTGCAAATGGAAGTTTCGGAAGGTGATATTAATGAGCGCTTCAATCTCACACTACGGAACTCTAATCCAATGATCTCCTTAAATTAGAGGAACAAGAAAGAAACGAAGAAGAAAAAGACAAAGGAGATAACAGATATGAAGCTCCAACTAAGTTTTGCACATTAAAAGGTCTAGAAAACCTTAAATGGTATGGTCACTTAAACAGAATGGGAGAGTAAAGATTAGCAAAACAAGTGTTCTCTGCCAGCTTGATGACAGCATAAAGACCCAGAGGAAGAATAAGATATAGGTGGACTGATATAGTAAAAGTGCTTTAGAAGATAGAAATATAAGATCTGACAATGTTGGATCTTGACAGGCAATAGATTGATTTGGAGGAAAATTGCAGATAGGAAGTTAGTAATGATGTAAATTTTTCATGTAGTACTATCATATCCTGTACACCCCTTGAGGGTAAATGTCAGGAATTTGATGATGATGAAGGTCTAGAAGAAGCATTTAAACTTCTTGAAAAAGCTCAAGCAATATTTGAATCAAAAGATTCAGACTTTGAATGATGTAGTAAATTTTCTCGTGAAATCAATAATGCTTCTGCTTGCTATTGAGCAATTTTAATGAAAAGAAGTCAAGCAGATTACACTTGAAGCCTTCTTTGGGGGGAAGAAAAAAAAAAAAAAAAGCACCGAAGCTTCCTAAAATATCTCCTACTATCTCAATGGCTGTTAATTCATACAGTGATATAGAAATGAGCTATATCACTTTTATTTTAAATCAAAGAATCTTTTTTGATTTAAAATTTTTCTTATGTTATTTTTTAAATATTTAAAAATATGTAAATCTTTGGCCAGTAAAGTCTTTTCTTATAATTTAATATTCATTTTATATTTTATATATTCCTTCTTACAAATGTAACTCTCGCTTATCACATTAGTACTAAGGCAAATAAACTCCCACTTTACAAATGGTTGCCAGGAACCAATTAATTCATAAAGGTGGGAGCTACCTCTATATACATATCTGCTAGAATTCCAAATTAAACAACACCTTTTATAAAGTTCGTCATTATACAAAATTTATGATCAAGTATTTTTAAAAAAATGATATACTTTTCTATAACAAATTCTTACAAATAATTTTTCTTAAATGATCACTTTTATATATATAATAGTATTGTGTACTTTCTATAACCAAGGAACTAAAAACAAATGAAATATTCTGGTTAAAATGCAATGTCGCTAAAGATAAATTAAAAATCAGCTTTTATTAAAGATAAAAATATTCTTGACTGTTGCTGTTATAACCTAACTAGCTACTTATTTTAATAAATTTAGTTTAATCCTTTATCCAAGTGTAAGCAAACAAAGTTTGCACCTGAAAATATCTTCAGGACTGAGGTAAGGTGGTGCAACACCAGGCAACTCCGAGCAAAGGTGGACCAAGCTCTCATCACTCCTTGTCTCAGTATCTCCCATAATGCAAAGCACATCTCCTTGAGGACATGTATAAACTGCTATGCATTAAGGGAAGGGCCACTACCCAGACTGGTTTCCCCTTTGTTTAAGTGCGGGGATACCATTCCAAAAACTTGTAAAATCCCCCAGATCACCCAATAATGACCCGTAGGATCAGAAAATCAGAAACGCTCATTTGGAAGGGTAACAGCAACAGCCGTGCCTCAGTTAACTTCACAGGCTACAGCATTGTCATTCATTACTCCACCACGCAGGCCCAGGGTGACAGCAACAGCTGATCCTCAGTTAAAACTTCACTGGCTACAGTACTGCCTTTCATCACCCAAACTTCCAACCGGTTTCTACCTTTATTGAGGTCTCGTCAGTGGGAGGCAGACCCAAACATGGAGATACTAAGGAAGAAGCAATGGGAGAGGTCATATTTACCTATAGGAGTTGCCAACAGGTGTACAACCTTATTATTGAATTACTCTGGATTTAGAGAAAGATGTTGGAAGTATTCTCTAAATCCACAGTAATTCAATAATAAGGTGGTACACCTGTTGGCAACTCCTATAGGTAAATATGACCTCTCCTATTGCTTCTGCCTTAGTATCTCCACGTTTGGATCTGCCTCCCACTGATGAGACCTCGATAAAAGTTGAAACCGGTCTGGGTAGTGGCCCTACTAATGCATAGCGGTATATACATGTCTGCAAGAGACGTGCTTTGCATTATGGGAGATACTGAGACAAGGAGTGATGCGAGCTTGGCCTACCTTTGCTTGGAGTTGCACTACCTTACCTCAGTCCTGAAGATATATTCAGGCGCAAACTTTGTTTGCTTACACTTGGATAAAGGATCTAAATTTATTATAGTCTAACCAAGTGAAAAATAAACTTCCAATAGCTACTTATTTGAGATGATTAAAATAAAGATAAGATCAAAGCATCTCAGAATCAGACAAACATTACCTTTAATACATCTGCTTTTAACCTTCGAAGCAAGTGAGGTCCAAGAAGATCATGTAACTTTTTAACTTGCTCCTCTTTTGTCAGGTCAGCAAATTCATTTAAAAAGCCCTGAAGATCACTACAGTGCACAGAGATGAAAATTAGTTAGTTAGTAATGTAAAAGATAAGTTTATGCTCCAAAAATAAAAGAACTGACAAGAGTTTGTGATACAGAATGAAATTTGAATAATGACAGGATATAATTTTATTAGGTTATTGACTACATTTTTATGTACAGGAATGGATTGCTAATTAATATCTTTAATTCATGATGAGAATGCTAATTATACCTGTTCAGAATTTCTTAATTGCAATAATGGCATTTCTTGTCACTACATGCAAGCTAAAAAAAAAAGATACGGATATGCTAACCATGCTGGCCTGGTTGGCTGAGTGGTTAGCGTATCCGCTCTCCAGCCAAAAGGCTGCGGGTTCGAATCCCACCATGGGCATGGATGTTTGTGATTGTCTGTGAAAGTACTATTGGTGGTAGTTGGCATTGGTGTTAGATCATGAAGGTTAGACAGGGAGTTGTATGTCCTCCCGCGATGAGCCTTTGGACTCCCTGGAGGGGTGATGTAATAATAATAATAAATCGGTAAACATTCTCTTAAAATCACAAAAGACTGGACTTTAAAAAAAAAAAAAAAAAATCCAATATTAGACAAAATTATCTATCTCCACAACATACAGGACCATCATCAACAATCGTCATCATTAAACTCCTGTTTATTTATTTATTTTTAATATTATTTCCATACACAAGAGGATGGTTACTCAACCTAATACATTAGTACCATGGATGGGTAGGGAGTTGGGAAAGGAGAAATTTCTTCACTTTTCATTTGAAGATATGAACATTGTATTCTACTAAGAGAGAAGACTGTTCCAGAATACAGCAGAAGAAGGAATGAAAGAGGAATAGAAATTTATTTTGTGAGATTGATGTTGAACTGTTAGAAGGGTGCTGGGTGTCAGCTGTACATATCATAATGGATTTAGTAGAGTAGAGGAGTTACTGATGCCAGTACAAATGGACAATTTCCATAGAAACATTTATAAGTGATGCATGCTGCAGAAAGCAAATGTCCATGTGAAAGTAAGTGGAGTGAATTGGTAAGACAGTCATTAATTAACTAATTGCTTTATTCAAAATTGAATCGGTATTTTTAGGGAGCTTTTGGGGGCACCATCCTAAATATGACAGCAATACTGGATACTTGGACTGATTGGTGATTTGTATAAGTTTAATAGCTGTTTAGAGTTAAAATAACATGTAAGCAAAAGAGAAATCCTAGTTTTCTGGATGCCAAAGAGGCAATTATAATGTGATTATGTCAAGAGAGACTTGATGGCAAAGTCATTTTAAAAAGAGAAATCACATGTAATGTATCCTCAAGTGATGTACAGTGCTGCATGGTTAAGTTTGCATTCTTAATAATCTCCAAATTAATCTGCTATTTGTTAGGACTCAAATATTGTAGAAATCTTACATTTCAGACTACTACGGACTTCTAACTGCATCAAACTATTAAGATTTTGGTCATCCTCTATGCCTTTTTCCTGCCAACTTGGCAACAAACATCTGTTTTGCTAACCTTTTTCCTTTCATTTAATTTTTAACATGATCCTGCTGCCACGGATGCAATCTCTTCACTTTTGTAAATTTTTTCAGAACTTTCATATCTACTGGTCTCTAGATATGAGAGTTCTGAAAAACCCAACTTTCAGATACATAAGTTAAAACTGGTGTGAACACTGTCTAACATACAGTTATTGTACTGGTTAAATTCTCTCTTATTCCATATAAATTTATTCAATTAGTTCCCCATCATACTAGCTTTACTAATTCTCTTTCTATTTCCATATTTAATTTACGAAATATGGTGCCTAAATAGCTGAAATATTTTACTTCTTCTATAGATTTTCTATTGAAAATGTGAATGATGTTTCCAATGATCCTGCATTTCTCATAATTTTATCTTTTTATTACTGATTTTCATAACAAATTTTGTACGGCATTTATTCAGTCTAGTCAGAGAACCCCAAAGACTTGCACTAAATTTATTAACTTCATCTGCATAAAGTAAAGAGCAAAGTTAAATATCTCCAGGTATTATGCCACTTACTTTCATAAAATGATATCTATAGATGATGAACAAGAGTGCAAATAATGTGTATCCTTGTTTTATACCTGATCCATCTTCCAGTACTAGACAATCTTAAATAAGACTATACTTGAAGTTTGTTATAGAGAACCCCTAGGGGCCAGACACACAGTTTCTTCAGTAAACCATATCTATAGTGAATTTAGGGGAAAAAAAATAATGACTCCCTTCACTCCATACCCATAAACACAAAGGAAAAAAGAATAAATGAAATCACAGGCAATAACACGAAAGAAACTGTGGTCAGAAATAACAAAGAAAAAAATAAAAGAAATTGGGAGAAACAAAAAGAAGAAAACACAAGAAACAGAACTGAAGAAATTGTGAGAAATAGAACAAAAGAAATTGCAAATACCAAAACAGAAGGGCATGGCAGGATCTCTTACATTAAAGAGTTCTTGTGTAGAGGCTTAAGTGCTGTGAGGACACTATGTTGGAGGTTTAATGAATTTTTTACAACACTCAAAAAGAATTAAAATAGAATTTAATACTTCCTATATTTCGTCCTAGTCACTAGGACATCTACAGGGATTACAAAAACAATTAATGTAACATGCACACAAAAACTTCCAATACTAAACGCCCAACCACGTGGGTGACACTAAAGTCCTGTCTAGGTGGAGCGCCCTCTAAGGGTGGTAGTAGGTGGCCTGGAATGTAAGGTGGGACCTCTGGTGATGAGTGTTTCCCAAATCTTCGGAAGCTTAATGCAACCGTATTTATTAAGATTTGGTTGGTTTCTGAGAGCTGCTGCTGCTTCTAAGAAAAGTCTCTCTTTTTTGAATTTGCTGTGGCGGAGCATGGTGGTTTTCTTCCATGATACTCTGTGGGTGGTGTCCAAAACATGGTCAGCCAAGCCTGAATGGCCATAGTTGTGTTTAACGATGTACGACTTGTGTTCCTCCAGGCGGATGGATGCTGATCTGCCTGTCTGTCCAAAGTACACAAGCTTACAGGAACAGGGTACTTTGTAAACTCCAGGCAGAGAGAGAGAGAGAGAGAGAGAGGAGGGAGCTGATCTTTCGTAGAACGGATAAGGGTAGCGAGTTTGCGGTAGGGCTTATATGCTCTGTGTAGGTTATACTTTTTTAGTATCTTGGCTATTTTTTCCGAAGTGCCACGGATGTAGGGTATGGTGATGGCATTTTTAAAATCTTGTTGACGAGAGGGACGGGGAATGGGGGAGGAATTGATTATTTTTTTGATACTGTGTTCGCTGTAGCCATTGGAGAGGAAAGTTCTGTGTATGTGGTTAAGCTCTGTAGTGAGGGCGGTTCCACTGGAACAAAGATTGTGGGCTCTCTTAGTAAGAGTTTTGATGACACCATATTGTTGCGAGGGGTGGTGGTGGGAGAGTTTGTGAGTGTATCTGCCTGTGTGTGTAGGTTTTCTGTATACAGTGAAGGCAAGTGTATCATTAGGCAGGCGTGTGACTAAGGTGTCTAGGAAGGGTAAACAATTGTTCTTTTCCTTTTCCATAGTAAACTGGATTTTTGGATATAGGCTATTGAGATGACTGAGGAAGGAGTCTAACGTGTCTGGGCCATGAGGCCAAATAGAGAACACATCATCTACATATCTTAGCCAGATAGAACGTTTGAGTGGGGCTGGGTCTATGGCTCATTTTTCAAAATCTTCCATATAGAAATTGGCAGGGGGGGGGGAGTGAGAGGGGGAACCCATGGTGGTTCGTTCTATCTGCTTGTAGATTTTGTTCTTCCAAGAGAAATACCCAGAGTTGATGGCAAAGGAAAAGAGATCTAAGATGTCAGAGGGAAAAACGTTTTCTAAGAGAGATAAAGTGTCAGTTAAGGGAATATTGGTAAACAAAGACGAGATATCAAAGCTTACTAATATGTCTGTATTGTTCAAGGTTAAATTTTCTGTGAGGGCTTTAAAGTGGGTCGAGTTTTTTATATAGGAAGCGGAATTTCTGGTGAGGGGGGGACAGAGAGTTGGCCAGCTGTTTAGACAGTCTGTAACAAGGTGCATTGGTGGCATCTACTATAGGCCTGAGTGGGGAATTGGGTTTGTGGATTTTTGGTAAACCGTATATTCAGGGGGGACGGGAGCAGAAAGGTTCAAGTTTTTTCGTAAAGTCAGGGGGCCAGGAGGTTACTTTTTTAAGTAAGATTTTTAATTTCTTAACGTGTTTTTGTGGGGTCGTGTTCTAGCGGGATGTAGGTAGCGATCGCGGAGGATAATGTTCATTTTATGATTGTATTCACTGGTATTAAGAACAACTATGGCATTACCCTTATCCGCTCTGGTGATGACGATACTTATTTTCTTTGCATAGTTTCAGGACAGCCATGCATTGGGCATACGATAAGTTACTTTTTGGAGGCAAAGAGTGAGCGAGGATGTTGGCTACGTCTAGTCTGATGTTGTTGGCTACCTCCGACGGTAAGCGACCGATTCCCCCCCCCCATCCAACGTTAACCATTACGTCGAGCACTGGCACTTCTTTCGATGCGACGGCAAAATTACGGCCGAGGCAAAGGGCACTGATGGCATCATCGTTGAGCCTTTTGGAAGAGAGGTTTATTACTGTCTGGAGCAGTTGAATTTGTGGTTGTGGTTTGTCTTTAACCAGGTTGCTGTATTTCTTGACGTGTTTGTTTTTTATTTTTTGAAATTCTCTCTCTGTGCGGAAGTTTCTGAAATGTCAGAGAGAATAGACCAAAGTTCAGGGTTAAGAACGGTGGAAAGCTCTAAATGTAAGGAGCCAATGGCGGCGTTCATCACTGCGAGGGCGGCACGAGTAGAGGCGATTTGCTCGCGTAGTAATGCCAGGCTGGCACGTTTATATATACGAAGTGCTTTTTTGGAATGGAAATTGATCTTCATTTTAACGCAGTTCGGTATCACTCTTGTATCCCGACATCTTTTTAAAAAGGCCAGCCTATTTAGTTGTCTAGATAGAATCAGCATCCATCCGCCTGGAGGAACACAAGTCATACATCGTTAAACACAACTATGGCCATTCAGGCTTGGCTGACCATGTTTTGGACACCACCCACAGAGTATCATGGAAGAAAACCACCATGCTCCACCACAGCAAATTCAAGAAAGAGAGACTTTTCTTAGAAGCAGCAGCAGCAGCTCTCAGAAACCAACCAAATCTTAATAAATACGGTTGCATTAAGCTTCCGAAGATTTGGGAAACACTCATCACCAGAGGTCCCACCTTACATTCCAGGCCACCTACTACCACCCTTAGAGGGCGCTCCACCTAGACAGGACTTTAGTGTCACCCACGTGGTTGGGCTTAGTATTGGAAGTTTTTGTGTGCATGTTACATTAATTGTTTTTGTAATCCCTGTAGATGTCCTAGTGACTAGGACGAAATATAGGAAGTATTAAATTCTATTTTAATTCTTTTTGAGTGTTGTAAAAAATCCATTAAACCTCCAACATAATACATTAAAGAGTACAAATATGGGAGATACAAGAAAGAACTAGAAGAGTATGAAATCATAAAAATTAAAAACCTAAATTAACATTTAAAAGGCATATTACTTAAATAATGTCACTCACTCATGTGAAAGCTATAATAAACCAAATGTTATTATTATTATACTAATTATCTTCTTGAACTCAATGGAGTCACAAGACTCATTGTCAGAGGTCAATGCTAGTCAACACAAAGTCTATGGTACCATACCTTGACTTCTTCCACAATTTGTGCCTTCACTATTCTCTCAAGAAATACATTCCATGTTCCTACTACTCTCCATGCAAGAAACTACTTCTTACCCTTTTACTCACTGCTTCCTTTTGCAAATTTCAGGAATGGTCCCTTGCCCTTGTTCTAGTGTTAATCTGATAATATTCGTTCAACAGCTTAAATGTCTCAATCACATATCCCCATCCCATTTGTCTTCCTTCTACCTAACTCTGCATTCTGCATGTCCTCAGTCTAACCACATAATCAACATTGTATAGTCCTAATATCATTTTTGTTATCTATCTCTGTGCCATCTCCAAGGTTACTTCATTCCTTTCAAATCCCAGTGACTGGCTCTGAGCCAAAAATCCAGCTGTGATCGATCAAAGCTTTATACAATGAGATCACCACCGTTTTATCTCTTGTAGTCAATGTTCTCTCAATACTGAAGCAATTCTCAGAGATGTCTTCACAACCTTTACAACAAGTCCTCTGAAATTCAAATTTCTATCCACAATCACCCTTCCCACATGATTCCTTGCTTCCTCCACTTCTTCCAGTATAACTCCACAAAGCGAATATGAAATAACCCATAACCCTGAATGTAAGGTATTGAACTCCCAAAATTTGATACCTTACATTCAGTTGCATTAAATTAATATCTCCATTTCATTTGCTTATCTTTCCAGCTTATTCAAAACCTCTTGAGGAAGATATGAATAAGCATCATCAGCACTATTACTAATAACCCTTCTAAGCTTCAGATCTTTTGCAAAATCACTGAATATCTCCCTGTAATCGCACAACAATATCATTGACATAAAGACTGGACAGTAATGGTCCCAGTACTTAACCCCGTGGAACACTTCACCATAATCTTTCCACCCCATGATAGTGCCCCCCTGTGTACAACTCTCTGATATATATCAGAAAGCAAGTTACCAATCTAATAATCTGATAAGCAAACTCATATACTGCAACTTAAAAACCAATTTGTCAAGTGACAAACTATCAAATGTCTTTTCAAAATAAATAAAAAAAAATGCCAGTGTATGCCTTATTCTCATCTGCTGCTCTTGTTACTCTATTGTAAATGGCAACCAGATAACTAAAACAAGGGCATCCCTTAACAAATCCATGCTGGCCAGTATAAATGCTGTTGCTCAAA
The DNA here is from genome assembly GCF_054136105.1 of Typopeltis vanoorti. Taxonomy (NCBI): domain Eukaryota; kingdom Metazoa; phylum Arthropoda; class Arachnida; order Uropygi; family Thelyphonidae; genus Typopeltis; species Typopeltis vanoorti. Next base: position 69,905,519 of record NC_143551.1, read on the forward strand.
TCTGTATAAGCTGTCTTACCTTCGTCATCATCATCATCAAATTCCTGCCATGTACCCTCAAGGGGGTGTATAGGATATGATAGTACTACATGAAAAAAATTACATCATTACTAACTTCCTATTTACAATTTTCCTCCAAACCAATCTGTTACTTGTCAAGACTCCAACATTATCAGATATTATATTTCTATCGTCTAAGGCACTTTGTACCGTATCAATCCACCTATATCTTGGTCTTTCTCTGGGTCGTTTTGCTGCCAACCTGGCAGAGAACACTTGTTTTACTAAACTTTCTTCGCCCATTCTGTTTAAGTGACCATACCACCTGAGATTAGCTCTGCTAACGCATTCCTGGAAGCTGACAATGTCAAGTTTTTTCCTAATATTCTCCTTTTTAATATGATATTGCTATTGATGCCATCTATTCACACCTATAATCTTTTTAAGGACTCTCATATCTGCAGTCTCTAGTCGATGGTCAAGTGTTTTACTTCTGACCCAGCTCTCAGATCCATAAGTTAAAACTGGTTTGAACACTGTCTTGTATACAGCTAATTTAGTATTCCTACTAATTTCTCTCTTATTCCATATAAATGTATTCAATTGACTTCCCACCATACCAGTTTTGCTCATTCTGTTGTCTATTTCTATATTTAATTTACCATCTTCACTAAAAATTGTGCTAAGTAGCTGAAATGTTTTACTTGTTCCACAGGTTCTCCATTCACAACACAGTTGACATTTTCAATGATTCTGCCTATTTTCATTGTCTTTGTCTTTTTAATGCTGACCTTCATTACAACAGTTATTCAATTTATTCAGAGAATCCTGCAGACTTGTAGCGGATTTATATAGAAGTATAACATCATCAGCATAAACCAAAGAGCTGACATTAACATCTCCAATTTTGATATCACGTATAATACCACTTTCCTTCATAATGTGATCCATATAGATAATGAATAACAGAGGGGGATAATGTACATCCTTGTCTCACACCAGATTTAACATTAAACCATCTTCCTGTACTTCCTTCAATTCTAACTGCTGACTTACAACTCAAATAAAGACTAAGTATTGCTTGATATAATACCCCATTGACACCATATAACTGTAGCGTATTGAATCACTTCTCTCTTGGCACCTTGTCATATGCCTTTTCCAAATTGAAAAAATTTAAATACAGATTTTTGTTATATTCCTATGCTTTCTCGACTATTTGTCGTAAAGTGAAGATCTGATCCTGACAGCCTCTATTTGGCCTAAATTCAGCTTGTTCTTCACCAAGCATTTCTTCTCAACCATTTCTCAAGTATACTTGCATAGATCATGCCAGGAACTCATCATCATCATCATCATCATCAAATTCCTGCCATGTACCCTCAAGGGGTGTACAGGATATGACATTACTACATGAAAAAATTACATCATTACTAACTTATAATATAAGAATATAAGATCTGCCAGGAACTCTCAATAGGGAAATACCTCTGTAATTCTCACATTCAGTTTTATTTCCCTTTTTATATATGGGTACTATGAGAGCTCTACTCCAGTCATTGGGAATTTGTCACTCTGTCTAGGCTTTCTGAACTATGCAGTGCAGCCACTATAAGACTCTTATACCACCATTCAGCATTTCTGGTCAAATATCATCTACTCCTGCTGCCTTTCCACATTTCAAGCCTTTCATGGCTTTTTTTACTTCAAGTATGGATGTGTATTCCTGACTGCATGCCTGGTCAGTTTTTTTTTGCCACTGTGCTATCATCACTGTTTGTTTCATTTAGCAGTTTTTCAAAGTAATTACTCCATACTTCAAGGATATCTTTTTCTCCCATTTTCATGTTACCTTTATCATCTCTAACTCCTTTTATAGCATATTTCCTCCATTCTTAAGCTTCTTCAACAACCTCCAGAATATTTTGCCACCTTCTTGATATTTATTTTCTATATTCTTGCCAAAGTCCTCCCATGACTTTTGTTTAGCTAGTTTTACACAGTGTTTCGCTTTCTTACATTTGTCTCTGTATTCTCTAAGAGCACAAGCTGACTTATTTAACAGGAACTTTTGATATGCTTTCTTCTTTTCCTTCACTGTCTCTTTAACTTCCTGTGCCCACCTTGGAGTTCACTTCTTGCAGACAACTTCACCGCATGCGTCTCTAGCTGAATCAATCAAGGCTTTCTTCAAGGCTTGTCACTGAATCTCCCAGGTTTGATTCCTGTTCTCAAACTCTTTCATTTTTTCTTCAATAATCTTTGTGTATTTTAGTCTACAGTTCACATCTGAGAGCTGCTCAACTTTTATTCGCTTTAAAACTTTCATACATGTTATTCTTTTCAATATGAAATTCAATTTTATCCTGCTCAAGATTAAATAGTGATCACTTCCAATTTCAAATCCTCTGTACACTCTGGTGTCCTGCACCAGGGAGAAAACATCACTATCAACAATAACATAGTTAATGAGACTTTTCTTATTCCTTGCCTCTTCTCTCCATGTGAATTTGTGCACATTTTTATGTTGGAACATGGTGTTAGTAATAACCAGTTCATGTCCTGAGCAGAAATGCAACAGATATTTGCTATTATTATTAGCTTTGCTCTTTTCTCCAAATTTTCCCAAAATATTTTTGTATGTCTCACAATCATTTCCTACTCTGCTATTTAGATACCAACAAGGATCAACTTTTCCTTTTTCATTGTGTCAGTTGCTTTTTCTAAAGCCTCAAAAAATTTCTCCCCTTAGAACCTTCTGTGGGACCATAGGCACAAATAAGTCTCACTGTCCAGATCCCCATTCTCATATTTGCCCACATTATTCTACTTGAGACTGACTGCTATTCAAGAAGATTAGCCTCGTATTTTGTGTTGAATACTATGGCTACTCCTTCTTTTCCTTGATTGTCATTGCCTGAATATAACATTTTGTATTTATTGCTCAGAAAGATCTCACCAGTTTTTGACTTTTTTGTTTCAGTCACCCCTATTATGTCGATCTGGTACTTATCTAATTCCTCAGCTAGTCCATTTCTTTGCGATTCAGGCTTCCTATGTTGATAGTACCAATCTTTAACTCTGGTGATGTTGAGTTGGGGCATGTTTTCAGATTTGTTCCAGTAGCTGACTTTTCGCTGTTCGCCCTGGTGACCTGGCAAAAACAACGGGGGCCTCGTTTAACTGGGCGACGCCCCAGCTGGCATGAAATTTTGTCATGTTGTACTATCATTATTTTATTTTGGTTTAACCAATAAGAATATAATTTGGTTGGCTAAATTCCAAATTGCCAGCCCATCCTCGTTCGTTCAGTATCCAACTAGATACACAACAGGGTGCACCACGAGAAGGTGAGGATTGGACATTAGGTCAGAAGCCCTGGTCGGTTCTCCGCATTCCTTTAAAGGCTATGTGGAGGTCTCCTCTCAGTTATACAGCTTTGACCCTTAAGCACCCCTCATTATTTCCAAACTCTTAACTAACAACCACAGAAGAAATGCAAACAGCCTACAGTTTGATACCTTTATTCTACTACTACTATTATACAATTGCACTATGTACACTCATTCTACTATCCAGGAACTTGTCATGTTGCAAGACTTTCATTAAATAGTCAAGTAAAGAGCAAAATAAGTTCCACAGCACATTTCCTTAAACATGCAATAAAATTCCATCTATTCCCTATGCCTTACTAACATTTAGGAAATTCAGTAATTGGAATACATCCTCTTCATTCACTTCTCCTGGGAAATTAAACAAAGGAAATCTGTAAACAATAATAGGAAACATAAGAAAGAACTAAAAGAGTATGAAATTATAATCCCTAACTATAATGCAACAAAGATGTATCATCACCTGGATACACCAAGTAGGCATACTTGATGGACTGCATGATTGCGAGCTTGCATCGAAGTCATTGTTATAATATTGATTCAGTGATATTTAGACAAGCAGTGATAGTAGTATTCTTGTGCATGACTGTGGGGTTGAGTGCGTTTCATTTATATTTGATATATTTATATTGTGTCACTGATGGTGCCGTTGTGAATGAGAACAATGGCTGCCAAGACATCATTCTGCAGGAGGGTTTGACATTTTTGAAAGGTAGTGTGTGTGTGTGTGTGTTATGTATTTGCTACCTAGAGAAAGAGGAATGTATCATGAAAGTGGAATGGAGAGAGAGTGCATCATAGATGGTTTATGAATCAGAAATGCAAGACGTGTTGAAAGCAAGAGAACCAAGTAGTGGAAGTTAGTACTGAAAGATGTGAAACAGAAACTACTGGAGTGAATGGAGTTCGGTGTTTAAATGATGGTGAAAGAAATGTGAATGAGAGTACACCAAGTTAGATTTGCATTAGGAACACCCACCTCAATTTACATATTTGGCATGATAACAAACTATCACGTGATATCAATGTCACATGTGGTTACTATAAATGGACACACCTATCCTCTGTACGTAATCAGCAAACATTTGCCAGTAATGGGGAGATGTGGCAACGTAACCCAATTTGACAGTGGGCAGATAGTTGGGGCATGGAGGGCAGGTGTCAGTATTTCGGAAACAGTCACACGTTGGTTGTTCCTGCACTACCGTATCAAGGGTGTACCAGGATTAACCATGACAGACATCCAGCAGAAGGGGTCGCATTGGTCAGCAAGGTGTGGTTGATCCTAGAGATGAGTGTCAAGTGTCACAACTGGTATCTCAGCAACGACATGCAAAAGTCACACAGCTCATCCACTAGCACAACAGCAGGGCAGTTCAAACCCATTTCCACATGCACCATGTGCCGTACCTTGCTTTGCTGGGTTACACAGCCAGAAACTAACAAGAATACCCATGATGATAGTCAGGCATTGCAAAAACAGTGCCTGGCAGGAAGGAAATGGAATTTATACACTTACTGAGAGATAACTGTTTGATGCAGAATGTGGTGGAGGGGACTCAGGGTAAGAAAGTGTTGGATCTTGTTATAGGATCAGAAGACATGTCCATAACTAAGGTGGCTACATTGCCTCCAATTGGAGCAAGTGAGCATGTGTTCTTGACTTAGGAGGTAACAAAAGATGTAAAAATCCCAGTTAAGAAGGGATATATGTCGAATTACAAGGCAGGTAATTATGATACTTTAAGGAGGCAGCTTGAAGCAGTACAACAGCATAAAGATCTACAAGGTAAGGATGTTTACAGTGCATTGAGGGATAGTCAAGGGGTATCTGGATAAAGCAATATCACATTGTATACCCAAAGTCAGGAGGATAAATTGGGTAGGAGTTGGATGGATGAGTAGTATCGTTAAGCATGAGCAGCAAACAAAGAAAATGTTGTGGAGGGTATATAAGGAGAACGGTGAACAGCATGGTAAGGAATGCAAAATCAGATTATGAGAAGAAATCAGACAAACAGGCAAAAGGAAATCCCAAAGACATTTGTTATATGGCAAGTAGGAAGAAGAATGACTGTGGATGGATAACTTTATTGAGTGCAGATAGCAGAGGGGTAATGGAAGCAGGTGAAATTGTTGAGCTACAGAGTGATGATTTTCCAAGAGTATATCATCTAAGAAAAGCTATTGTTATGAAAGAAGTGACAGGGACTGATGTGAAAATAGAAACTGAAGAATTGAAGGTACTTAGTATATTGCTGAATGTAAATACAGCTGTGGGATTCGATTGGATGGGATCGTGTTTTACGAGAATGTGAAGGGAACTGGCAATGTCCTTGACTAGGCCTGTTTGATTTAAGTCTCAGCTATGCAAAGCCCCCAAGAGAGATCGAAGGAGGGCAAAATAATTTCTTTGCATAAAGGAGGAACCAAGTCTGTGGTAACAAATTACATCAATTAGTATCTTAGGAGTGATGGTAAAAGCTAAAAAAAGTTGGTCAAAAAGAGAATTCAGGGATGGGTGGATAAGAATATGACTCTCTATGAGGTTCAGCATGACTTTGTGAAAGGTTGGTGCTGTTTTAGTAATTGACTCACGTTTAATAATAAAGTGACAATCGAGTTGGATACAGGGAATAGTTAGGTACGCCTGGAATTTGCAAAGGCATTTGACAGGATACCACATGGAACTCGGTTACATAATTTACTAAAATAAAGAGCCAAAAGGCTTTAACTGAAGCCTTTTGGCTCTTTTATTTATTTCATTTTATTTCTTTATTTTATTATAGAATCAGTGGCGGCCGATGAAAATTTTAAGTGAGGGTGCTGCATATACAAAATAAAATTTAAAAAAATATATAAAAAAAAATATTTTTTTTCCTAATCAGTAACCAATTTATTAATAAAAAAATTTACATATTAAAAAATTGCTTTATTAAAAATATTTCACCCTCACCACGAACAAACATCAAAAATTAAAAGTTTCATATCTCACAGAAATAACGCGCGCAAGCATACGATACACTGCCCAAACGAGCAGTATTAGAATCACTGGTAATATGCAATGAGAAGTGCAAACGAATATCAGCGAGACCAGCTGCAATTGCCCTAACGTGATAATTCTGACACTGCGTTAGATCGCAGTGCATTTGTTTCGTGCAGCGATAATTGAAAGAATATGATTCTTTTCATATTTTCAACAGTGACACTCATCATAATTCAGTCTTCTATCTATAATAAATAAATAATTATATGTTATTTTAACAAAATAAAATAAGATTTACAAAAAATAGTTCACCCTCACCACAAACATGCACCAATAATAAAAGTTTCGTATCTCGCAGAAATAACGCGTGCAAGCATACGATACACTGCCCAAATGAGCAGTGTCGGAATCACTGGTAACATGCAATGAGAAGTTCAAACGAATATCGGCGAGACCAGCCGCAATTGGCCTAACATGATAATTACGACACTGCGTTAGATCGCAGTGCAATCTAAAGCATTAATCGAACAATTCCAATTATTAACTATTCAATCAATGTCAAAACATAAGCTATAACCTTTAACATGTTGTATTTCATTTATATAATGTTGTAAGCATTGTTATTATTTATAAACACAAACAAAATTTAATTTTTTAATTTTTTCCTTGGGGGTGCTGCAGTGTCGCTGTGCTTATGTATGAGCCACCACTGTATAGAATGAAATACAAGTATAGTTATAGCTATCTTTAAAAATGGGATAAAAGAAAATCTGATAATTATAGAGGTATTAGTTTACTGAATACATGCTACAAAATATATAGTAGAATACTTAATGAAAAATTGAAAATATACAATGAAAAAATATTAGAATGTCAAAATGGATTTAGAAAAGGACACTCTACAATGGATGCAATTTTTTTTTCCTTTAAAATTGTTTATAGAGAAAAGAAGAGATAATTTAGAGACTCACCTTTTGTTTATAGATTAATTATAAAAAAGCATTTGATGAAGAAAAAGATATATTGTTTGATATATTACAAAAAATAAATATACCTACTATTTTACTTCAGCAATATTGAATATATACAAAGATAATGAAATAACAGAAAACTGTCTGACAGTCTATAAACCATAGAGTAAAACAGACGCATTTTGTGGACACACTCCAGTTAGAAGTAAAATATTTATTAATAATAAAATAACAGAACTGATAAATTTTAATTATCTTGGATGTGAAATATCATATGAAGAAGAAAAGAAATAAAATTAAAAACTTCAAAATTTTTACAGATTACAGACCTGATAAATAAAACGGCAATCAAGATATTGCACAAAAAGAAACATGCTTGAAAATATACAATACTTTGCAGTACCTACATTATTATATGGGAGCAAAATCTGGACAATAAACAAAGAATAAAAACAAGTATTACGAAATTCATGAGAATTGCAAAAAACACATTATAAAAAAGAATGAAGATATTTCAAAAGAACTAAAAATAAAATCAATAGAAGAAAAACTAAACAAATACAAATAAAATTATGTAAAATGAATGGTCACCATCATAATCAAATTCCCGCTATGTACCCTCAAGGGGTGTACAGTATATGATAGTACTACATGAAAAATTTACATCATTACTAACTTCTATCTTCTAGCTACCCCCCCCCCCATGAAGCACATGGAGAAATTGCAAGCCTTACTACGAGACTACGAAAAGGCAGGGATGATTGAAAGATCATACTCTCGGTGGAATAGCCCTTTCATACTGGTGAAAAGCCAAATGGAAGTCTGAGATTTGTTTTAGATTTGAGCGAAGTAAACAAAGTTACCAAACCCATATGTAAGATAGAGAAGTTGTTGATAGGATTGGGCAATGCCAAATACTTTTCAAAACTAGACCTGAACTCGGGCTACTTTCAAATCCCATTGAGAAGAGAGGACAGGAAGTATTTTGCCTTTACAACTAGATGGCAAAAGTATCAATAGAATTGCAGAAATAGAAGTAAACAAAAATAAGCCTCCCCACCTTCAAATTTGGGAAAAAAAAACCTCATTACTGAAGCCCAGCTGAGGGATCCTATGTGGAGGCAGGTATATGACAGAATACAGAAAGGAGAGCCCCTTTCTGAAGAGTTTTTGTTTTTAAAAACTCTGCATATGCATGATGATGGGCTCCTGCTTTCCAAACAAGAAGTGATGGGAAGATGGAGAGACAAGATCCTGGTCCCAGCAGTCATGATACCATGGGTGTTCTATACATTCCATGATTCTGACCTCGCAGGGCACCAGGGCTTTGGTCGAACATGGCAACAAATAAGTGATAGATATCTCTGGAAGGGTATGAGAGAGGGGACGTGGCCAAATGTGTCCTTTCATATGTGTCAGAAGAAATTCACCTTTAAAGGGAAGGCATCAGTGCAACCTTTTCCTCTTCCAGTCCCCCCCCCCACCTTTCCAGGCAGTACCCATTGATATAATTGAGCCCCTGCCTACTACTCAAAAGGAAAATAGGTACATTCTTGTTGCCATAGATATGTTTTCGAGATTTCCTGAGGTGACAGCCATGAAGGATCAAACCGCACAAATGGTAGCGAGTAGACTTCTCAAATTAGTGATGTCCAGATATGGGACACCCCAAACCCTTCTGTCTGATCAAGATGCTAACTTCACAGCCGAGATAATGCTGAAATTGTGCAAATTACTAAAAATAAAGAAATTGTTTATTTACTGCCCCATATCACCCCCAAACAAACAGGATGTGTGAGCAATTAAATAAGACTCTGAAGTGCACACTTGCCAAGCTAGCTGAATGCAAAATATCAAGTTGGGACACATACCTGCCGCACACATTATTCGTGTGCAGAACAGCTATTCACTCTACCAACAGAGAGATCCCTGTGGTTGTCCTTTATGGGTTTGAACCAATGTTCCCCTGTGAATTGAAGGACTCTCACATTGATACAGGATACTCAGATATTGATGACTACCTAAACAACCTAATCGAGCAAAACAAGCTAGCTCATGAAATCATTGCACAGTCCAGTAGGCCCAGCTCTCAGAGAACAACAGCTTATGTTAACAAACTCCGAAAATATAAGGACTTAAAGTCAGGAAACCTGGTTCTCCTGAAATCAGAAGAAAAGGAAGAAGTTTGGAAGGAATGCACTAGGCCCATACTAGATCCTGAAAAAGCTTTCCCTGGTAAACTTTAAAATTTGGGATAAGAAGGATCCCGAAAGGATCATCATAGTGCATTCTGACAGACTAAAACTATACAACAGAAAAAATGAGAGACTTGTGTGTTTGGGTAATTCGTTAGAAAAGATTTTGGGGAAAAGGCCTGCCTCTTGCAATGCTATGAGCTCTAGGAATAAAACCCAAGTAGGACAGAGCATCCCAGCACTGACAAGGGAGCTTCAGACCACAGGAAAAGGAAGAATGCGAGTGGATGCACAAATGATCTGGAAAAGGGGGGTAACCCACCGATGGAGGAGGAAGCAGCCAAATACAGATTCATGAACAAGGACTTCCAGGAAGAGGATGTCAATGAGTGCAATGAGAGCCCCAGAGGAGACATTACTAAGATTGTTGATGCCAAGAATAAGCGGCATATTCAGACCTGGTACTGGTTGAGGTCGAGAGAAAACAAAAGTTGTTTGTAGGTGAAATCCGACAATAAAATTACAGAGAGAAGTGGAAAATCGGAAAAATGTAGTCGTCTTCTCCAGAAAACGTGCAGACACTGGGTTAAGAAAAAAACCTTTTTTTATGAAAAATTTTTTTGAGAGGGTAGGCCTTTGTAAAATCTTGGTGAAACAGAAATATTTTTCACCTATATCGATTTTACATGGGCCATAAAATACCTGTAATTAGAAGTATATATAGCCTACTTCAATGTAATATATTTTATAATATAACGTACGAATAACTGAATGTAGAACCACAAGCATTTGTAACAAAAGGGATCAGATAGGATTAAGATAGTAAACTGAAGGTCAACAACAGTTTCAAAGATCACGGAAATATTGAATTTTTCCGCCAAAACCTAACATAAGCGTGGGTGATGTAAAGGCATCTCCAGTAAATCCGGGAAGTTTTGGAAGGAAGGCCAAGCGACGGCGAATGATATAAAAGGCAGAGATCGAGGGGCAAAAGCAACTCTCTTTTTTATTCCTGTGGAAAGCTTTTTGAGGAAGGGAAGAGTCGGGGGTTCCGCAAACAGTAGTTCTGGAGATCATGGGGAATTCGCTGGCAGAAGAGGCCGTATTTCAAGGTAGCATTCCGTGAAATTCTTTGACGAATGTACCGATCCACGTGCTTGCTTATTTGTCGCAGCCGATGCAGTTCCTAACAGTGTCGAAGAAATACATTACTGTTACAAGGAAAGAATTTGCAAGACGACAACCGTCGGATGGTGCCAAATCAGAGCCATCACGCAAGAAGGAAAAAGAAACCAGCGCAATTCACCCTTAATCCTTTAGAATCCAGTAATGTACATGATATAGTGAACTTGTAATTAAACTGCTTTATGTTAATAGCCTAGACTGTGTGTACAGACGATAGATGTTGATTCTGTTTAACTAATGGCATAATGTATTGAAGAGGTCAGAAAGCCGAACGTGAGTTTGAATGTGCTTAAAAGAATACTGAACTTGAATAGTGCTTGTGTTATATAATGCTTAGAACGTGTATAGTATAATTTTGCCTTATATTAATAGGATAGAGAGCAGGGATGATTTGTTAAAAATCCATCCACGTGTCTACTATGTTTAGTGTAAACAGTCTCTTTGTTTAGTACCTTAAGTGAATTGCCTTACTAAATGTGCAGAAAGTCAGGCACGTGATATATCCCATTACTTTTGTATATCAATTGTCTTAGCTATAATAAACATGTTTGATTTTGTTAATAGCTTGCCTGATCTTTGTTAGCTAATGATAGCCAAATCTCACAAAAACAAATTGAACCTGTGTTACCTAAGTGAAGTAATAGCCACTGTTACTTCACGACTGAGTAATTTGGAGTTGCTTGAAATAAAATTGATTAAAGTGTCATTATAAGAGCTTAGCTAAATTATTCTCTTGTATGTAAAGGAAAGATAGAAAAAAATTCTTTTACACAATCTTTAATGGCGCAGTCGTTAACAAAAATAAATTTTTAAGGATTAATGCACTAGAATTACAGCGACAAAGATTAAGGATTTTTGTCCCAGCCAGAGGCTTTTTCTCAGTCTACGTTACTAGCATGTGTAAGAGTATACTTTACGAAATTGAAAAGGGGGGGGGGGGGAGCAAGCTAGGTAGATTACAAACGGACTAAATTAGGATAATAGTGTTATAAGTGAGTTTGAGATAAGAGCATAGAAGCATTTTTATATTAGCTCAAGCAGAGCAGACACGAAATTAACGAAGAAAGAGGGGAAATACATTGAAAGTAAAAAGTAACATCATAAACAATATAATAAACTATAAATTACAAATTATTACAATACCATATCTATTACATCAGTTATTCAATTTAGTCAGGGAATCTTGTAGACTTCTAGCAGATTTATTTAGAAGTATAACATATCAAAAACTATCTAGTAGATGCAATGTCTAAATGTATTCCAAGGGTGAGAAGGTTAAATAAGGTAGGTGTAAAATGGATGAATAGAGAGATTAAGCATGTGATACAGAGAAAAAGGGCATTATGGAGGCAGCATAAGAGAAGTGGAAATAACCAATTCCATGAGGATTACAAAGACCAGGCAAGGCGGATATATAACCAATTCCATTGGGATGCCTTGGTTGGTGAGGGTAGCTAAAGTGAGGTATGAACAGCAGTTAGCTAATGAGGCCAAAAAGAATCCTAAGGAGTTCTTTCAATACGTAGCTAGCAAAAGAAAGAATGATTATGGAAGGATGATATTGATTGGAGAAAATGGTATAAAGACAGCTGTTGCAGAAGGTGTGGTGGAGATACTTAATGAGCAGTTCATAAAGGTCTTTCAATCTTGTGAATTTGACTTCATGGGAGATTGAGAGCAGTTGATGATGGGGGATGGAGAGACTGACTGTAAGTGAGCAAGTGGTGTATAGGGAGTTGAGCAAACTAGATGTTAATAAGGCTGTGGAACTTGATAATATATCACCATGTATGCCAGAGAGTTGATGCTGGCCTTGACAGATTTTTTTAATACGAGTCTTGCACCAAGTCAAGTTCCTAAGGATTGGAAGGAGGGCAAGATTGTGCCACTTCATAAAGAAAGTGATAGAAGTCAAGCATCAAACTATATGTTGTGGTTAGGTTGTTGGAGAAGCTTGTGAGAACTATGATCCAGAATTGGGTTGACAACAATGGTATTATCTTTGATGGACAGCATGGATTTGCTAAACGGTGGTCATGTTTTAGTAATCTACTTACTTACTTATAATAAGGTGACTGCTTCCTTGGACAGAGGAAAAGGATACACAGTAATATACTTAAATTTCACAAAGGCTTTTGATAGATTACCGCATGATAAGTTGATAGTCAAACTAGAGCGGATGGGGTTGGATATTAGATTAGTATATTGGATTGGAGACTGCCTATCTGATATGTATCAACAAGTTGTGTATGTGGTAGTGATATCCAGGAAAAGGAAAGTTACTAGTGGAGTGCGTCAGGGGTTTGTTTTATGGCCATCACTGTTTAGCTTGTATATTAATTATATTGGTGAAGATTTGGATGGAGATATTCAGTTGTTTGCAGATGATGCAGAGTTGGGACGAACCATTGAGAGTGAAGATGTTGTGGCCTTAAAGGAAGACGAATAAATTGAGTGATTGGGCAAGTAAATGGGGATATGAGTTCAATGTTGCAAAATGTAAGGTTTTAAAATTTGGAAAACAAAGATGGGATGCAGAATTTATGCTTGGTGAGGATATATTGTCAGAGGTGGAGGAAATAAGAGATCTGGGGGTGATAGTAGATAAGGATCTGAAATTTAGGGGACACATTGCCAAAATTGTGAAGACAACAGAAAGGATTCTGGGAATGATGCAGAGGACACTGACTTGTAGAAGTAGGGAGATTCTTGTTCCATTGTATAAGGCTTTGATTAGGCCACACATGGACTATTGTGCCCAGATTTGGTCACCTGGTTTTCAGAAGGATGAAGAGCTGTTGGAAAGGGTCCAGAGGCGACTGACTAAGGCAGTTTCTAACTTCAGAATGTTGAGTATGAGGAAAGATTGAGAAGATGCAATTTGCAAAGTCAGTTGGACAGGAGGAAGAGGGGAGATATGATAGAGACCTACAAGTTAGTAAGGGGTTGTTATAGGTTCTACAGTAAATAGTGGGAGATCATGGAAGAACCAGAAGTCATCCCTGAAAACTGTATAAAGAGGGTGTGAGTGGGGGAGTGAGAAGCAGGTTTTTTTCATGCAGAATTGTGAATGATGGAATGCCTTCATTGTGTGTGTTTAAAGCACGATATGATGAGTTGTATGAAAAAAGGACCTCCCAGATGAGTCGTTGACTCCATGGGGTCTTGGGTAATAATAATATCATCCGCATAAAGCAAAGATTAACACCTCCAATTTTGATATCAGGTTTAACACCAATTTTCTTCATAATGTGATCCATATAGATAATGAATAACAGAGTGGGATACTGTATATCCTTGTCTGACTAGGTTTAACATTAAATCATCTTCTTGTATACTTCCTTCAATTCCAACTGCTGACTTACAACTCACATAAAGACTGAGTCTTCCTTGATATAATGCCCTATTGACACCATATAACTGTAGCGTTTTGAATAGCTTCTCTCTTGGCACCTTGTCATATGCCTTTTCCAGATCGACAAAACTTAAATACAGATCAAAATATAAGACTTATTGTTAAACTGACCATAGATTTTTAATCGTATGTATGTTCGTACAATATTGCCTACCGGTTTCACTAGTAACTGACTAGCTTTTTCAAGGCTTGCACAGTACAAAAAAATGTTAGTACCTGTTAGGTAACTAAGGTAACACATTCGCGTGACATTTCTACTCAGTATCATGAACACACGTTACATGCAAATGCATAATATGATTATTCTTGTAGTGTAGTTCTGTTGAACTGAGGGAATTAATTAGATTTTTCCAAGTATCGTTCAATATGGCCCCTTGATTTCTGTTTAGGTTGCTGCCTGTACGTAGCACTACTACTGCTTCTTTAAATAATCGATGATGTCTGTAATCTTCATCTACATAGGGCATAGAGCTGATATTCCAGTCTATAGTGTGGTTCGAAGTTGAAAAGTATAATTTAAATACAGATCTTTGTTATATTCCCATGATCTGATCTTGACAGCCTCTATTCGGCCTGAATCCAGCTTGTTCTTCACCAAGCTTTTCTTCCACAATCCTTAGAACCGTTTTTCAAGTATAGTTGTGTAAATCTCACCAGGAACACTCAGTAGAGAAATATCTCTGTAATTCTCACATTCAGCTTTATTTCCCTTTTTATATATGAGTACTATGAGAGATCTACTCAAATTATCTGGAATTCGTTCCTCTGCCCAGCTTTCTGAACTATGCAGTTGAACATTTCTGGCCAAATATCATCTATTCATACTGCCTTTCCACATTTCAAGCCTTTGATGGCTTTTTCTACTTCAAGTATGGATTGTATTCCTGACTGCATCCCTGTTGAGCTTATTTTTTTTTTAACAATGCCAGTCTATAGTGTGGTTCGACGTTGAAAAGTATAATTTAAATACAGATCTTTGTTATATTCCCATGATCTGATCTTGACAGCCTCTATTCGGCCTGAATCCAGCTTGTTCTTCACCAAGCTTTTCTTCCACAATCCTTAGAACCGTTTTTCAAGTATAGTTGTGTAAATCTCACCAGGAATACTCAGTAGAGAAATATCTCTGTAATTCTCACATTCAGCTTTATTTCCCTTTTTATATATGAGTACTATGAGAGATCTACTCCAATCATCTGGAATTCGTTCTTCTGCCCAGCTTTCTGAACTATGCAGTTGAACATTTCTGGCCAAATATCATCTATTCATACTGCCTTTCCACATTTCAGGACTTTGATGGCTTTTTCTACTTCAAGTATTGACATGTATTCCTGACTGCATGCCTGTTGAGCTTATTATTTTTAACACTGTGCTATCACTGCTTGTTTCGTTTAACAATTTTTCGAAGTAATTATTCCATACTTCAAGGATATCTTTTTCTCCAGTTTTCATGTCACCTTCATCATCTGTAATTCCTTTCACAGCACTCTTTCTTCTATTTCTGAGCTTCAACAACCTCCAGAATATCTTGCCATCTTTCTGATATTTATTTTCTAGGTTCTTACCAAAGTCTTCCCTTGACTTTTGTATAGCTAGTTTTACACAGTGTTTAGCTTTCTTACATTTGTCTCAATATTCTCTAAGAGCACAAGCTGATTTATTTGCCAGGATCTTCTTTTCCTTCACTGCCTCTTTAATTTCCTGTGGCCACCAGGAGTTCTGATTTTTCTATCCTTGCAGACAACCTCACCACATGCCTATCTGGCTGAATCAATCAGTGTTTTCTTTAGGGCTGGCCACTGAATCTCGAAGGTTTGGTTTCTATTCTCAAACTCTTTCATTTTTTCTTGAATAATGGTTGTGTATTTTAGTATACAGTTCGCATTTGAGAGCTGTTCAACTTTTATTTGTTTCAAAACTTTCTTACATGGTCTTCCTTTCAATATGAAATTCAATTTTATCTTGCTCAAGACTAAATGGTGATCACTCCAATTTCAAATCCCCTGTACACTCTAATGTCCTGCACCAATGGGAAAACATCACCATCAACAATAATATAGTCAATATGACTTTTCTTATTCCTTGCCTCTTTTCTTCATTTGAATTTGTGCACATTTTTATGTTGGAACATTGTGTTAGTAATAACCAGTCCATGTCCTGAGCAGAAATCCAACAGGTATTTGCAGTTATTATTAGCCTTGCTCTTTTCTCTAAACATCCAATATTATTAGTATTATTATTACATGACATCTCCAGGCAATCCAAAGACTCATTGAGGAAGGGCATTTACTCTACAACAACCCTCTGTTTCCACCACTCAATTCACCAACCACAACGAATTGCAACTACACCAAAGCCATCTACTGCTACTAGTAATTTTGCAGACAATCACAAACATCCATACCCGTGGTGGGACATCCTAAACAATTAATACAATATAAACTGATTGGTAAGAGAAGATTGGGTAGATCTCAAAAGAAGATATTAGACTGAAAATAAAACCAGTGCAGCAGACCAATGTGGTCTATATTTGTATTTAGCATTATGATGATGAGTAACAATATAAAGAAGGAGCTGCAGGGAAAAAAAAATATTGTGGAGAGAATATAAAGAAAAAGGCAATCGGTGTACACTCAAGCAATACAAAGCACTGGCAAGAAGGATGACTAGTATAGTAAGGAAGAATAAATCACATTATGAGTGAAAATTAACAAAGCAAGCCAAAGTAAATCCTAAACAGTTCTTTCGCTATGTAGCCTGTAAGAGAAAGAAATATTATGGAAGAATAACTGCAATTATCTCCAATGGTAGGAAAGCAAACAGAAGCAGAAGAAATAGTTGAGCTAGTACCTGATCACTCTGCAATGGCATATCATCTAGGTCAAGACTTTGCAGTTGCTGATGTGAGAATTGAGGTAAATAAACTGGATGTGCTTAACATAATAAAAAATATCGGTGTGAATCGATGAGATGTTGGCCAAAGAATGTGCAAGAAAACTATCAGAGGCCTCTGAACAAGTTGTTTAATCTAAGTCTCAGCAATGACAATCTGTAATAGTAGTGAGAAGAGGGTAAGCTGGTTCCATTGCAGATCAAACATTATCTCAGGAGTGGTGGTTAAAGTATTGGGGAAGTTGGTTAAAGATAAAATTCAGGAATGGACAGACGGGAATATGATACTTTATGGTAGGCAGCACAAGCCTGTAAATGGTAAGTTCCACCTTATTAATTCATTCACTATTTATAATAAAGTACAAAGTAGGTTCCAAAAGTTTCCAGCCTCATATACAAAATTGTGCATGTGCATGACAGATAGCATCATCTATGGGGAGCTTAGTATACCAATTTCACCTCTCTACCTGCGTCATTCAGTTGTTGGAGGTACTCGTTTGACTAACACGTGGCATGCTAAGTGGCTGTAATGAAACAGAGTATCGCACTTTGATAGTTTTTTTGTTTTTTTTACCAAAGAAGGGCTTTCTCCAAGTGCTATCAAACAGCGATTGGATGGTGTTTATGGGGAAGCTTCTCCTGTGAAGGAATGGGCTAAACAGTTTCACCTAGGAAGAGAGAGAGAGAGCATCGAAGATGATCATTGTGATGGTCAGCCTGTGGAAGTGATGACTGAAGAGAATGTCTCTCTTGTTGAGGAAGAACTGCTCAATGAGAGATGGCTGAAACTCAAAGAACTTCTCTCTTTCATTCAGAAGGAGCATTGTGTGACCTGTTCCTGCAAGTTTTTAGGGCTTTTGCCAAGGGAATCAGGGAGAGGGGAATGGAATCCATTGTCACTGGGGATGAAACCATAGTCCTTTATTACGATCCTCTTTCCAAAAGGGAATCCATGGATTGGTGCAAACCAGGTGAAGCTCCACCGAGAAGAAGCCAAGGTCACTCAGTCCACCAAGAAGATTATGGTAACAATCTTTTGGAATTTCCAGGGAATTCACTTGATTGACTTCAAGGAAAGGAATACTACCATGAATGCAGAATATTATGCTTCACTCCTGTACAAACTGCATGACGCAATAAAGGATAAGAGAAGAGGAATGCTGAGTGATGATGTTTGCTTGCTTTACAACAATGCTCCAGTCCATACAGCTGTTGTTATAAAGGCTGCAGTGAAGGACTGTGGCTTCCAGGAGATTGATCATAAACCCCTACTGCCCAGATCTAGCACCCAATGATTACTACTACTCGAAACTGAAGAAAGGCCTTCAAGGAAGAAAATTTGCAGATGAGAATGAGGTGAAAGGTGCAGTTTTAGGCCATTTTGCAGACAAAACTATAGACTATTTTTTTTCAAGGACAAAGAAATGTTAATTCAAAGATGTGAAGATTGTGTTCAAGTAAAGAGAAATTTTTGTTGAAAAGTGACACAGTTCTTTTCTTTCTGTCACCTCTGTGATGCACTCTTGACACCTTCTGATGCACCTCTTTCAGATATACAAAACTTAAATGCAGAACTTATTATTTTCCCAACTATCTGTTGTAAAGTGAAAATCTGATCTTGACAACCTCCAGTCTGAGCATAGCTTGTTTTCCTTAGCTTCTTAAATATGACTGCATACATCTTACATAGAACATTCAACAGAGAAATTCCACTGTAATTTTCACAGATTACTGTGAAATATAACGAGGGTGCTATGAGCTGTACGACAATCATCCTTAATTTTCCTTCAGACTGTGTCTTCTGAATTATGTGCAGTCACTGTAAAACTTTCTTAACTCTGTAGTCGAACATTTATTGTTGAATTACAACTACTGCATTTGCTTTTCCACATTTCTGCCACTCAGACCAACAGGCTTTCTGGCCTGACTGGCTGATTCAAACCCATGGGTATGGACATTTGCGATTGTCTTTAGGGTGGGAGATGAATTTCATCATTTAGTATGAGACCATTGCTCTGCTTGTTGGTGGTCTGTAATCACATGAAAAAGTTCTGTGCTTGGTTTCCAGAGAAGGTTCTTAGACTATGTAAAAAATAAAAATAATAAAAAGTGATAAAAAAAGACATAACCTTAAGCCTGCCCACAGTATTGATTTACTATAGGTTTACAGCCTTGGTTGGATGAGAGACACAAAAAATTACTCCGGACATCCAGAATATCTTTCCTTTAAGAACACTCTCCTCTGTTTTAAGTTTTGTTAATAACCTCTAGAATATTTCCACCTTAATATTATTTAATATGTATTAAGGCATAATACTAACCGCCTTATCCTAAAATTATGGCAGCCAAGGATACTTTTGCAGATCATGGGACTCAAAGGCTTTTTAGGACACTAGATTCTTATTATTGTTTGGCATCTTTAATTCATGATGAAAATAAATGATTGCTCTTTTAAGAATTTCTTTTATCAGAATAAAGGCATTTTCTGTAACCATATTCAAGATGCTGATGTTAACATTTTCCTTAAAATCACTTGAGATTAGATTTGAAAAAATATCGTAAATCCATATCCATTTCATAAATTTATGTTTTACATGTTTAAGTAAAATATGCTTAAAAGGATACACAGGGTTTACAAAATATGCATGAAGACAAGCTGCGTCCATTTCCATGCTTTTGAAAAATGGGAAAAAATTAATTTCAGATTGGTGACTGTTAGTGGCTGCTTTACTGAAGAAAAAAATTTCCAGAGCTGAAACAATACAGAATAACGCATTTATGTGTATGCAACAAAGTGATCTCACAATTCTCTGACCTTCAAAACAACAAAAGTTCAATTAACTAAGCCTTGACTGGTTCATACCATGGAAATGTTCTATTTCCATGGTTCTTACTGTTCTATTAAGGAAGAAGTGGAGGAATATTTTGAGTCATTAGAGAAGGCAGCTAATATAAAGGAAAAGCTGGTCATTGTTACAGATCTAAAAAGCCAAGTAATAAATGATTATCAAACATACAGAAACATTTTAGGAAAATTTGGAGAAAAGAGCAAAGCTAATAATAATGCAAGTATTTGCTAGATTTCTATTCAAGACATAAGCTATGCATTAATAATCATCATCTTCTAACATAAAGAGGTGCACAATTATAAATGAAGAAAAGATGCAAGAATAAAAAGAAGTCTAATTCACTAATGTTATTCATGGAGACAGTGTGGAAATATCGTTATTGTAAATTATAATTTCTTCATGATGGTTCAGGACATATGAGTATACAAAGGATTTGAAATTTGATGTGATCACCATTTAGTAATGAGCGGGATAAAACTGAATATCATATTGAAAAGAAAAGTGTATTAAGAAAGTTTTAAAAAGAATCAAAGTTGAGCAGCTTTCATAGATGAACAGTAGACTCAAATACACAAATATTCAAGAAAAAATGAAAGAATATGAAAACCAGAAAAATACCTTGGAGCATCAGTACCAGATCCTGAAGAAAATGCTGATTGATTAATCCAAGAGAGCATGTGGTGAGGTTTTCTGAAAGGATAGAAAAATCAGAAATGATTTTTCTATCCTTTCAGAAAGTAGAATATGGAGACTTTCAACATGTAGTTCTTACTATATCAATCCACCTCAAACTTTCCACCAGAAGTTAGAGGTGGATTGATACAGTTTTTATTTATTCATGTGAGGTTCACCTTTTCCTGAACTGTCTCTTAGGACTGGTTGAGCCCTCATAATAAGGAATTAAGTATGTATTTTTAATGACTGTTCTAATTGATACTTAGAAGACTGAAACATAAGATCTGATAATACTGGAGGTCTTGATAGATAACAGATTAATTTGGAGGAAAATTGTTGATAGGAAGTTATTATACTATCCTTCTGCTGTCTATATGAATCCTACCCAGACTGGTAAGGCATATTTATTTTCTATCACACCATTACTTCTCCCCCCAAAAGTATGGTTATAAAAACATTAGTAATTAACAGCTAAATATATCTTAACAAAATTTTTGTCCCTTTAATGAAATCAATTACATCCATGATAATTCTGAGTTGCTTCTTCCACCCCACCCCCCCGCCACCACCAATTCGAAATAAAAAAAACATTACTATCCCTTACATCCAAGCACCACAGGAAAAAATTTCACACGCCCTCAAAAGATACATTATTCAGACTTCTTTCTTCAAATCTTACCAATAATTAGCTAATCTTATCTGTTCACTAAGAAATCCTCCTCATCACCTCGATTATCCTGGTGTCCATGGTATTCCTTTTTCCTACAAATTGTAATATTTTGCTTGACCTGGAAGAACAGTTAATATTTATCTGAATGACACACAGAAACATCCAATATCTATATTAGCCATACTCAGGGCTCAACAAATACGCTCGTCCACTTGCCACAGGCGAGCAGATTTTGTCAGCTGGCAAGTAGCTGCAGAGTGAATAAAATAGAATATTTTTATCATCATCATCATCATCAAATTCCTGCCATGTACCCTCAAGGGGTGTACAGGATATGATAGTACTACATGAAAAAAATTACATCATTATTAATTTCCTATCTACAATTTTCCTCCAAATCAGTCTGTTACTTGTCAACACTCCAACATTATTAGATCTTATATTTCTATCGTCTAAAGCACTTTGTACCATATCAATCCACCTATATCTTGGTCTTCCAATGAGTTGTTTTGCTGCCAACATGGCAGAGAACACTTGTTTTGCTAATCTTTCCTCACCCATTCTATTTAAGTGACCATACCACCTGAGATTAGCTCTGCTAACGCATTCCTGGATGCTTACAATGTCAAGTTCTAATATCCTCGTTTTTAATATGATACTGCCATTGATGCCATTTGTTCACGCCTATAATCTTTCTCAGGACTCTCATATCTGTGGACTCTAGTCTTTGGTCAAGTGTTTTACTTCTGACCCAGCTCTCAGATCCATAAGTTAAAACTGGTTTGAACACTGTCTTGTATACAGCTAATTTAGTGTTCCGACTAATTTCTCTCTTATTCCATATGAATTTATTCAATTGACTTCCCACCATACCAGCTTTGCTGATTCTGTTGTCTATTTCTATATTTAATTTACCATCTTCAGTAAAAATCGTGCCTAAATAGCTGAAATGTTTTACTTGTTCCACAGGTTCTCCATTCACAACACAGTTGACATTTTCAATGATTCTGCCTATTTTCTTTGTCTTTGTCTTTTTATTGCTGACCTTCATACCATATCTATTACAACAGCTATTCAATTTAGTCAGAGAATCTTGCAGACTTCTACCGGATTTATTTAGAAGTATAACATCATCCGCATAAAGCAAAGATATGACATTAACATCTCCAATTTTGATATCATGTTTAATACCACTTTCCTTCATAATGCGATCCATATAGATAATGAATAACAGAGGGGATAATGTACATCCTTGTCTCACACCAGATTTAACATTAAACCATCTTCCTGTACTTCATTCAATTCTAACTGCTGACTTACAACTCAAATAAAGACTAAGTATTGCTTGATATAATGCCCCATTGACACCATATAACTGCAGCGTATTGAATAGCTTCTCTCTTGGCATCTTGTCATATGCCTTTTCCAGATCGACAAAACTTAAATAGAGATCTTTGTTATATTCCCATGCTTTCTCGACTATTTGTCGTAAAGTGAATATCTGATCCTGACAGCCTCTATTTGGCCTGAATCCAGCTTGTTCTTCACCAAGCTTTTCTTCCATAATTCTTCTCAACCGTTTCTCAAGTATACTTGCATAAATCTTGCCAAGAACACTCAGTAGGGAAATACCTCTGTAATTCTCACATGCAGTTTTATTTCCCTTTTTATATATGGGTACTATGAGAGCTCTACTCCAATCATCGGGAATTCGTCCCTCTGTCCAGGCTTTCTGAACTATGCAGTGCAGCCACTGTAAGACTCTTATACCACCATACTTCAGCATTTCTAGTCAAATATCATCTACTCCTGCTGCTTTTCCACATTTCAAGCCTTTGATGGCTTTTTCTACTTAAAGTATTGATATGTATTCCTGACTACATGCCTGGTCGGTGTTTTTTACCGCTGTGCTGTCATCACTGCTTGTTTCATTTAGCAGTTTTTCAAAGTAATCACTCCATACTTCAAGGATATCTTTTTCTCCCATTTTCATGTCACCTTTATCATCTCTAATTCCTTTTATAGCATTCTTTCCTCCATTCTTAAGCTTCTTCAACAACCTCCAGAATATTTTACCACCCTCTTGATATTTATTTTCTATATTCTTGCCAAAGTCCTCCCATGACTTTTGTTTAGCTAGTTTTACACAGTGTTTAGCATTCTTGCATTTGTCTCTATATTCTCTAAGAGCACAAGCTGACTTATTTGACAGGAACTTTTGGTATGCTTTCTTCTTTTCCTTCACTGCCTCTTTAACTTCCTGTGTCCACCAGGGAGTTCTGATTTTTTTATCCTTACAGACAACCTCACCACATGCCTCTCTGGCAGAATCAATCAATGTTTTCTTCAGAGTTTGCCACTGAATCTCCAAGGTTTGATTCCTGTTCTGAAACTCTTTCATTTTTTCTTCAATAATCTTTGTGTATTTTAGTCTACAGCTCACATCTGAGAGCTGCTCAACTTTTATTCGCTTTAAAACTTTCTTACATGTTATTCTTTTCAATATGAAATTCAATTTTATCCTGCTCAAAACTAAATTGTGATCACTTCCAATTTCAAATCCTCTGTACACTCTGGTGTCCTGCACCAGGGAGAAAACATCACTATCAACAATAACATAGTCAATGAGACTTTTCTTATTCCTTGCCTCTCTCCATGTGAATTTGTGCACATTTTTATGTTGGAACATGGCGTTAGTAATAACCAGTCCATGTCCTGAGCAGAAATCCAACAGATATTTGCCATTATTATTAGCTTTGCTCTTTTCTCCAAATTTTCCCAAAATATTTTTGTATGTCTCACAATCATTTCCTACTCTGCTATTTAGATCCCCAACAAGGACCAACTTTTCATTTTTCATTCTGTCAGTTGCTTTTTCTAAAGCTTCAAAAAATTCCTCCACTTCTACCTTAGTAGAACCTTCTGTAGGACCATAGGCACAAATAAGTCTCATTGTCCAGTTCCCCATTCTCATATTTGCCCACATTACTCTACTTGAGACTGACTGCCATTCAAGAAGATAGCCTCGTATTTTGTGTTGAATACTATGGCTACGCCTTCTTTTCCTTGATTGTCATTGCCTGAATATAACATTTTGTATTTATTGCTCAGAAAGATCTCACGAGTTTTGGTCTTTTTTGTTTCAGTCACCCCTATTATGTCGATCTGGTACTTATCTAATTCCTCAGCTAGCTCCATTTCTTTGCCATTCAGGCTTCTTACGTTGATAGTACCGATCTTTAACTCTGGTGATGTTGAGTTGGGGTTTATTTTCAGATTTGTTCCAGTAGCTGACTTTTCGCTGTTCGCCCTGGTTCCCTGGCGAAAACAACGGCGGGCTTATTTAACCGGGCGACGCCCCAGCCAGCATGAAATTTTGTCATGTTGTACCATCATTCTATATTTTGGTTTAACCAATAAGAATACAATTTGGTCGGCTAAATACCAAATTGCCAGCCCATCCTCGTCCGTTCAGTATCCAAGTAGATACCCAACAGGGTGCACCACGAGAAGGTGAGGATTGGACATTAGGTCAGAAGCCCTGGTCGGTTCTCCGCATTCCTTTAAAGGCTATGTGGAGGTCTCCTCTCAGTTATACAGCTTTGACCCTTAAGCACCCCAGAATATTTTTATTTAATAAAAAAAATTTTTTTTTTATTTTTAAATTTTTTTAAAGAATATTTTTATTTAATAAAAATAAGCACATTTATATAAGGAAATAAGTACAATATATTGGTGAGCACATTTTTTTGTGGCAAATTTGCCGAGCCCTGGCCACACTAAGGTTGAAGACCGTGCCACTCAAAAAAAAAAAAAAAAAAAAAAAAAAAACTATCTACTATTAATAACAGTAAATATTAATCTGAGAGTGTGTTTCTGGATTCTGACACAGCTCCACACCATTCTCCTAACCTCAATAAACATGGCTGTCTCATACCACTAGAAATCTGGTAAACTATCATCGTGAGACCACCAGCTTCATGATCAAGATCTACTCATCATGTTAACAGAGGAATGTCATTTTGAACTGTGAGGTCATACCATTTGGGATTCAATCTGAGTTTGCTTATCTGTTGCGTCTGCACGCACATGCATATCTCATATTCTTGCACCATTAGGTAAAATATCAGCTAATGAGTTAGTTATTAAACTTAGATGTCTGTTACACCATCAAAAAAGAAGCAGCAGTAGAAAAAAAAAAAAAAAAAAAAAGAGAAATTACAGGGATACTACTGACACAACTGTATTACTGAGACTAATAAGAAAAACATATTATTATTGCCACAGACTTCTTGGTGGTCAGACTCATCGAGATAGGCCAGATACCAACCACACTATCATACCTTTTTGTGAATTCATTTGCACTACCTGCACTCACTACTTTCAAAAGTAAGCCATTAAATCATGCACTGCTCTATAAGAGAAAAATCTAGCTCTCATCCCTTTCTTGACTATACTGAATCTTGACTTCCATGGATGCCCTACTACCCTCTCATAACTTTCACAAAATGAAAAATTCTATCCACTGGTGTCCTATTTGTATGGTGACCATATGCTGTGGGTTTTCTGTTGTCTCAGCATCCCACCTGGTTTAGTATTTGTCCTGGTGCAACATAACTAACATGTTTTAGTTTTGTTTTGTTTTAGTTTTAATTGTTATTTTTCAATTAAAAATAACAATAATATTTTAATTGAAAAGGTACATATAGTAGCCAGCAAGGCAGAATCATCAAAAGCATGAAGAACTTGGGTGGTGGGGGAAGCATTCGATGCTGCTGCTGTCTTGCTGACTACTATATGTACCTTTTCAATTAAAAATATTGTCTACAGAGAAGAGCAATTAAAAGTGCAGAAAAGTTCAAATTTATTAACCATAAAATGAAACTTTGAAGAAGACTACAGGCAATTTCATGAAAAAATTAAAAATAAGATTATATTGAAAAAAAAAAAAAATGCATTCTTCAGAAAAATACTAGTAACACAGTTTTAGAGTATGTCAATTTATTAATATGTCAAATAAACTGATTGAAGAATGTGAATATTTACCAAGAATAATTAATCTGTTTATGTTATTTTTTACTGTTTAAATAATCAACATAATATTTTAATTTTATTTTTTTATTTTGTTTTAAATGTAGATGGACATATGTTATTTTTATTTTCTTTAGAAAGAATTTTATATTTGAGGGCAAAGTCTGACTGTCACCTCCTTGTGATACCCTCTGGATGATCTAATGACAGCAGCATTTCTCCCCCCCCTCCCCCCGTCATGAAGACAAATTTCAGTGATTATACCTATGCTACTATGTATGGGGCAGCCGATGCGACTTTTGATTTGGAAATGATGCCAGAGTTGAGAAATGAGCAAATCATTCAACCCAAGACAAAAAATATTAATATCATCTAATGTAATTTAAACGGTATCGTTACTCCAGCAAGCAAAGAAAAACTACATGAACTATTACTACTAGCTGACAAACATGATGCTGATATCATCTGCATCCAGGAAACCATTCGACAAATCAGCAGAGTAAATATTAAAAACTATAATATCATACAACAAGATAAGCCTATTGACCAAAATGGAGGAGGGCTTCTGACACTAATCTGAAACTTTTCATATAAAGTTATTGAGCTAGACATAGTAGCAGAAGGAACTGAAATACAAGGAATCCAAATACTGGAACCAAGCAACAAGCCATTAAACATATTCAATTGTTATCATTCTCCTGACAAACCTGGACCAAATCTTTCCAGCCTATCCCATCTCAATGAAGAAAACTCCATTATCTTAGGAGACATGAATAGCAAACACCTGTTATGGGGATTCTGAGGAAATAAACCCAAGAGGAGAAAACCTGAGTAATTTCTTAGATGAAACAGGACTAATAACTCTCAACAGTGGAGAACCCACTTATCTGTCTCATTCTTATGGTACAAAAGATGACCCTAGATATTACTATGGTGTCTCCCGATCTCCACAACAAAGCTATTTGCTCTGTTTTGGAACCAGTAGGAAGCAACCATACCCCAGTATTAATCAATCTGAACTCAAAAATGACTAGACCCACCCAAAAAAGAAAATATCATTGGAACTTCCAGAAGGCAAATTGGGAGAAATACAAGGATGAAGTAAGTAAAATGCTGAAAGATCACACATACTATGATGAATAAGACAAAGACTACATGACTTGGTAGAATATTCCTAAATGCAGCAAAGAAAAGTATCCCAAAGGGCTACAGGAGGAAAGTTAGTTCAAACTACACAAAGGTTCACCAGGAACTTGCCAGTAAAATAACTAAATGAAATGAATTATGAAGCTCTCCAGAAACCAGGATTGAGTACAACAAGATAAATGCTGAAATTAAACAAAAATATATATTACAAAGAACTAGGCAGCAAACTTTGGAAAATATCTAAAAAAGATCCAGATGGAAATATCAAAATAGAAGTCAGGGAGATTGCAAATACATTGGCCTTTCATTTTCAAAATATAAGCAAACTAGAGATGAATACTAGGAAAGACCATCAAATATCAAAACAGGCTCAACACGAGAAAAACGCTACAAATTCCCCAAAATATAAAATGAAATTACCCTGGGATCCATTTACAATCTCCGAATTGAGAGATGAATCGGAGAGACTAGATATAAATAAACCATGTGGACCAGATAACATACAAGGAATTATGATCAAACATATTCCTTCCCTAGCCCTAGATTGGCTATTTTGCCTATACAACAATAGCCTAAAACAAGGAAAAGCTCCAAAAGACTGGAAGACAGCCACAATCATACCTAATCTTAAAGCCTTACAAACCTCAAGACCAACCAGGAAGTTATAGACCACTTTCAATGACTTCAATTCCAGGCAAATTGATGGAAAAAATGATACTCCAATGTTTGAATTACTATTTAAACAGAAATAGTATACTACCACATTTTCAGGCTGCCTTTAGAAGAAATCACTTAACAACTGATCAACTTTTCTACTTAACCCAGACAATTCAAGATAACTTCCAGATCAAACCTACCAAATCCACCACTGCACCTTTTATAGATTTTAGCAATGCCTTTAACAAGGTGTGGAGGCAGAAACTCTTTTCCAAACCGTGTCATATTGGAATAGAAGGGAAAGTTGTAAAGTGGATTTATGGCTTTCTAAGACAGAACAATTCGAGTTAAAATAAATAATACCTTTTCCAAGAAAGTGAAAATAAGACAGGGACTCCCTCAAGGCAGCATTTTGAGCCAACTCCTTTTTTTCCATCTACTTAAATGACTTAGATAAAAATATAAATAAAGAAACAAAGATAGCTATGTTTGCTGATGATTTGGTCCAATTCTCAGCTCACAACAACCTAGAAACAGCAGAAGGTCACTTAAACAAAGCCATTGAAAGTTTTTCTACACACTGTGAAAACCAAAAAATCAAAATTAACCCTACTAAATCAGAAATTTGTGTATTTACCATTAATAATCATCTCAGAAAGTGGAGACCAAAGATTAAGCTACACAGTCAACTAATTACTTTAATGCAAACCCCAAATACCTTGGAGTTGCTCTTGATCCATCACTAAGCTTCAATAAACATATCAACAATGTTGCAGTCAGAGCAAAATGAAGACTAAATATCATGAAAAGTATCTCAGGTAAGGAGTGGGGAGCTGATGCTAAAACCTTAAAAGTCACATACACCTCTATTATATGACCCATAACTGAATATGCTTCATCTATCGGGATGCAAACATCACAAACCAGTTTAGAGAAGCTTATAAAAATTCAGAAAAATGCAGCTAGAATCAAATGTGGACTAAAGAATACAACTCCTGGAAAAATAGCAGAATTCGAATCCAACCTTGTTCCTTTAAAAATTAGGTGGCAAGAAAATCTTACTAAATTTGTAGAAAAAAAGAACCAACCTTGCACATCATAGAACAAGTGAACTTTTTAAAAATTGGCAACCAACAAACAGAATAAAGAAAAAATCAACAATGCATGAAATCATGGAAAATAAAATTCCCTTGGATTGTCCAAATAAAATTGCCAACTACCCAGCATTTCCTCCAAATCAAGACAGGAAAAATATAGTATCAACTTTGAAATGGGAAACATGAGAAAAAAAGCCTAGAAAACCCTGAAATCTTGAGATCATTAGCTCTTTCAAAAATAATGAAATATGGACCGGACTCATTAAAGATCTACACAGATGGCTCCAAAAATCCAAATGGCAATTCTGGGAGAGGCATAATCATCTATGGCTCTCAAAATATAGAACTAAAAACAACTAACAGTATTGGTTGCAACTCATACCATGCAAAATTAATAGCCATTAACACAGCACTGCAACATTTGGACAAACAACACCCAAAGGAGTTTATATATTTCACAGATTCCTTAGCAGCTCTTCAAGCTATTAAGAACTGCTACTAGCCATCATGAAATACTTAGAGATATAGCAAAAAACATAAACTACATAAGGATTCCGAAATAATTTTCCAATGGATCCCATCCCATGTGGGAAGGGAAATGAAACTGCAGATGAAGTAGCAAAAATGGCTGCAACATCCAGTGATAGCACAGATTTCAATCTTTTTAAAACCACTCAAAAAGAAAACATAAAAAAAACGATTCTCCAGGACATGACTCACCACTGGCATTCAGCAGAAGAACCAGGAGCTAGCATCAACTCCAAGTTCAATCATTGTGCCACTATCCATGATCACTCGCCTCAAGACTGACCACACAAGGCCAATCAAGTTTAGCAATGGCATAAAAGTCGTTCCCATCTGCAAAATCTGTAACGTCGAGGAAGCATCACCAATGCATATACTAAATTGGAAAAATATTTCCGGATGTGAACTTTATAACAACCCAGAAAAGGTGCTATATAAAATACATGAATTTGACCTCCATGATCTGGTGTAATAATACCAGGATAATAAAAAAAAAGAAAAAAAAAAAAAGAATTTTATATTTGAAAATAGTTTTTTTTTCCCCTGATAGAATGATTTTATAGGCCTACCAATATAATAAAACTGTCATGTTGCTCAATAAATAAATATTTCAAAATATATAATTTTAATTTCTTTCATCCTCCCCACCCCTCACTTTCAAAAATGTTTTGGTAATCATGTTGTACCATCATTTTTTTTTATTTTGGTACAACATGATGACCAAAACATTTTTGAAAGTGAGGGGTGGAGAGGTTGAAAGAAATTCAAATTATATAATATTTTGAAATATTTATTTATTGAGCAACATGACAGTTTTATTATATTGGTAGGCCTATAAAATCATTCTATCAGGGAAAAAAAAACTATTTTCAAATATAAAATTCTTTTTTTTTTTTTATTATCCTGGTTAAATGTTTTGGTTTGGATGATAAATTACGTCACCCTACCTATATAACACTTTCAGAAGTTTGAAGGTCTCTATCATATCAGCTTATCTTTCTCCTGTTTGATAGCATCTGCAGTCGACAAATTCTCAATCTATCCTCACAATCATTAAACACAGTCTTGAGATCATCTTGAACAGCCTCCTTTTACCCCATCTCTCTGGTGACCTAGTTTCCATCATCATGGAAACAAGGACATTACATCTACATGCAACATTCCTGGAGGAGGCAAAATGGCTTCTTTATCCTTACATGTCAATGTTAGTTTTAGAATTGCAATTATCCTCCAAGTTGTATTAGCAATCTATGCTTTTCACCTGATACACACATCTTTCCCATAAAATTTGTCATCTCTTGCCAACTACAAAACAGACTGTTCTACCTCTATCTCCAGCTGGTATTTATCAGATTCCTAGTGAGTGTGATTTAACATACTTTGGTCAGACTTACCAGACTGTGGAAAATAATGGATTAGCAAAACATCATTTGCTACACTGAGTACCTTAAACCTGAAAAGTCAGGTTGCGCACAACATGGTAATGAGAATGAACACATCATCTTCTAGAAAAATAGGCTGCCTTCTCCATAGAAGCAGTTTTACACATGAACATCTCTTCAATGAAAGGTTGAGGCACTATTACACATCTCAATTTAAATTAGAATAACTGCCTTTCTTTCTCAAAAGCTTCAGAGATTCTCATCTTATATAAGTATAAAAAAATGATTAATTATCTATTTGATATGATCCTTCTGGTGCATGATACCTGCTCTTGTAAGGGCTAACAGGTTAATCAATTGTTATATTTGATTAGATTTCCAGATGATTGGAGTAGAGCTCTCATAGTGTCCATATATATATAAAGGGAAATAAAACTGAATGTGAGAATTACAGAGATATTTCTCTACTGAGTGGTAACATTTATGGAAGTATACTTGAGAAATGGTTGAGAAGGATTGTGGAAGGGAAGCTTGGTGAAGAACAAGCTAGATTCAGGTCAAAAAGAGGATGTCAAAATCAGATTTTCACTTTATGACAAATATTTGAGAAACCATGGGAATATAACAAAGATCTATATTCAAGTTTTATAGATCCGG
The DNA here is from genome assembly GCF_054136105.1 of Typopeltis vanoorti. Classification (NCBI taxonomy): domain Eukaryota; kingdom Metazoa; phylum Arthropoda; class Arachnida; order Uropygi; family Thelyphonidae; genus Typopeltis; species Typopeltis vanoorti. The sequence continues at coordinate 69,937,244 of NC_143551.1, forward strand.
AAAAGGCATATGAAGGTGCCAAGAGAGAAGCTATTCAAAATACTACAGTCACATGGTGTCAGTGGGGTATTATATCAAGCAAAACTTAAGTCTTATTTGAGTTGTGAGGCAGTAGTTAGAATTGAAGGAAATACAGGAAGATGGTTTAATGTTAAATCTGTTGTCAGACAAGGATGTACATTATCTCCTCTGTTATTCATTATCTATATGGATCACATTGTGAAGGAATCATATTTAATACCATAATGTGATCCTTCACATTGTGGTATTAAATATGATATCAAATTTGGAGATGTTAATGTCAGCTCTTTGCTTTATGCAGATGATGTTATACTTCTAAATAAATCTGCCACAAGTCTGCAAGATTCCCTGACTAAATTGAATAAATGTTGTAATAGATATGGTATGAAAGTCAGCACTAATAAGACAGAGACAATGAAAATAGGCAGAAACATCGAAAATATCAACTGCATTGTGAATGGAGAACCTACAGAATAAGTAAAACATTTCAGCTACTTCAACATGATTTTTAGTGAGGATGGCAAATTAAATATAGAAATAGACAACGGAATCAACAAAGCTGGTATGGTATGAAGTCAACTGAATAAATTTATATGGAATAAGAAAGAAATTAGTCAAAACACTAAATTACCTGTATACAAGACAGCGTTCAAACCAATTTTAACTTATGGATCTGAGAGCTGGGTTAGAAATAAAACATTTGACCACAGACTGGAGACTGCAGATATGAGAGTCCTGAGAAAGATTAGAGGCATGAACAGATGGCATCAATTGGCAGTATTGTATTGAAAAAAAGGATATTAAGAAAGAACTTGATGTTGTTAGCATACAGGAATGTGTTAGCAGAGCTAATCTCAGGTGGTATGGTCACTTAAACAGAATGGGAGAGGAAAGATTAGCAAAACAAATTCTCTGCCAGATTGGTAAGAAAAAGACCAAGAGAAAGATAGAAATATAAGATCTGATAATGTTGGAGTCTTGACAGGTAACAGATTGATTTGGAGGAAAATTGTAGATAGGAAGTTAGTAATGATGTAAATTTTTCCTGTAGTACTATCATATCCTGTACACCCCCCTTGAGGGTACATGTCAGGAATTTGATGATGATGAATTATCTATTTGGTATGATTCTTCAAGTGCATGATACTTGCTCTTGTAGGAGCAGATTAATCATTGTTATATTTGGCCTGTATTCTGCATCTCTTTGAAATGATTGCTCTTTCCATAATGACAATGTAGTGTTATTTCCAGTATAATATATTTGTTTGCTAATTTTCTATAAAGTTCAATATTGTGTCTGACATGTTTCACCCTGCCAATAATGTACTAAAGCTTAACAGCTTTTTGCAGATTGGATCCATATTAAGAAATAAGTAAATAAATAAAATTAAAAAGAATGGGAAACAACAGAAGATTAGCAAAACAGGCTTTTGAAAGGAACAAGGTAAGAAGAATCTTTGATGAAGACCAATATATAATTTGTTTGATAAAGATATAGGTTAGAGCTTTAGAAGACTGAATAGTAAGAGTTTGGTAAGTTAGAGACTTGATTTGATATGTATTAATAGCAATCACCCAATATGTTAAGAATCAATAACAGATTTGTATTTAGGAGAAGCTAAAATTTGTCAAAAAATGTATCTATGAATACATACAAAAATGTTCAAAAACTAGAGTTTCCACAGAGTTTCTCTGTGTCAGATGGCACAGAGAACTGTATTTAAAATACTTTTAGAATATTATAAAGAATTTTAAAAAATTATAAATTTATTAGCAAACTGCACAAGTATTTTTGCATACTACATCTTGTGTGAAAAAATGAACAGAACTAATTTATATAAATTCACTTCAATATTCAAGATTTATAGAATTTTCATGAAAAAAGCAAGTATCGAAAATAATATATAGGATAATGAAAAACTTAGGATATACTCCAAATCACAGTCTTAGCTTAATACAGATGGTAACATTTAACTGCATAACTTAACTGCAGAACATTTATTTGCATATAATGCTTATCTGTGTATATGTATATATATCAAAAATACTTCTCGAACATTTCTTACGTTTCTTTAGCACAAATTTCTGATGTTAACTGAATAATAGTTATATGTATATAATGTCTGGATAAATGGATAATAGCATTTATCCAAGCCAGGGTTCAATTTCTTGCTCTAACACATTTTGTTACAGTTAATTAAATAGTTGATTTTTCAAATTTTTTTTCTCCCCACCAGAGAATTTTTTCAGTTTTTTGGTGCTTGAACATGTTTAGCACATTGACATAAATACTGTAGGTACATACATGCAATACAATGCATGTATAATAATAATAATAATACAATGCAAGTAATTATGTTCTCGTGTCATTTAGAAATCAGAGTAAGAGATTAAAAAAAAAAAAGCAAAACATTTGAATTTTTTAAGGTATATAAAAGAGGGACAACATCAGCTATTTTGATACTGTGTGCATTTTGATTTCAATATTGTACAAGTTCCTTATGGCCAAACTGGATGTTAATTTTAAAATTTATTACATGTCCATTTAGCACAATAAACTATCATTCACTGTACTAGTTGTCTTGATGGGTTTATTTATACTGTACATTTCTGTTGTGTTTTTTTTTTTCCCTTCAATTAGCAATGAAATATTCCTTTATTTAAGCAATATATTTATTAATATATCACACATAAAAAATCATTATCCAGGTGCATATGGAAGATATTTATACTGCCAATATGTGCATTTCTGGTACCATGAAACAGTAAGGTCTGTCTGATAATTGCATAGAACAGATAATCATGTGTTTTACTTCAAAAATCGCTATGCAATTAAGTGGTATGGTCTGTATAATAATCTTCTCTTTAGTGATGCTTACACAATAAGATTAGTTCTTTTGTTTTTGTTTATTCTAATCATTAACAAATTATTTTGCTCTTTTTAATGAAAATTCCATAAGCAAAATGAGCAAGTGAAATAACAATACAATTCCATTATTTTGAAGTTAGTTGACTGCAAGCCAATAACCATTAATGTTCAGAGTAATAAATTCACATTGATAACTTACTTGAACCTGTTTGAACTAAGGAAATTTAGTAAATGAAACAATTCTTCTAAATTATTCTGGAGAGGAGTTCCTGTTAGCAGTAACTTGTACATAATTTTATATGAATTTAAAATGCGGAAGAACTAGAAAAAAAGAAAAGAAAAGAAAACTGGTTAATTCAGTAGTTTTAAATACATACATGCATACAATTATTCTAAACTTTAAATGAATATATCATTTTGATGATTAAGATTTTCTTGAATTATTATAACTATCAAGTTAATGAGTATTGTGAATATGATAATACGACTACATAATAGTAGTATTAGGAATATATAATAAATTATTGGTATGACGGAATTAAAATTATAAATCTAATTATAATTTCTTGTACAAAGAAAAATGAGCGCTAACATAATGAATGATTTGGGACAACCATAAAAAAAGTATTTTTATATAGTGCAAATTAATTTTATTTTGATCTAAATATGGCCAGAATGAAACCAAAACTGAATAGATATACTAAATAAAAAATTTAATGAAAGTATTGACAAGTAACAGACTGATTTGGAGGAAAATTGTAGATAGGAAGTTAGTAATGATATAATTTTTTCATGTAGTACTATCATATCTTGTACACCCCTTGTGGGTACATGGCAGGAATTTGATGACGATGATGAAGCAAGTTTTATATCTGGATTATGGGATTTTAGATTATGAGGACAGATTGTGAATATGTGAATTATAGACTCTTGAGAAAGTTGTTAACAGGAGAAAGAGGAGTGATATGATAGATGTCTATAAACTTCTGAATGGGTCGTATAGGATATTGTCTTATTATTATTATTTTTTGTTACATGGAAGGTGGGGAAAGAACATGGAGTGCATCCATGGAAGTTAAGAAAGAGATAAGAGCTAGGTTTTTCTCTTACAAAGCAGTGAGCGAGTGAAATAGTTTGCCTTTAGAGGTAGTGAGTGCATCTAGTGCGAATGAATTTAAGGGAAGTTTTGACAGCTGGTTTGGGTGATTTATAGCCTCCCTGGAGGTAATAATAACCCTACAAGTTTCTAAATCATCAGACTTTCATTGTCAGGGATACTAGTAAAAAAAAGTTATATTACTGATTTGTAACATTACATTATCGATTTGACAAATAAGTAACCAGAATAAAAAATGTTAAATTCATTACTGCATGCATGTTGGAACATTGCTAGTTGTTGTCGTCACGTTCTATGGCATCGTGTGTGTGTGTGTGTTGTATCCTAGGTCTGTGGCAGTTAGATTTTTAATGAAAGCAGACCAAACTTGGTGTAAGATTAAGCCTTGATTTTTGTTACGTTGTGTGTGTGTGGGGGGGGAATCCTAAATATTTTCAGATATACTAAATACCAAATTTCATTAAAATGACATTTTAGCAGAGCACAATTATTATTTAAATGTGTGAAATGTGAAATTACCAATCCTATGCCCAATAGCTGATAAAGTAGATATGCACTATAGCAAACACTAATATAACAAAGTGATGCACAATGGTAACCTATGGAAAAGACCCTCTCCTCCTCAAAGTCATATATAACTAATGCCATTTAAGCTCATTATTGAAAATATTAAAGCAACATTTAATTTAAGTGAACTGAATTTCCTCATAAATAACGTCATTAAATACAGCTGTTTGGGTTAAATTTCGGGGAAGAAAACTGCATAAATGTTGTGTTCTGTATTAAAACTACACACTAAAAGAAAGGAGAAAAGAAACCATAGCAAAAGTCATTAAACAAAGAAAATGGCAGGAAATCTTACAGTGAAGATAAAATGCCAGAAACAAAATAAAGGATATGGCAGGAAAGGGAAAATAAAGGAATGGTAGGAAAACCTTACATAAAGCACACAAAATGACAACATAAAAAGCAAATGAAAGCAATAATAGGAGACATAAAAAAAAAAAAGAAGAGAACCTAAATAATATAAAATCATAATGATGAGCACCACCAGTTATAAAGAGGTAAGAGGCAAGTGCTGAACAGCTAACCTGCATCAGTTAGGCTAAGGAAGAGGATGGGGGGGGGGGGGGGAAGCGGCACAGATGGTATAAACAAATCAGCTTCTTAACTGGACAGATATTTAATGTCCATCATTAAGTCATTCTCCAATTAGAAAGTTGACTTTTTTTTCCTTGACATCTGTGCAAATTCTTGCCCTTAGGCTGACTAATGCAGGCTAGCTGTTCATCACTTATGTCCTTCACCCCCTTTTTCTAGCTGGAGGTGGGCAATAATAAAGTTGACTATTGTTTTTAGGTTATTTTTGATTTTATTAGTAGAGACCGAAAATTTAGTTCACTATGAACTAAATAAGTGCTCATTAAGCAGCAGTTTAAACATTAATTCTAGATTTTTATTTTCATAATTTCCTATGGTTCCAGCTGATCCCTTTCTGTTCTGTCATCTATGTACAATTTTCCATCACTTCCTTTGTTTCTTGAGAATGGAATGGAGGCAGCTATTTTTTCCCCTAAATTCAGTACAGCAAACCCTGCGCTATAACAAACTATATCTCTCGTTGCTAGGAATACAGCAAATATCCGCTGTAATATAGAGACTCCTACATAAAAATCTTGCCAAGCAGTTGGCACAGGCTCTTGTTCTTAGGTGACTTGAAAAAAACTTATAGTCATTTTAGAACTATATTAAAAACTATGTCTGTCTTTAAAATTCACATATCATGAATAGATATGATATTACATCTCTATTTAATAATGTGCCACTATCTAAGATTCTTGATTTGATAAAATCCTATCTAATTAAATCAGTTCTGAAATATTCAAATTTATAGGTCATGCTAATTATTTAACATACTGACAGTAGTTTTCAGACAGTATGGTGTGAAGCAGAGGTAGACATAAGAAATATATTGCTTATTATTGTTATGGAACAGAACAACACTCGATATTATCATGGCAAGACAGGACTGGCAGACCATGCTTCAAATACCCCTTCATACATGATCAGATAGAAGAAAACCAAAGTGCTATACAGAAATCATTATAAGTCAGAGAGACTGTTTATTAAGTTAGCTGCATCAATGGAAGAAAACTCTCCAAAAACCTTAAATAAGTATGGCTGTAATAATTTATTAAAAATTTGTGAGACAGTCCTTTTATGAGCTCGTTAGTATATGTAAACCTCCTTTTGTCCAACAGATGGCAAAATTGAGGCTTTAGTTATTATGCCCATTACAATTTTTAACTGTTTCCACTAATAACTGATTTGTTAGTTCTTAAGTATAAGAAGGAACTGGTTATACTCTAGAAGCTAGTTAGGAAAACTAGTGAAGTGTTTGAGCTAAATAAATAAGCACTTAGTTATTTTGTTGCTTAAGAGTTATTTACTAGCCTTTTGTAACCCAAAATGTCCAACATACATACATACAAAATGTCCAATTTAAACTAAATAATTTGATTGATAGATTTATCTCAAATACCAAATTTCAATAAAATCTATTGAATTAGAGAAAAGTTAGAAGTAAAAATGGATAGCCAAAACAACTGTAATGCATCTAATATGTGTATGCATTTGGTGAAATGCACCAGAAAATAGTCATCTTGTGTAACAACTGAAAAAGGCTCTATCAGTGGAATGTTTATTGCGAGTTACATACAGCAGCAACTTGTTGCAAGTCAACTTCCTGGAAGCAAGAATAGGTAAAAATCCACAAAATATTCTAAACTAGAAGTATCCAAGACAGGCTACTCCATTCTTAGTTTGTGGTTTCTGTTACACTATTTTGAGATATACTATTTCTCCCCTCCCTACAAGTATTATAAGCTTGTACCTGCTTAAATCAGAAATACCTATAAAAAAGTATTATGAATTATACGCCAAAGTGAGCTAAGGCTATACTAAATATACCAATATGATTCTCAAAATTTGACTTCTGTAAGTTGCATATGTACACCAGCAACGACAAATGGTGATGCTAAAATATTATATACACTCGGGTCTCTTTTTATGCGAATTTGAAGTTAATGCGGCACACGTGCCCACAGACACGAGACCTTTTGATATTTCTGAGCATGTCAACAGAAGGAGAATCCATTAATCCAGCGTTTCCCAAACTTTTCCTACGACGGAAACACTTCACAAATCCTGAAATTTTCACGGAACACCTTGGTTATTTTGTGATGTATTCATTAATAATTAATTGTTAATTTAGCTTATTTTTTATTATTAATTAATAATTGATCATTAATTATTAATTAATAATTAATTAAATTTGGCCCAATGAAGAAAAAAAAGCACCGAAGAAAAGCAATTTCATTGGAAACGAAAATTGCAATTTTAGATCGCTTAGCAAAAGTAGAGGGATCTACGGTGATTGGTAAACATTTTAATTTAGGTGAATCTACTATAAGAGCAATTAAAAAGAATGAAGTTGCAATAAGCAAATCTGTCATTTCTGGCATAAAACTAAGTACCAAATTATCATCGTACTCAAGAGATGCTTTATTAGAAAACACGGAATGAGTGCTCGTAATTTGGATTGAAGAATTAACTCAAAGGGAAATTCCTATAAGTGGCTATTTAATTAAAGAAAATGCTCTTCGGTTTTATGAACAGATGAAGCAATTGGAGCCATCTACTTCTGCTTCCCAGGCTGATAAAGAATATTTGGCTAGCAAAGGTTGGTAAACCGGGTTTTTAAAAAGGAATACACTTCATAATGTGAAGATTACAGGAGAAGTTGCAACAGCAGATGAATAAGCAGCAAAAAATTTTAAGAGAAGTTAGCCAAAATTATTAAAGATGGTGGATATTGTCCCGATGAAGTGTTTAATGCTGATGAAACAGGATTGTTTTGGAAGAAAAAAATGCCTAGTCGAACTTACATCACAAATCTGAGAAAAAAGCAAGTGGATTTAAAGCAAGCAAAGATCAAGTAACGTTGTTACTTTGTAGCAATGCACCAGGAAATCAAATGTCGAAACCCCTCCTAGTAAATCGATTTCTAAAACCACGTGCTCTAAAAGGCAAAGATCTAAAACAGTTGCCGGTACATTGGATGGCTAATACAAAGGCCTGGGTAACAACTGCTGTATTTAACTGAATGGTTCAATAATCTTTGTACCAGAAGTGGAAACATACATGAAGCAAAAAGCTCTCGATTTTAAAGTTTTATTAATTGTTGACAATGCACCAAGTCATCTGCATTTAGAACATCCAAATGTGCAGGTATTGTTTTTTCAACCCAATACAACAAGCATTATTCAGCCATTAGATCAAGGCATGATTGCTACTTTTAAAAAAATATTACGCTAAGCACACTTTTATTTATGTTGGATAATTACTAAACTATTATAATAATGGAATTAACTCATGTAAATTATTCTTTATTCGTAGAATTTTCATCTGATCACAGGCATCATCAGTACAGGTACAAGGCTAATTAAACAATAACTGTTATATTCACAAACCACCACCTAAGTGACTAAGATTAAATTTCCTAAATTTATTTAATTATTTTTTTAAATTATTTAAATTAAATTATTTAGTTATTTAAGTACACCCCTTGAGGGTACATGGCAGGAATTTGACGACGATGATGAGTTATTTAATTATTAAATAATTATTTAATTATTCAATTATAATAATTTAATTTTTTTATTTTAATAATTAAATATATATATATGTGTGTGTGTGTGTGTGTGTGTGTGTGTGTGTGTGTGTGTGTGTATACAATTATATGTTAGGAAAGATTTGCTGCTTTATAAAGTACTATCTCCCACAAGGGGGAAAGACGTAGACCATCGGATCTGTTTAGGTTCGGGGAGTGAAGTAATGTTTCACATGTTTCACATTGTATAGCCGTTCCATTAGGAACCAACTTTTGTGAATGACTTTTGTCTTGTTCCACTTAACTCTATGTCTGGTGCTGATGGCATGTTCTGCAATTCCAGACTGTTCGGGTTCAAGGTACTGGATATACGACTGGTGTTCTAACCGGACCTGAGCAGATCTTCCTGTTTGTCCGAAATATGATAACCAACACGAGCAGGGAATCTGGTAGACACCTGGATAGCTGAGATGCGGGAGCTTGTCCTTTGGAGACATTAGGAATGTGGAGATTTTTCTGATGGGTCGAAAAGCCACACAGATATTTAGTGGTTTTAGCACCTTAACTATGTGTTCACTAACCCCTTGTACATAGGGGATAGATATATGTGTAGGTTCTTCTGTACTTGAAGAGGATGCTGGAGCACAGCTACTTAAAGCTCTTTTTATGAAGGACTTCTTATAGCCATTGGATATGATGGAGGAATTAATATACTGTAATTCTTTTTGTAAAAGTTCTTCGGAAGAACAAAAGGAGTGGGCTCTATGAACTAGTGTTTTTATAGTACCTGCCTTTTGACTGGGATGGTGATGTGATTCAGCATGAATTTACTGGCCTGTATGAGTCTCTTCCCTATAGACTGTGAATTGTAGAAAACCATCTGGTTGGTGAAGAATCAAGAGGTCTAGAAAGGCTAATTGCTCATTTACTTCTAGGGTGAACTGGATCCTTGGATGAAGTGCATTAATTTTTGAAAGAAACTGTTGTAGTTCTTCTGAGGTGCCCTTCCATATGGCAAAAACATTGTCCACATATCTGAACCAAATGTTAGGTCTGGGTGTTAATGTTGTCAAAGATACGCTGTTCAAAATGCTCCATGAAGTAGTTGGCAATAGCAGGAGATATTGGATTACCCATTGCTGTCCCTCCGATTTATTGGTATAACTAGTTTTTGAAGGAAAAATAACCGGACTTTATTACAAATTCAAATAATTTGACAATGTCTGGAGGAAATTCTTGGTGTAGTAATTCTATGCTGTCCACCAACGGAACATTCGTAAATAGCGAAACAACATCTAGACTAATCATAATCTCCAAATCGTCTAGATGCAGATCGGAAATTTTATTTCTGAAGTCCACAGAATTTTTTATATACGTAGCAGTTCTTCTAGTTGAAGAAGTGAGTAAATTTGACAGAAATTTTGATATTTTGTAAGTGGGACAACCTATACGGTCTACAACCGGTCTTAATGGAATTCCTGGCTTATGTACTTTTGGAAGACCATATAATCTCGGTGGGTGCCCGAAGGAGGTCTTTAGTGTGAATCATTAACAGTAACTGACGTTTGGAAAAAATTTTCTATTTTGGACTGCTTAAATCATGTTGCATCTGCTATCGCTAAAAAAACAAGATTACAAACTTTAAATGCTTGCTGGAAAGCAGCTTGGCATGGATGTATTGCAAACAGTGCAACCATGCAAACATCTTGTGATTAATGCCTTAAGTGACGATATTATTGGATATCGATTAACTTTAGATATCGTCGAAGATCCAGAAAACAATAGTGAAACGGAAGAAAAACCTGTCCCCCTCACTGCAAATATAATGAGAAGGTCTTGAACTGTGCAACAAATTGGAAAATCATTTTCTTGTTAATGACACAAATTCTGAAAGAGCCTTTAAATTCCAACGTGAGCTGAAGAACTGTATGTCTGGATATCGCGAGCTGTATAAAAAATTAGTGAAATCATCATCGCAAAGTTTAATCACTGATTACATTGTCAGAAGAAAAAAATCAGCACAGAATGAGGGTGAAGCTAATTCTGTTTGTGAAGAACCATTGCCTTTACCATACAGATCTGATGCGCTGAATATCTTTTCTGGTGATGAAAGTGATTTTGCACCAGTTCGCAAACGTTGCCAAATATTGTCTAATAGTGATGATAATTCTGATGACAAAATGTTGTCATCAGAATTATCATCTTAAAAAAAATTTTACTTTTCAATAAAATTAAACGAATAAAGCTTTAAAATAAACTTGGGCATTCTTATTTTCCTGAATTTTCATAAACTTTATGTGATTTTAGGTTTATTTTAATTCATTGCTTTGGTTTTATGCGGTTTTAGAAAATTATGGAACGTATCCCTGATTTTTCAACATAAGTTGGGCCTTTTTGGTTCGATTTTTTATATGTGGTTTTCTGTGGAACATATCTACTGCATAAAGAGAACCGAGTGTATATCACTTGAAGATTGCTTAGTGAGTACAAAAGGGATGTAAACCCATACAGAGTGCATCAATATTGTGAGTTGAGTAAAGGACAAATAATCCAGACCTTTACAGGTCACTTTAAGCCTCTAATAAACAGGGTGTTGTCTCATACCAGACAACAAAAACTTTCTACCATCTAAAGACTTTTTTCTCGGCCAATGAAGCTGAAAGAATATCCCCCCCTCCCCTGGATTAGCAGCAACCAATTATATATTTTGTCTTGATGACCTCAATTTCACACTAGATAACCTAAAATGAACTGCTCTCAGCATCCTTGTCTTTCATATGCACTTCTTTTTAGCATTAATTCTTTTGCTATTATTAGCAAAACCTGCCAACTAAGTCTCTTAGTCCTCTCTGAAGATATTATATCCTTTGCATTCCATCCCAATGACCACATCGCCCTCAGTCAACCAGGTCTCACTAATGCCTAAAACTTTTGGCCAAGTTGAGCTAATCAATGTCAAAAACTCCTTGCCCTTATGCTAAACACTTCTGGAATTAGGATACATAAACTGCAGTATACCCCCTTTATCTCACAACCTTTGCAACTTGTGTTGCTTAGCTCACTAATTTAAGAACCTTGGGGGCTACATTCAATATCATATGCATTTTTATCATGTGTCATATAAGTCAATATCATGTGTTTACTCTCCCATTTACTAACCTCTACATTGCCTGGACTCGCTGATGAAAAGATGATTGTGCATACATCTGGTTTGGACTTAGAAGAATCAACAAAAGTAGATAGAATGTATGATAAAGGATGGTGCAAAGACTGTGCCCAACTATCAACCTATCTGTATCTCTGGAGTAGTGATTCTTGTAGAATTCTTGTATGTTCCCACAATGTGACATTGCCAAAATATAGGAAGTATTTATTAAAGTTTCTTTTAATTAATATTCCAGTATAACGTTGTAAATTCCTTAAATAATTTAATAGTCTGGAGTAGTGGTGAAGATTTGGGAAAATTTAGTAAAAGCTCATATACAGAAACAGGTTGACAGAGAATCTATACTTTGCAATGAACAGCATGGGTTTACTAAGAGAAGGTCAACTTTGAGCAACTCACATTTTATAAGAATGTTACCACTGAGTCAGACAAGGGAATGGACACACCGTGATACTTTTAGACTGCTAGGGCTTTTGACAAGGTACAGCAAGAAAGACTAGTGCATAAATCGGAGAATATGGAATTGGATTATAAAATATTAACATGGATAAGAGAATGGCAGACTGACAGATAACAAAAAAGTGGTATATGGGGGATGTGAGTATGAAAGATTTAAGGTAATCATTGGTGTACTATGAGGATTAGTCCTTGGTTATTGTTATTCAATTTTTAAATTAATAAAATTGGGAAGGTTTTCACAGGTAACATACAGATGCTTTGCTGATCATGCAAAGATAGGCAAAGTAATCAGAAATGCAAATGATATGCAATACTTGCAGAATGATTTGAATAGGATGGAATTGTGAGCATGTGAAAATGGCAACCAGTTCAATGTTAGTCATGCACTTTGATGTAATGAGATATCTAGTGTCATATTATATTGGTAGGATTATGTCAGAAGAAACTGATCAAGCTGAGGATCTTGGAGTTTTAGTAGATAGGAAGTTGAAGTTCAAGGGCCACATAGCAAAAGTTGCAAATGCAACTCAAAGAATACTTGCCATGCTGAAACAAATCTTAACTTGTAAGGATAAGGAAGCCATTTTACCTCTTTACAAGATCATTGTAAACACACTTGGACTATTGTGTGCAGGCAGGTCTGGTCTCCTGGTTTCTGCAGTGATGCAGATACAGTGGAGAGAGAGAGAGAATGCAAAGGAGTGCTAAAGATGATATTGGAATTGTGGAATGTAGGCACTAGTAAAGAGGAGAGATATGATTGAGACTTAAAAACTTCGGAAAGAGTCATACAAAATACCAGTAGATGAAAATGTTCATTTTGTGGGGGGGAGAGAGAATGATAGGGTATCTGATTGGAAGTTGAGAATGCACTCAAGAAGGGAGTGAGGGCTAGAATTTTCTCTCAGCATGGTGAATGATTGGAATGGACTGTCTTTTGAAGGTTGTCATTACACACGATGTGAATGAATTTAAGAAAAGGTATTACAGTTGGTGTGTATGTGTGCAATAGGTGGCCTCATGTGATGAGTCCCTGACTCCCTGGAGGTCTCTCTTAATAACAATAATAATAATAATGTTGTACATTAAGCACATTATTATGACAGAAACTGAAAATGAAATTATTACTTACTTTGGACTGGTTGTTCTTCAGTCTGTGTGCTTCATCAACTACTAATACTTGCCATTCAACAGATCCTAAAGTAGCTGCATCGATACATACAAGTTCATAGGATGTCAACAACACATGAAACTTTATAGGACAGTCCTTCTGTAAATAATTTGTCAAAATATAACAGAGCGCATAGTTATGCATATAAATTCTTTGAGAGAAGCAGTAATAATGAATCAGAGATTAAATGAACTGAAAGAAAATTGATATACTCAGAATGACTTAAGTTTTATAACAGTCTTATATGGTCATAAGATATATTAGTGATATACAAATCATTCAGCTTCTTATCTTATTTGTTATTTTACTTTCCCAGCATACAATCAGACATTTCAAAAACAAGTGCATCCAGTCATGACTTCTATCAGTGAGTGGACAAGAACATTGTATGTCATGAATGATAAGCAGTTATTATTTTAAGACAGACTTTAAAAATGTGAATTAATCAAGCAATAGCGTTACTTAGTTTTCACATTTGATGTTTCTTAGTGTTGTCACTATCATATCTCATACGGTTTTTGGAGTAAGGTCTCTTCTAAAAGTAGTAGTAGGGTCACAGCTGACCTTTTCACACAGAATTAGTAAGAGAATCACAAGCATCAATACCCATGGTGGAATTTGATCCCACAGCCTGTTGGTTGAAGAGTAGAGGACAGTTGCAAGATAAGCCTATTTATCAAAATTATAGCTAAAGGAAGCAAACAACCCTATTTAGAACACTTTCTTTCTATAGCTAACAACAAATAAGAAAAATTAAGAAAAATAATATATCCACAAAGTGTAAGATATCAATATACCTTTCTTATGGTTGACTGGTTAATCCAATAATAAATAACTATACAAGAAGAATGACTGTGTTAAAATTTTTTAACTCCAAATCTGATTCCAATCACTACTCAGTCAGTATTGACAAAGCCCTTTGGTCGGAAAGACCTGGGTTCAATTCCAGTCAGTGACGCAAGGAACCTTTATCTGGTCTCTTTTGACTAAAAGGTGAGTCAGCCGGTCTCATATGGAGGTAGGGGGTTTTTTCACCAAGAAACTCAGGTTTTCGTCCCCCAGAACAGGCAAACCGGCCCTGTGAACACACATGAATTAGTCATGAATACGTCCCAGCCATATACCGGTCCCAAGCCGGCATAAAATGGGGGGGGGGGGAGCAATGGTGAGCTACCCTGTAAAAATCTCACCAGGAATACTTTGTGGGCAATGCCTACAAAGGCACGTAGGAGATTTTGTAGGAATATGGAAATGACTGAAAGGGAAAAAACCAATAATCTGATTCCATTCTGAAAACTGCTCTTGAAAGAAAATTTCAAAAATGTAACATATTCAGGATAAGTAAATATGAATGGGAAAATTGCTTGACTTCTTTCTTATCAAAACACAATAGGTTTGAATACCAATTTTATCATTCTTGAAGCATTTAATAAACATTTTGTAGAAGTACACTGTTCATAAATTGAGGAACAAAGAGAAAAATCACAATAACTCAAAAACTGTGCAATGAATTTTTATGCAATTCGGTGATAAGCAGTATATAATATAAAATGTTTTTGTGGATGTGAAAGAAACATCCACAAAAACCGAAGATAAATGTGTGTGAAAGTTCAGCTATGGTGTGCAAACATAATAAAGATATGAATGTCTTCAAGCATGGTCAGGTATGTGGTGAAGGGGTGGAAAAATATGCTTTGGGTTCATACATTTAAAGTACATCTGGGGAGGGAAAAGAGAAAATTCTAGAACAAGACCAAATAGATGGCATATCTAATTATAAGAATAGGCTTGGTGGTAATTTATTATACAATACAAGAATGCCAGGAGCATTAAAAACAAAGGGGTTGAGTTCATTGCTTTATTGAATACAGTGTGGCCTAAGATTTGGCATTAGTGAAACCTGGCAATCAGAATCAGATATGGTAAGTGGGATCAAGTGTAATTGGTATACTACACTTGATCCCACTTGATACAACAGAAGAGATAGGAGAGGAGGAGGAGTGCTACTAATGATATCAGATGACTTAAGTCCAGTTAGGGTAGAAACACAAGAAAACAATGACGGTAACAATTTCCCATGTAGCGGTGAGTTTGAGTCTATCTGGTGTGAAGTGGAGGTTAACGGAATGAAATATATAGTGAGATGTTGCTAAACACCTGGCGACTCAGTTGCAGGGAATGAAGAAATGCAACATCAATTTAGCTTTAAGGGTACCAAACGATTGATCATTATGGGTGACTTTAATTTTCCAAACATTGATTGGGTAGAAGAGAAATCTCATGATAAGAAAGAAGAGGAATTTATTTAATTGTTGAGAGACAACTTTCTCAAGCAGCATATGAAAGAAGGAACTTGAGGTCAAAGAGTGTTGGATTTGCTCATAGCATCAGAAGGGGGAGGGGTCTCTGTCAAGAATATGGCTATTTTACCACCAATTGGTGACAGTGATCATGCTGTACTTTCTAGGAAGTATCTAATTGTATTGATGCTCCGATTACAACAGGTTACATGCTGAACTACAAAGCTGGAAATTATGATCGACTTAGGAGAATGCTATCTTCGGTCCCATGGTATCAGTTACTGAATGGGAAAAATGTCAGCGATGTATGGGAATCTTTGAAAAAAGTGCTTAAATGAAGTGGTATCTGAATTTATCCCTAATGTTCAAAGAATAAAGGTTGAGAGTGAAATGGATGTGCAACCTTATTAACAAGAGATCCACAAGAAGAAGATAATGTGGAAAGAATATCATGAGAATAAGAGAGAGGAGTTATGATATATATAAAGCTCAGGTTAGAAAAGTAACGAGCATTGTGTGAAGAAAGCTAAATCGGAGTATGAAAAGAAATTGGCCATGCAAGCTAAAGGCAATCCAAAAGAATTTTATCCTTATGCCACAAGCAAAAGAAAGAATGAATGTGGAAGAATAACTTTATTTAATGCAGATAGTACTCAAGTGTTGGAAGCTAATGAGATTGTTTAGTTAACGAGTGCTCACTTTGCTAAGATATATCAATATGTAACAAATGAGGCTGAAGAGTTGTTGCATAAGAATTTGTCTATAAAGATGGAATATCAGCCCATTTGCTAAAGGAATGTTCAGCCATTATTCAAACGTATAACATTTGTATAACTTGAGTTTCAGCTCAGGAATGATACCACAGTAATGGAAGGAATATATGATAGTTCCATTGTATAAGAGTGGTGCAAAAACTGATGTGTCTAACAACCAACCTATCAGTATCTCTGGTGTGGTAGTGAAGATTTTAGAGAAGTTGGTAAGAGCTCGCATACAGAAATGGGTAGACAAACATGCTACACTCTGCAAGGAACAGCATGAGTTTACTAAAGGAAAAGGAAGGTCATGTTTTAGCAATTTGCTAATATTTTATTACAATGTTACGGCCCAGTTGGATAATGGGAATGGATACACTATGATAATGTTGGATTTTTCCAAGGCATTTGGTAGAATACCACATGAAAGGATGGTGCATAAACTGGATAATGTGGGATTGGAATATAAACTCTTGACTTGGATCAGGGGATGGTTGACAGACAGATATCAAAAAGGCATACAGTGGGTGTGGATCTGCAAAATTTAAGGTGATCAATGGTATATCTCAGAGTTCAGTCCCTGGCCAATTATTGTTCAATCTATACATTAATGACATCAGGCAGGGTCTAACATTAAACGTGTAATTGTTTATCGATGATGCAAAGATAGGGAGAGCAATCAGGGATGCTACTGATATTCAGCAATTACAAAATAATTTGAACAGACGGGAAATTTGGGCGTGATTAGAGTTCCAGCAGCATATTATATTAGCGAGTTATGCTACAAGAAACTGAAGAGGCAAGGGATCTTGGCGTATTGGTGGATAGGAATTTAAAATTCAAAGGTCACATAGCCAAAGTTGCAAATACAACTCAGAGGATAATTGTGATGTTGAGGCAAATCTTGACATGTAAGGATAAGGAAGTCATTTTGCCTTTTTATAAGGCATAAGACTACACCTGGATTACTGTGCACAGATTTGGTCTCCCAGGTTTCAAGGTAAAGAAGCTGTGGAAAGGGTGCAAAAGAGTTACAAAGATTACATCCAGATTATGGGATTTAGATTATGATGGCAGATTGCAAGTATGTGGATTGCAGACTCTGGTTAATAGGAGAAAGAGGGAGTGACATGATAGAGGTCTATAAACTTTTGAATGGGTGTTACAGGATATTGTCTGATGAAATTTTTTCATTATATGGAAAGTGGGGTAGAGAATACAGGGCATCCATGGAAGTTAAGTTTGTTCGAAGTCAAGAAAGGGGTAAGAACTAGGTTTTTCTCCCAGAGAGCAGTGAGCGAGTGGAATAATTTGCCCTTAGGGGTAGTGAATGCATCTAGTGTGAATGAATTTAAGGGAAAGTACAATAGCTGGTTTGGATGATTTATAGTCTCCCTCGATGAGTCCTTGACTCCCTGGTTGTCTCAGATAATAATAATAATAAATCATTTAAGTAACAAATGGGTTAAAAATGAGATTGTCAAAGTGTCAAAATAAGGAATGTGGTCACTGCCTCACACCAATACAGTGCTCTCAATGATGTTTCATAGTGTTTATTATAGTGTCAAGTCTCAAGTTTTTTTTTTTTTTGGGGGGGGGGGGAAATCGAGAGAAGCAATACATTTACATCTACCTAGAGCATTCCAGAGGTCAGGAAACCTGTTGGTCAGTCCATATGTATGAAATGTCCTCTTGAAGATATTGGTCCACAAGCTTTGCTCAATGAGGACAAGATTTATCATTTTGTAGGATAAGTGTCTCCCCTATCACACCCACATACAGATGAACATAAGGGTCTAGGACCTTGTCTCTATAAGGTGCAGCATTCACGGTTCTGCTAGGAAACAAATACAGACCTGTATGGTCTCTGTGTGTTCACCCAATGAGATACTTCCCCAAATCATCACACTATCTCATAATAAGTGGTTCCTTCAGAGGAATGTAGCGTGTCCCTGGTTCTCTCCAGATCAGGGCATGATTGGTGTCATTTTGAACAGCAAATCAGAACTCGTCTTTGAGCAATACCAACCCCTACAAGTTCTTGGGTATAGTCAACATTGAGTTTCGAGTATTGTCTCTTGTGGAGTGGAGATAGAGCATTCAAACTAACAGTTGCCTAGCATATAGACCACTTTTTTTTTTTTTTTTTGAAGCCTTCTGCACACAGTGGAAGCAGGTACCAATGTTTTTGTAGCCAATGTGAGGTCAGATCATAGTTGATTTGAGGTAGCATCCCTGTTTCAGTGATGCAGATAATCTGAGATATCAGTCATCCACTGCAGTTGTAGCTCATGACCTTCCTCCACTATATCTCTGGGCTGCTGCTTGTAAGTGATAGAATTGGTTCCACAGTCTGTGAACCATGAAACAAATCACATGCAATCATCTGACTTCCTCTACCTGACTTTCTACCTGAATTCATGGGTTAAATGATGTTATGCAGCCACACCCAAGAATTCTACCATCACAAAATGCCCTGTTCTCACTCCAGACATGAAACAGAAAACCACTCCAAAACACCCACTTTTTATACTGTAGCTTATTTGCATATACTGCTGACAGTGCCACTCATTTGTGCATGATAACCAGACTCAGTATCACTTTTTACATAATGTATCTGACTTTCATGTCTCCACCCTGCATTATCACAATTTTTCTTTTTGTTCTTCAATTTATGGAAATCAGAATAGATATCCAATGTGCAATATGAAAAAATGCTCGGTATTATACTGTTTAACATATATTGATAATACTGGAATTCACTGCCATTTCAAATTATATATATCTGTGGATAACAGTTTATACTGAGTATACTTTATTTTATTATTTACTTTTTAAGTAAATAATAAATTTACTTATAAATAATAAATAAATTTGGGGAAATAAATACTTCTTATTCAATGTCTTTAAAAGTTTTAATATCCACTATTAACAGTCATATTCTGCATATTCCATCATTAGATAAGAAATAAGTTAATTATTGCTGTCCACTGCATATTACCACATATCTATTTAGATTACTTCAAGGTATGAATGAACATTCTATATGATAAAAATTATGAGTGTGTATCATAAATTCTCTCATTGGCTCTATTCCATTATGACAAAATCATGATAATTGTCAAAGCAGGTACTTGTAATGACCAGCACTTCTCAAAACCAATACATAAAAAAAAAAAAAAAAAACATACAAAAACCACTTTCAACACAAAATGTGAAACAGAATTGACGTTAAGTAAATAAAACAGATGATTAATCTGAAATGTCTCATTTTGTCTCATTGTCAAATAAAAATTCTCACCCATCATAAGCAGACAAGTGGATTTTTCAAGCCTGCATGCATGCATACACGCACTTATTAAAAAGAGAATGCTATCCAATCATGAATAGGAGTTACATTTAAAAAAATCTTATTTCTATTCAAAACCTATACAAAATAGTGTGAAGCCAATTGGTTAAAGGGAAAGAGGAAACTAGTTGATATTATTATTACGGCCAACTCCAGGGAGTCCTTAGAATCATCGAGGGAGGCCCTAAACATCACGTCCATCACAACTATTCGACATTCACACAGTATCTATCATACTTTGCCTTGAACTCATTTACCGTCATAGCACCCACAACAGACTCTGGCAGCTTATTCCACTCATTTTCCACTCTAAAAGTAAAAAACCCAGCTCTAACACCCTTATTAATCACACTCTTGCCCAGCTTCCATGGATGTCCCCTAGTCCTCCCACCACCAGTCCTATTCTTAAAAATATCTCTGAATTAATCCTATAGAAACCCTTCAGCAATTTGAATGTCTCAATCATATCTCCCCTTTTCCGCCAATCAACCAATTACTGCAACTCACAAATCTTCAACCTGTTTTCATAAGGTTCATTCCATAGACCTGCTATCATCTTGGTCACTCGCCTCATGATCCTTTCAACCTCCTCCCCATCAAGAAGAAATCTAGGTGACCAAATCTGGGCATAGTAGTTGAGATGGGTCTTATCAAGGTTCGATACAGAGGAACAATAACTTGCTCATCTCTGCTCATCAAAGTATTCTTCAGAATCCAAGTGATTTGATGAGCTGATTTAGCCACTTTTGAAATGTGTTCCCTAAACTTCATCTCCCTATCCACCAACACTCCCAAGTCCCTGGCCTCATCAATCTCCTGGAGTACAGTTCCACCAATGTGATATACTGCTGCTAATCTTTTCACCCCAAAATGCATAACCTTACTTTTTGCCACATTAAATTGACATCCATTCTCCTTAGCCCAGACATTCAATCTATGCAAATCATTCTGCAAAATTCTGACATCTGCATTCACTATTGCCCTACCCAACTTAGCATCATCATCAGCGAACAAATGAACCGTTCCTCTCAGATCCTTCCCTATATAGTTAATGAACAAATTAAACAGCAGTGGTCAGAACAGAACCCTGTGGCACACCACAAGTCACAGGCTGTCTTTTGGACTCTACTCCTGAGTAAACTACTCTCTGGTATCTCTCCATTAATCACACTCATATCCATCTCACCAACCCTATATCCATTCCCACATGTTGCGGTTTACAGATTAGAATTCCATGTGGTATCCTGTCAAAGGCCTTAGCCAGGTCCAGCAGAATCACTGTAAACCCATTATTTATATGTTTCTTGAACATCTGAAGGTTGTAATCCTTGGAGAAGACAGTGTAAAGAAGGATATATCAAAGTGCAGACACAGATGAAAAAAAAAAAAAATTGATGTTTTGTTTGGTAAGCTTGAAGAAGAATTGTCTATGAATGTTGATTGACAACTGATTGTGTTTTATGGTTAGAAGAAAGAGGATGAATGATATGGTCAGTTTGGCAGAAACAGAATGCCTATGAAGAAAGACTGGTTGACATCTGCATCCCATACATAGCACAAATGTGCTTATAGATCCCTTAGCCTCTCATGTATGGGATAAATAAATAAAAACTGAAAAGCATTACTGGAAAACAAGTGGATCCATACAGGAATTAGAGAAGAATAAGAATCATGTTGACATAATTGGTGTTACTAAAACTAAGAAGAATACAGCAGATAAGATACTGCCAAATAATAACAAGAAGATATTATACTTTGGCAATGTAATAAGGAAAAAGGATGAGCCAGCTATATAATCAGCATTAAACCAGAAAATAAGCTTTATGAATGATAAGTAATTTCAATTAAGTAGGAAAATTTCACAATGGGAAATTGGATGATGAGACTTATGATAAGCTGAAAAAGAAAAAGGAAAAGCGGATTCTCATCGTTGATCGAAACAACAGAGTAGGAAATGAGTATCACACATTCAGAAATGGTTTGAAAAAAATTTAAAGATAAGGACAAACTAGTAATAATGTGAGTAACAAATTGGTATCAGAGAGAAACCAAAATGAAACCTGGAAGACCAGCCTCAAGGTGGGAAGACCCAATGTTCAAGAAGGCTGGAAGAAAATGGAGAAGAAAGGCTCAAGACAGGAATAGCTGGATTCTTTACAACCTGCAATCTTAGAGAAATCCTGACTAAAATCATAGGTTCATCAAGGTAAAGTAATAATGTAACTACTTGCTGGATTTCTAGATGAATATTAGAGTCCTAACTAGGTGGGGGGGTGCCCTCTGTGGGCACCCCCCCACCTAGTTAGGACTCTAATATTCATAAGTTTGTCCTTATTCATCTAGAAACTATTCCTGTCTTGAGCTCAGGATGTAAAGTGGGATCTCAAAGTAAAGATGCCCACAGAAGGCACCCCCCATGTAGTTAGGACTCTATCATCAACATGTTTCACTTAGCTTTTTGCTGCCTTTGCATGTGTTATAAGTTTCATATTGTACTCCCTGATGATGTCTCAGTGACAGAGACAAACTACTGGAAGAATTGCATATTATTTTAATTCCATTCTCAGTGCTGTTTTACTCCATTAAGACTCTAACACAAGTTTTTTCCCAGCACTTAAGATGTTTCATATTCCATATGTAATGAATGTTATGTTGGTTGCACATCTTAGTATTTAGCTGAAACAACATACGAAAAAAAAAAAAAAAAGTCTTGACTATGTATGTATTGTTAATCTCTTCACATTCATTGACATGAGTATAAATGGGATTTAAAAAGGAAGTGATCATTGATTAATTTTAAGCAGGATAAGAGGAATATTGCATAGAAAAGAAAATTATGCATGAAAGTTATAAACAATAAAATAAAAGTTGGAGTAAAGCAGCTTTCAGCAGTATACTGTAGAAATAAATATATAGATTGTATTGAAAAAAACAAGTTTGTAAATGGGAACAAATCTTAGAGAATTAGTAGCAAAATCTAAAATCTTACGAAAGCAATGATAGCTTCAGTCAGAGAAAAAAAACTGTCTGGTAAAGCGGTCTGCAAAAAAAATAGAAATATCAGAACTTCAAGGTTGATGCAAGAAGTTAAAGCACCCCTAGAACAAAGAAATCATATCAAAAGTTACTAATAAGGAATGAAGCAAGTGCTCTGACAGAATACAGAGAAAAACTTAAGACAGCTATGTGTAAAGGCAGACCTGTGGGAATAATATTTGCATCCAAAGTACTAGTCCTCTTGAAGAAAGAGCAGTTCTAAGTTCGATTCTAGTCACCAACCAAGGGATTTAGCTGAATGGTTTATGGCTGAATAATGCAAGAACAACAAAGGTCATACTGTGCCATAGCAAAGGCTACAGCAGTACACAAGGTCAAAGGGTACAGCAATACATAGAGTCAAAGATAAATTAGTAAATAATATATAAAAAATTAACTTAAGCAATGCAGTATCTACATATAAATAAAATTACAGCAAACATTACTGCTATATATATATATATATATATATATAAGTTTCACTTTAAATCATGTATTTTTTTTAGTCTTCTGAGCAGTTATTACCTTTGCAACTTACCATGTGTCCTTTCAAGAATAACAAATCTTAAGAGATCCTGGTTTATATTCACAAGATATCTCAACTATCCACTGTAAGGTGAAAATTTGGCAATCCTTATTTGGTGTAAATTAATCTTGTTCTTCACCCTCCCCTTTTCACTTCAACAATCTTTTAGTTTCTTTTCAAGTATGCTTGTACAGATCTCACCTATGATGCTCAATAAGGAAATTTCCTCCATAATTATATAGAAATTCCATTGTAATTCCTCTCCAAACTGTAAAATAATCATACTTCCATATTTGAGAACTTAAGTTTTCTGGTGACATTTTCTACCTCAAGTATCGATATATGCTTATGATTACATTCCTATTAGATATTTTCTGCCACTGTGCTTTCATTGGTTACTTCAGTGAATAATTTTTCAAAGTAATTACTTCAACATCCAGAATATTTTTATCTTTAGTTATTAAGTCAGCATTGTCATCTTAGAATTCTTTTGTGGTCTTTTATCTCAGCTTTGCTTAACAGTCTCCAGATATTTATCTTGTATGTTCTCCTCAGTCTTTCCCTAATTTTTGTTTAGCCACATTAATACATATATTCAAAATCATATATTAGCAACAATTATACATATATTCAGAAATCATATACCCAGTTCCTTCATACAAAGGAACTGGGTATATGATTTTCTTCTTCTTTTTTTTTTTACCCCCAGCTTCCTTTTTTAGTGACTCCAAGCATTTCTCTATTTCTTCGGTACTTGAAACCTTCAATACAGATATGGCTGGCTAATCCCAACTTGAAATGATCATCATTTCTTTATTATCCTAATAGATGTCTACTAACAGGATGCACCACAGGAAGATGACAATAGACATTCAGATTCAGTTTTCCACATTCCTTACTAGCTAAGTACAGATTTTCTCCTTCCAGTTATCTAGCTATGATTCTTAAGAGACTCTTATCTTAGATGAGAATTTCTCGCATCTCATTTTCCCTTTCACATCAAGCTCAATGACCTGCCATGACCAAGTAACCTGGCTTCTTAGAAACCTAATCCTACATATGATGGGGGCCATTGATCTTATCTGCATTATATGTTGTGTCCATAAATCGGATGTTTCCTTCTTGCCAGTTTGCCTTTTGCAGGACAAAAACCTGAGTTTGTGGAAGGTAAAAAACCCTGCTGTCTGAATGAGACAAGTTAACTCACCTTTTAATCAATAATGAAACTTATTTCTGCCAATGGTTCTATGGAAGACTAATAAGGAAAAAGTGACATTTTTTGAATAAGGACAAATCCAAAAAATTCAAAAGCTCGTCCTTGTTGAAGATTTAAATCTGCAGAGCAGGAAATAAATATTAGACAAAAATGTTTTGCAAAAATGGTGGAGCATGGTAGGCTGCCTACCATGCTCTACCAAAAATATATGCACATCTTGGTTCAGAATAGAAGTATGTACAGAAGATTTAAAATAGGAAGTGATCACCATTAAGTTTTGAGAAGTATAAAATTGAACTTCATATTGAAAATGTATAAGAAAGTTTTAAAAAAGAAACCAAGTTCAGAAGCTTTCAGCAGTGAACTCAAATATACAATTATTGGGGTGGGAGGGCAAGAAACTTTGAAAAACCTTGAAGTCTCAGAGACAACTAGAGAAAACACTGAAGAATTCAACAAGGGAAAAATTTGAACTTCATGATGGGATCAAGGCAGTTGAGAAAAGAAAAAAAAAGCCCACTGAATGTTCCTAGCAAGTAAGTCAGCAGATACCTGAGAGAATACAAAGAAAACTGCAAGAAAGCAAAGCGATGAAAAAGTAACTAAACCAAAATCATGAGAAGACTGATAAAAATATAGAAGTAAAGATAATGAAGGTGGCAAAATGTTCTGGAGGGTGTTGAAAATACAAATGAGAAAAGAGATCTAATAAATGCATATCAGAGATGTAAAGCTGCCCAGTCATCTAGAATATCTTCAGATATCACATAAAAATGGAAGATAAATATATGCTGGATGTTTTGAGTAAATACTTTGAAAGATTGTTAAATGAAACAAGCTGTAACAGAACAGAGATAGAAAATATTTAAGAGGACTGCAATTGGGAGTAGCTACTATCGATACATCAGGTAGAAAAAACTATCAGACACCTGAAATGCAGAAAAGCAGCTAGAGTTAATGATATTAAACCATAAATACTCAAAATACGAGGATAAAAATTTTACAGTGACTGGAATGCATAATTTAGAAGATTGTGAAGGTCAAATTCCAGATTATTGGAATAGGGATCTCATAGCACTTATCTATAAAAATAGGGAAGAAAAAACTGAAATTTGACCTTCAAACCACAAGTATGCAAGCCTACTCAAGAAGAGCCAGAAACAAACATGTGAAGGAGGAACTTGAGGAAGAACAAGCTTCATTTGGACCAAATAGAAGTTGTCAGGATAAGATATCTTCTTCACTTTAAGGCAGATTGTTGAGAAATTATTGGAATATCACAAGGATCTCTATTTAAGTTTTCTAGATTAGAAGGTATGACAAGGTGCTAAGAGAAAAGCTTTCCAAACACTACAAATTATATGGGGAAAATGGAACATTATACACAGCCTTCATCAGCAGAAAGCTCTCATTCTCCGAGCTGAACTATTCAGTCATAGAGAAGGAGGCCTTGGCAATTGTGTTTTCATTCAGGAAGTTAGGATATTTGCTAGGACGACATATAATACTGAGGTCAAATCACCAGCCACTATCTTTCCTGTTCTCTATGAAGGATAAGAACCAAAGAATAATTAGGTGGACCCTGGAACTCCAAGAGTATGACATTGACACACAATATATCCCAGGAAAGAAAAATGTGGTGGCTGACTACTTATCGAGATCTCTAAGAGCAAACAATAAAGGAGATGAGCCTAGTAACAGTGATATTCCCAACCCCATAAATAAGATCAAGGATATAGAAGAGAACAAGAATAAACCCTCCCACTTTCAATTGTGGGAGAAACATTTTATTATCGCAGCACAGCAGAAAGAACCCATTTGGAGCACAGTTTATAACACAGTTGAAAAAGGAGAGCCACTGCCGAGTGAATTTTCATTCCTGAAAACCCTACACATGGATGATGATGGGCTTCTACTGTCCAAGCAGGAGAGGATGGGAAGATGGAGAGATAAGATACTAGTCCTGGCAGTCATGATCCCATGGGTGCTTTATACCTTTCATGACTCTGACCTAGCAGTGCATCAGGGATTCGAGCGTACGTGGCAACGCATCTCCGATAGATATCTGTGGAGGGGTATGGGGGGGATATGCTTTCATATGTGTCCTCCTGCCACATCTGTCAAAAGAAAGCCGGCTTTAGAGGGAATGCCCCCAGTGCAACCATTTCCTATCCCTGTCCGACCCTTCTAGGCTGTGGACATAACTGGGCCCCTACATACTTCACAGAAAGGAAATAAATACATATTGGTCACAATAGACATGTTTACCAGATTCCCTGATGCAGTGGCAATGAGAGATCAGACTGCGCAGAACCGTAGCTAATAAATTGTTAAAACTAATAGTGTCCAGGTATGGGACACCTCAGACTCTTCTGTCTGACCAGGGTGAAACTTCACAGCAGAGATTTTGCTGCAGTTATGCAAGACACTCAAGATAAAAAAGATTTTCACTACACCATATCACCCCCAAGGGAATGAAATGTGTGAAAGGCTAAACAAGACTCTAAAGCATACACTGGCCAAGCTAGCTGACAATAAGGTGATGACTTGGGATACATATTTGCTGCAAACATTATTCGCCTGCAGAACTGACATTCATTCAGCAATAAAAGAGAGCCCTGCAGTTGTCCTTTACGGATTCGAACCAAGTCTCCCTTGTGATTTAAAATACTCTCACATAGACTCCGGTTTTGTGAACATAGATAAGTATTTGAATGATTTGATTGATCATAATAAGATAACTCACGATTTGTTAGCAAAATCCATCAGACACAGTTCATAAAAAACCAGAGCATATGTCAACAAGCTTAGAAAATATAAGGAATTGAACCCTGGAAACCTGATTCTCCTTGAGCAAAAATCAACCAAGCGGAAAGGAGGAAAATTTAGAAGTGCACTGGGCCCCCTACGAGATCCTGGAGAAACTTTCTCTAGAATATTTTAGAATTAGAGATGTAAAAAACCCTGGAAAGGTCATTATAGTACATTTGGATAGGATAAAGCTATATAACAAAAGAAATAACAGGCTTATGTGCTTGGGTGACTGCTTAGACTCATTAGAAAAAAGGACCTCCAGCCATCAAGAAAGGAAGAAGGCAGGGGCACACTATGCCAATCAAGCAAAAAGAGATAACTTCATATCCGAGGAGGATGCTGCCCAATATCACAGGTTCATGAGCCAGGAGAGTCACAACGATAATGAAAATGAATGCTACGAGACCCCAAGGGAGAGCATACAGAGGTTGATGATACGGGGAACAAGTGGCACTTTCAGACGCGATACTTCTTGAGATCAAGAAGCACTGTAAACATTATAGAGAGAAGTAGTAATAAAAGGAGTGCTTAAGGGACAAAGCTGTATAACTGAGAGGAGACTTCCACATAGCCTTTAAAGGAATGCGGAGAACCAACCAGGGTTTCTGACCTAATGTCCAATCCTCACCTTCTCGTGGTGCACCCTGTTGGGTATCTACTTTGATACTGAATGAACGAGGATGGGCTGGCAATTTGGGATTTAGCCGACCAAATTGTATTCTTATTGGTTAAACCAAAATAAAAAATGATGGTACAACATGACAAAATTTCATGCCGGCTGGGGCATCGCCCGGTTAAACAAGCCCCCCCTCCGTTGTTTTCGCCA
The DNA here is from genome assembly GCF_054136105.1 of Typopeltis vanoorti. Taxonomy (NCBI): domain Eukaryota; kingdom Metazoa; phylum Arthropoda; class Arachnida; order Uropygi; family Thelyphonidae; genus Typopeltis; species Typopeltis vanoorti. Next base: position 69,965,541 of record NC_143551.1, read on the forward strand.
GGGAACCAGGGCGAACAGCGAAAAGTCAGCTACTGGAACAAATCTGAAAATAAACCCCAACTCAACATCACCACAGTTAAAGATCGGTACTATCAACGTAAGAAGCCTGAATGGCAAAGAAATGGAGCTAGCTGAGGAATTAGATAAGTACCAGATCGACATAATAGGGGTGACTGAAACAAAAAAGACCAAAACTGGCAAGATCTTTCTGAGCAATAAATACAAAATGTTATATTCAGGCAATGACAATGAAGGAAAAGAAGGCGTAGCCATAGTATTCAACACAAAATACAAGGCTAATCTTCTTGAATGGAAGTCAGTCTCAAGTAGAGTAATGTGGGCAAATATGAGAGTGGGGAACTGGACAATGAGACTTATTTGTGCCTATGGTCCCACAGAAGGTTCTACTAAGGTAGAAGTGGAGGAATTTTTTGACGCTTTAGAAAACGCAACTGACATAATGAAAAAGGAAAAGTTGGTGCTTGTTGGGGATCTAAATAGCAGAGTAGGAAATGATTGTGAGACATACAAAAATATTTTGGGAAAATTTGGAGAAAAGAGCAAAGCTAATAATAATGGCAAATATCTGTTGGATTTCTGCTCTGGACATGGACTGGTTATTACTAACACCATGTTCCAACATAAAAATGTGCACAAATTCACATGGAGAGAAGAGGCTAGGAATAAGAAAAGTCTCATTAACTATGTTATTGTTGATAGTGATGTTTTCTCCCTGGTGTAGGACACCAGAGTGTACAGAGGATTTGAAATTGGAAGTGATCACTATTTAGTCTTGAGCAGGATAAAATTGAATTTCATATTGAAAAGAATAACATGTAAGAAAGTTTTAAAGCGAATAAAAGTTGAGCAGCTCTCAGATGTAAACTGTAGACTAAAATACAGAAAGATTATTGAAAAGTAAATGAAAGAGTTTGAGAACAGGAATCAAACCTTGGAGATTCAGTGGCAAACTCTGAAGAAAACATTGATTCTGCCAGAGAGGCATGTGGTGAGGTTGTGTGCAAGGATAAAAAAATCAGAACTCCCTGGTGGACACAGGAAGTTAAAGAGGCAGTGAAGGAAAAGAAGAAAGCATATCAAAAGTTCCTGGCAAATAAGTCAGCTTTTACTCTTACAGAATACAGAGACAAATGTAAGAAAGCTAAACAGTGTGTAAAACTAGCTAAACAAAAGTCATGGGAGGACTTTGGCAAGAATATAGAAAATAAATATCAAGAAGGTGGCAAAATATTCTGGAGGGTGTTGAAGAAGCTTAGGAATGGAGGAAAAAGAGTTCTGTAAAATAAGTTAGAGATGATAAAGGTGACATGAAAACAGGAGAAAAAGATATCCTTGAAGTATGGAGTAATTACTTTAAAAAAACTGCTAAATGAAACAAGCAGTGATGACAGCACAGTGATAAAAAACACTGACCAGGCATGCAGTCAGGAATACATATCCATACTTGAAGTAGAAAAAGCCATCAAAGGCTTGAAATTTGGAAAGGATGCAGGAGTAGATGATATTCGACCAGAAATGCTGAAGTATGGTGGTAGAAAAGTCTTACAGTGGCTGCACTGCATAGTTCAGAAAGCCTGGACAGAGGGATGAATTCCCGATGATTGGAGTAGAGCTCTCACAGTACAAATATATAAAAAGGGAAATAAAACTGAATGTGAGAATTACAGAGGTATTTCCCTACTGAGTGTTCCTGGCAAGATCTATCCAAGTATACTTGAGAAACGGTTGAGAAGAATTGTGGAAGAAAAGCTTGGTGAAGAACAAGCTGGATTCAGTCCAAATAGAGGCTGTCAGGATCAGATCTTCACTTTACGACAAATAGTCGAGAAAGCATGGGAATATAACAAAGATCTCTTTTTAAGTTTTGTCGATTTGGAAAAGGCATATGACAAGGTGCCAAGAGAGAAGTTATTCAATATGCTACAGTTATATGATGTCAATGAGACATTATGTCAAGCAATACTTAGTCTTTATTTGAGTTGTATGTCAGCAGTTAGAATTGAAGGAAGTACAGGAAGATGGTTTAATGTTAAATCTGGTGTGAGACAGGGATGTACATTATCCTCTCTGTTATTCATTATCTATATGGATCACATTATGAAGGAAAGTGGTATTAAACCTGATATCAAAATTGGAGATGTTAATGTCATATCTTTGCTTTATGCGGATGATGTTATACTTCTAAATAAATCCGGTAGAAGTCTGCAAGATTCTCTGACTAAATTGAATAGCTGTTGTAATAGATATGGTATGAAGGTCAGCAATAAAAAGACAAAGACAAAGAAAATAGGCAGAATCATTGAAAATGTCAACTGTGTTGTGAATGGAGAACCTGTGGAACAAGTAAAACATTTCAGCTATTTAGGCACGATTTTTACTGAAGACGGTAAATTAAATATAGAAATAGACAACAGAATCAGCAAAGCTGGTATGGTGGGAAGTCAATTGAATAAATTCATATGGAATAAGAGAGAAATTAGTCGGAACACTAAATTAGCTGTATACAAGACAGTGTTCAAACCAGTTTTAACTTATGGATCTGAGAGCTGGGTCAGAAGTAAAACACTTGACCAAAGACTAGAGTCCACAGATATGAGAGTCCTGAGAAAGATTATAGGCGTGAACAGATGGCATCAATGGCAGTATCATATTAAAAACGAGGATATTAGGAAAGAACTTGACATTGTCAGCATCCAGGAATGCATTAGCAGAGCTAATCTCAGGTGGTATGGTCACTTAAATAGAATGGGAGAGGAAAGATTAGCAAAACAAGTGTTCTCTGCCAGGTTGGCAGGAAAACAACCCAGAGGAAGACCAAGATATAGGTGGATTGATACGGTACAAAGTGCCTTAGACGATAGAAATATAAGATCTGATAATGTTGGAGTCTTGACAAGTAACAGACTGATTTGGAGGAAAATTGTAGATAGGAAGTTAGTAATGATGTAAATTTTTCATGTAGTACTGTCATATCCTGCACACCCCTTGAGGGTACATGGCAGGAATTTGATGATGATGATGATGTAGTAATAAAATTCAACACCCAGGTAACAGAAGAAAAAGAATAAGGAGAGCAGGGTATCATAAGGGGGTAAAATGCCCAAGGGATAATGACAGACATGAGTCACAATGCAAATCACACCCAAAAGAGTCCACAGGTCAGGCTGATGGCATTCCCTGCTCAAAATTAAAAGACAAATCTAAGTATTGTCTGACCCAGAGAATACAGAAACGGATTAAAGAAAAAATTTTTCATGGCTTAAAAAGTTTTCATGAAGGGGCCTTTGTAAAAGTCTATGTAGCTTAGAAATACCAAAGCGCTTTACATCGATTTTTACTAAGGTCAAGTCTCATGAGAACTGTTACAAAAATAACCTTCTTTGTCTCTATGTATTTTATGTTAAATATTAATGTAAATAACCCTATGGGAATTGATTGTATTTACCATTTTAATTAAAGTTTTTAGAATGTCAAAAACAAAAGCAATGCATTATACAAAGTTGCCATCAGAACTTTGTATAATAGCTATGTATTAAGAGCACAAGAAAAGTTTTTTACAATTAAGTGTGAGAAAGTTGTTTGTAAGCTCTGCACATGAACACCTTCAAAGCTAGTATCAAAGAGGTCTGCTAGTTTCAGAGAAGTTTCCTCTGCCTGACAAGACAAGGAAAAAAGAGCGCACGGAGAAGAAAAAAGAACGGGCCGGCCTTAACAAAAGGAACAAGGAGAACTGTCGATTTCTTTGGGGTTTACAACCCTTGGTGCAAGGAGGTCCTGAGAACACGAAAATAAAAGGGGACTGAGCTGAACATCATGAGGAGAGTCCAGGTCCAGTTGCTGACAGAGGAGACACGAGATCCAGTTACCGAGAGAGCAGAGGTGAAGCGCTGTTTGGGAGAACAGCCGATGCGATGCCAAATGCCGGTCGAATGTCCTAGTGCTGCAGGAAGTCAACCGAAGCCAAAAGTCGCAGAACGATCTTCAAGCCAGAATGATGAAACTTGAGCACCTGAACCTGAACTTTTGAGCAATGGAAAGATTGCAGTTCAAGACCCGCTGATTTTTCGACAAAGCACCCCCTGAAACAAGACTCTCCAGACGGAAACCTAAGGCCTGAGATGAGAGAAAAACCATAGAGACTTTGATGCAGGACTTTTGGAAGGTGTCGTGACAAAGAGCCTCTGTAAGTGTATTATTACTTCCTTTAATGTATATTCTTCTTGTAATTTAGGAGATATGTCTTAGATGGACTGATAAGAAATAGCAATAAGAAATATCTATAAGAGTCTTCTGATTTGTTGTTAACTGGAATATAAATTGTAAGATAACTCACCATAGCTAGCTAATCTCTTTATGAGTAATTTAGTCTCGTCAATTTGATTTTTTTAGCAGCAGAGAAGTAACAGAGTAATTATATATATTGTATAGTCATTTAATATTGAAAAGGGAAAGTTTGTTTCTTTATATCAGTGAGTCTTAACCTTTTTAGTGATCGGCACCCTCTTGAATCTAAAAATAAGTTCTCACACCCCCCTTGAAAAATGTGTTTCTATTTCTTTATTTAGGAAATTACATGTATTGCAAGATAATTTATTTATTGAAAAATAAACACATACATTTACATATATATACATACATGCGTCAAACCACCTCGTTAACGTTCATACTCAGAGTATGCGAACACGTGCTCGTATCAACCAGTTTCTTACTGTACTACATGTGCTAGTAAGTGCGATGCGCTTAGGCAAAGGTGGGGGGGGATAGGAGTGGGGGTCCCAAAAGTCAACGTAGCGTTCGCGTTTCTCGCAGGCGGTAGTTTCCATCGAAAATTTAGAAACTTCTCTCGCACCCCCAGGGGTGCACACACCCCAGGTTAAGAACCACTGCTTTATACCAAAAGTACAAAGGATAGGTAGAGAAAGAAACCTCCCTATCGCTTATTTAATGTACTTTGTTTTTTTTATGTAAATAAATGTGTTTTAATTATATATCAATAGAGTGTCACCTGATTGTTTTACAATGCACTGTTCCTAAAAAAAAAAAAAATTATCTGACTCGTGAGCGGGAAACCAAGTGAGATAGCCGAAGCGTATAGTTAAGTGCAAATAGACCATGACTGTTTGTGTAAAGTTTTACTGAAGGAATTTGTGTTAGAGAAAGAGAGAGAGAGAAATCAACTGGCTGCATTACTGAGTTTTATGCCAGTTAAAAGATATTAGTATCGCAGTATCAATAAAAAATAAATTTTCTAGTATCCATAGGCATAAGACTCATAGTGCGAAAGGTAGATAAACATAGTACGCAATAGTATAAGCAAGAAAGGTTACGAGAGAGAAAGCATACACTGCTAATTAGAATAACAGTATTTCAAAGGCGCAGTAACCAAGTAGGCTTTATAAATAGCAAGAAATAATAGCAGTAAAGTTTACAGTAGCACTGTGCGCTATGTTACATACACCAAGTTGATAGACCTTGGTAAAGTAAGCATTTATTATCTGAACTACTTCATCTGCTTCTGATACTAGGGTACCATAAGCATTCACAATGAATGCTTCATTCTTTCTTTTACTTGCAGTAAAGCAATCAAATTCTTTCGGGATGTCTTCGGCCTATGTAGCCAATTTCTTTTCATACTCCAACTTAGTTTTCCATACAATACTCATAACTTTTTGGGTCTTAACTTTATATATTTCATCACTCCTCTCATTCTTCTCTTAAACATCTTTTCAAAGCTTGCCATGCATTACTGATATCCTTCCAATTCAACAAATAACATGGAACCATAGATAGTGTTCTCCTGAATATCATAATTTCCAGATTTGTAGTTCAGCATATATAACCTGTCCTGATTGGAACATCCATATAGTTGGCTAGTTCCCAGATCAGTACAGCATGATCACTATCACCAACTCTTGACAAAATTGCTTCATCCTTAACTGAGACACCTTCTGAAGCTATGATCTAATGTTTTTTGTCCTCAAGTTGCTTGAGTAAATTGTCATGCAACAGCTTAATAAATTCTCCTTCATTCTTATCACGAGTTTTCTCTACTATCCAATCGATATTCTGATAATTTAAATCTCCCATAATAATTACTTGGTTAGTACTCATCAGGGTAATTTGGCGATGTATTTCTTCATCCCCCAGTAAATGAATAACTAGGTCTGTAGCAATACCTCACTAAAAATTATATATTAAACTCATCTCTCAATAAACTCAATCTCTGTTTATATTTAGTTATAAACAGAGGCCATCAAGCCTACTACAGACAGACAGGAAGAACTGTGGACATCCACCTCAGTGAACACAAAAAATATATCCAACACTTTTCGCTATGGCAAGTCGGGTCTGGCAGACTATGCTTTGGATATCCCCTGCACACAGGATCAATTGGAAAGAAACAAAAGTAATGCACCGAAGCTTCTACAAGTCAGAGAGGTTGTTCCTGGAATCAACAGAAGCCTTAAAACATACTCCAAACCTTAACAAGTATGGCTGTATAAATCTATCAAAGATTTGGGGAACAGTCATCCTAAGACCAAATTAATATTCATTACTTTTATTTTATTTTATTTTCTCAAACTTTCTAAGACTATCATTTGGACTACTATTTCAAAACTTTGAACTTTTTTTTCTTTTTTTTTTAACCAGATGGCGCCATATTAGGACTTTAGTCTTATGTTGCACGCTGCAATTACTTATACTAGCCCCACTGTTACAACGGATTGTAGTTGTCTTGCATTTGTAACAAACTTTGTGTTGTGTGCTCTGAAGATGCTGGATATAATACCAGCAAAATAATAGCTTTTAAGTTAATAAATAGTTATTTTCTTATCCATCTGTGTTCATATCATACTGTGAAATCTATTACAACATAATGAAATAGCATTCTTTGTAACTGAAACATATATTGCAATATTTAATATTATTGCTGTTGATAATACATACTATAAACAATAATAATAATAAATTGGTGTTGATATTTTTAAGCTGAATAGAGATGATTTTTTCAACAGTTAGCTACAATAACTTAAGAACTTGTCGATGAATGTGTCCGCGCGGTTAGCCTAGTGGCTATGCGCTTCGCAACCATATGCCTGGGGAAGGAGTGTCCTAGGTTCGATTCCCGTCGGTGACGTGAGGAGCTGAAGGATCTTCCTCAGCCATAGCCAAGTTAGCCAGTCTTGGGCGTGGACAGCAGGGTTTTTTCCCCAGTTCATTCTGGGGTTTTTATCCCGCAAAGCAGGCAAACTGGCCTTGAGAACTCAACACTACAGGCCATAGGATACACGGGGGCATAAGGCTGACCACCTTATCCTGTAAACGGAGTGAGGTCCGATGATCACTGGACCCTTGACACCGCAAGGTAAAAGAGGGTATAAGGAAGATGATGATGATGATGATGAATAATAATGCAAGGGGATTAAAAGACTCACTTGCTAGAGAAGAAAATAAATAAACAAACATACTATTGTTTACCTATAGCTTACCTTCATTTTTGATGCTTTACTACCACTCCTAACTACTCCCTCTTCAAAAGATAATTCATGCTCTCTAATAACAGCTCTGCTATCTTTATCACCTATGTATGTTACAATATAAAAATCAGGAGCCCATATTTCAAATTCTCTCTCCCAGTTTATTATTGTTGATAATGGTGCGCTTACAAGAAATGGACCTCGACAATGACCCTAAAGAAAGAAATATGTTAACAGAACTGAATACTTTTGGTGCAACAAAAGTTCAGCTTACGTAGATTAACCAACACTTTTATTAGTGAAACTAAAATAATTTAAAAGCAATATTATGCTTGAAATTTTCATATTATTAGTATATGGAAGCAGTCATTTTAAGGGTTAAATAAAAGCAACTGAATAGTAACAACAATCTGATGATTCACTATAATAAAACAGCAATAATAAAAGCTTCCACAATTTTTATTAATGTAGTAAAAGTAAATTAATGTTTTATTTTAATTAAAATTCTGTATCTACAAATGATTTTGTAAAATATAGGATTGTATAACAATTGTTATACAATCCTATATTTTACAAATTATAATTGTAAAAAACCTAAAATTGTTATACAAACCCAAAAGTTGTATAACAATTTCAGTTCCTCCTTAAAATATCCATTATTATAAGTCTAAGGCACTCATAAAGTTTAAATAACAAAGTATTATATCAGTCATTCAGATTAGTTTTAGAAGAACAGATTTTATAAATAATGAGGAATGACACAGTCATTACTTTCATGAGACAGTAAAAATTAATTAGATGGTAAGGATTTTCATGCCTGATGTGAGACCGCCAACATGCTTATATGAAGCAGTCTGAAAAGAATACCATGTTTGATCATTTGAGTAAGGTTCCCAACAGAATCCAACAAATGTTTGTCTGTTGAACGTTTATCTGTTCATTTGAGATTGCTCCTAAAATTAATTTATTTTTCAATCAATAGAAATGAACTGTTTATAAGACTGTACATTATAATATTACTGAAACCAGATAAAATAACAGAAAACATAAACATTCATAATTTTCTGGATGTATCTTTAAGGAACACTATCGAATAGCAGATTGAAAAGTGGAGATTCCAAATTGGATAGCCTTTGATGGGGAGATATCAGATCAGATTTCACAAAATCATATTTGTGAAATCTGTCTTTTTTGCAAAATGCATCATGTAAGATGTCAACTGAGGTTCTGGTAGGAAAAGATCTGATTTTAATGGCTGTAAGTATTGATGTATGTTTGTATTAATGCTTCGAATGTTGGTGAAATGAATGGAAGTATTTTTATTATTTGTTCCAATTTTTCTTTTATTATATTTTTCATATTTTTAAATTTATTTTGTTATTTTTTATGGGAGATTTTGTTTGTATCTGCAGTTAAAACTCTAGTGTTTTTATGATCAACTTTCATGTGTAAGGGACTTGAGTATGTAACTCACACACTAGTCATGACAGACCGCTCAGACTAAGATGGTAAGAAAAAAAATTATATTTAACTACTTTTTACATAGCTTCTGACCCAATGTCCTCACCTTCCCATATTCTGTTAAGAGATATCTACTAGATAATAAACAAATTAGAATGGGCTAGTGATTTCGGATAAAGGTTCTCCTGTTTTTATCAAGTAACTAACTAGAGTAAACAGCGAGTATTCAGGTAGTGAAACATTAATTGCAATAAGACTTGACAAGTAACAGCTTAATTTAATAGGAATATGCTGAGAGGAAGCTAATAATAATGCTAACTGAATTGTGTAGCACTAACAATACTATCTGATGATGATGATATTTTTTTTGTCTATTATTTGGTTTTCTCAGTGCCACAGTACTACTGTAGCAGTTAACTAACAGGTTCGTAGTATGCATCTTGCAGTTATTTATTAACATAAATTTACCCAGTACTATGGATATAACATGATATAATATGTAATTATCTCTTAGCAGGTATATAAATTCTATTTCCAGAATTCCTGCCATGTAATCTTTCTTCCTCTCATCTATGTTTCCATAGTTGAAACTCCCCTGATAATTACCTGACTAACACTCACTGTGCTAATTTGCTGATGCATGTCTTCCACATTATTCCTAGCATCCCCATGGCCTATAGCAACAAGCACCCATACATTTTGTCCTCTTGGCCTCACTCTCACACACACCAGATTGCCTCAAATGATCTACCACCACCTACCAGTTGCCCCCCCCCCTTTTTTTTTACTGCAATTCATCTCTATTGTCAGCACCGCTCTCTCTCCCTCCCTTCCCCATCTTATCTTCTCTATCTTCCCTGAAAATAATGAACCCCTCACATTCTATTCCTGTAACTACATCATCTGTCAGCCAAGTTTTGCTAATGCCTATAACTTTTGACATGGTTGTATTAACCAATGTCCAAAACTCTTCCCTCTTATTTCTGATGCTTCTGGCATTAGTATATATAAATTGTAGCATCGCATCCCCCCTTAAGCCCCAACCACCTTTGCACTCTGTGATGACTACCCTATTTGATACTGTTGCTGGTGAGACTACATTCCATATTTTTTGGTCATTCTGCACTCACTCACCTCATGGGTGCCTACACACACACACACACACACACACACACACACACACACACACACACACACACACACACACACACACACACACCAATAGCTTTAGTTTTCCTGATTTGCACTTCAACATTCTTAGTGAATAGAGCTCTTTTTATATTTTTTCTATGCACCTAACTTGAATCCATTTATGTGTAGTCTATCAGCATTGTATAAGTCCTTCCCTCCAAAAAAATCCAGTCATAGATGTACAAATTCTACAGCATTGCACAATCTGTGTGCTGATTCATATATTTCGTATATATTTAGAAAAGAGAATGTAAAGTTGATTATATGATACATAAATCCAATAGTATGCCATTTACAATACTTTTAATGAAAGTAATTGTTAGATAATATCAAACAAGCCAGAAAAGGTATTTGAAATAATATAATAACAACATAAAAATTAAAAGAAGATAAGAAATGCAAAAAATTAAAATAAAACAGTGTTTTTAAAATTTCAGAACAAAATGTACAAAATAAATAAATGCTGGCGCTGGCACACAGTTTAGCTTGAAGAGAAAAACAATTTGGTCTTTGAGATAGGAAAGAAAATTTTTGTGCCACACAGAGTAAACTATAGTACATAACTGGGCTCTCGACTTTTAGATAAGAGAGGCCCTAATCAGGGGTGTTATCCATTAATCCTATGTGTTACGGGCTGAGCAAAGTTTAAAATATAAACATTGTCTACTCTTTGCTAGAATAAATCTATATAAAACTAGAAAGAGTTAAAAATGAAATACAGGCATGTAGTTTAGTCAAAATCAGAAATACTCTAACATAAAAAAAGCAACTTTAATACATGAATAATCCCAGTAACAAAAGTTAATAAGGGAAGAGTATAATGTATATTAATAGTGCAGTACATTGCACAATCATACAGATAAAAAGTGAGCACACTGATGCAAAAGCAAAGTTTAGTTCATCAAGGCAGATTTAAATATATGAGTGACATTCTGCTATTACAGATCGCGAGAGAAGGAGGGGGGAAGTTAGCAAGCAAGCAAGCACAGTTCTGTATTGTAAAGAATTCTGAGGTACCCAACTTTGAACCTTTATATATCTTTCACTTTAACATAGAACAGATAAAAAGTTTCTACGTGCTTTGGCACAGAAAATGAATGATTATGTTCATATCTTGCAACTGTGAAAAAAAAAATCTAATAACCCATATCATGTCTAAGTGATCTTGAGACTATAATACTATATTATTAAAAGAGAGATTGATTTTAATACTCAGTTATAATGCAGTAAAGAGAAAGTGAGACTTGTGAAAGAACTCAGCACCTTTCATGTCAGGCACAAACAAACCTAAATGGAACAGCTTTATTTTTTTCACTCCAAAAGAAACAAAGAAAATTTGATTTATAGAGTTGTTCAATGTAGAAAAGAGATTTTTTATACCTTATAAAAAAATTCAGCTACAAATGACTTTGTCTTAACTATAGCAAACAGTGAGATGGGATCAGATGACTGTTGATATGCCAGATTTCAATTTTTGGAATGCATATGTAATTATTTTGAAATGTTTTAGTCAATATTGCATATTTTATGAACAAAATTTATTATTTTCATATTCTGTGAATTCAAAGGATATTCATACAGTACTTAGTTTCTCGATAATGGCAAACCTCTAAAACAAAGTAGTAATAATCATCATCATCATCAATTTCCTGATATGTAGCCTCAAAAGGTGTTCAAGGCTACTATGACAGCATTACATGATTAAATTTATATTATTATTAATTTCCTATCCACAAATTTCCTCCAAATTAGTCAATTACTTCTCAGACTCCAATATTGTCATATCTAACATTTTGTGCTTCTAAGGCACCTTTGACTGAATCAATCCCCCATAGACCTTAAGTCTAGGCCTTCCTCTGGGTCTCTTTCTTGTCATCTTGGCATTAAACACTTGTTTTGCTAATCTTTCCTCCCCCATTCTGTTGAAGTGGCCATAACACCTTAAGTTAGTTCTGCTTATACACATTCTTGAATGCTAACAATGTCAAGTTCCTTTCTAATATCTTCATTTTTAATATGATTCTGCCATTGATGCCATCTGTTTACTCATTTAATTTTTCTTAGAACCCTCATATCTGTGGTCTACAGTCTTGAGATACATAACTCAAAACAAGTGTGAATTTGCCAAACACCAAACTGCTAGTGTGGTGTTTTAACAAATTTCTCTCTTATTCCATACACTTTTATTCACCATACCAGCTCTAGTTTTTCTGTTGTCTATTTCCAGATTTAACTTGTCATCTTCACTAAAAACTGTTAACCAAACAGCTGAAATATTTTAATTTATCTATAGCTCTTGCAGCAGCAAATGAAAGCTTAGGAAAGACCAAAAAATTCAATAAAAGAAAAAAACTGAAGATCTGGGATGATACAATCAAAGAAATAATCAAAAAGAAAAAAGAAGCCTATCACAAATGGTTAAGCAGTAAAAGATTAGAAGATGAAATAGAATATAAAAGAATAAGAGCCATAGCTAAAAGAGAAGTCAGAAAAAGACATAGAGAATCATGGAATAAATTTGTTTCTAATTTAGAACATGATTTATATAAAATAAGACCCAATGTATATAAGATTTTGAAACACCTAAATGCAGATACCAAAGAAAACATAAAATTAAACACTGAATTGAAATTAGAAGAATTTCTAAATTACTACACAGAACTGTGGACAGACAGATATTTTAAAAAAGACAACTGGCAAACAATTAACGAAAATGAAAAGGAAATAACTGAAGAAGAATTAGAAATCAGCCTGAAAGAAACAAGAAACGGAAAATCACCTGGAGAAGATAAGCTAGGTTCAGAACTATATAAATACGCAGGAACAAGATTCAAAGAAAGACTCTTATTATTTTTAAATAAAATTTACTCAACTGGTATCCCCCCAATAGAATGGAAAAAAGCAATTGTGATTCCTATCTTTAAGAAAGGTAATAGAGATGACCCTAAAAACTATAGAGGTATCAGTATACTAAATTCCTGTTACAAAATATATAGCAGAATCTTAAATAACAAACTAATGAAATATTCCGAAAACTTTATTCTAGAAGTACAGAATGGATTTAGAAAAGGACGATCATGTATAGACCCAGCCTTTTGACTAAAATTAATAATAGAGAAAAGAAGAGAATATAATTTAGAAACACATATTGCATTTATTGACTTTGAAAAAGCATTTGACAAAGTTAAAAGAAACATATTATTTAACATATTAAAAGAAAGACAAATACCAAATAATATCCTAAAAGCTATCACAAGTATATATGAAAATAATCAAATAATACAAATAAGATTAAATCACGAGCTATCATATACAAGAGATATAAACCAAGGGGTCCGACAGGGATGTCCCCTCTCAGCAACTCTTTTTAATATCTACTTAAATGAAATAATAATAAAATGGAGTAAAAATTTACATCAAGGAATTAAACTTTCACCTACAGTTAACTTAAACACTCTTCTATTTGCAGACGACCAAGTAATAATTACAAATTCTGAAGATAACTTACAGAAAACTATTTTAAATCTAAATGAGATATCCAAAGATTATGGTATGATAATATCAACGGAAAAATCAAAAAACTATGGCCTTTAAAGGACAAGATCCAGCAATAACTAAAATAGTAATAGATAACAAGATCTTAGAACAGGTGAATTCATTTAACTACCTACGATGTATGATCACATATGAAAATGAAAAAGATATAAACGTAAAAATTTCAAAATATTTAAAAATAACAGGTGTAATTAACTCTATATTTAAACCAATCCTAGTTCAAAAACAAACCAGGCTAAACGTATACAATACATTAGCCCTACCAGTCTTAATGTATGGAAGAGAAATCTGGACAATAAAACAAAAGACAAACAAAGATTAACAACAGCAGAAATGAAGTTTATGAGAAAAACTGCAAAGTATACCCTTTTTGATCACAAAAAAAATGAAGATATTATGAAAGAATTAAACCAAGAACCAGTAATAGAAAAAATTAAAAAATATAAACATAAATGGATGGAACACGTTCAAAGAAAAAAAAGAAAGATTACCAAAACAAGACTTAAAGTACAAGCCATTAGGAAAAAGAAAACCAGGATGTCCTCTTAAATGATTCAATGATGACTTCTAAGGCCAGAACAGGCCATGCTAGGCCTAAAATCCTTGATACGTATGATGATGATGATCTATAGCTCTCCCATTCAGAATGCAATAATGTGTTCAATATTTCTGCCTATTTTCAGTTTTAGTCATTTTATTGCTGATTTTCATGCCAAATTTATTACAGCTGTTATTCAATTTAGTTAGAGAATCCTAAAGACTTGCACTAGATGTGTTTAGGACAACATCATCTACTGCAAAAAAAAAAAAAGAACTACGTTTGAGATCTGCAATTCTAATACCAGGCATAATGCCACTTTTCTTCATAATGTGATCCATGCAGATGATGAATAAGAGTGGAGATAATCTGCATCCTTGTCTTATGCCTGATTTTACATCAAACCATCTTCCTGTATTTCCTTCAATTCTAACTGCTGATTTACAACTGAAATACAGAGTACCATGTATTGTTTTGTATAATGTTCCATTTATCCCATATAATTGTAGTGTTTCGAAAAGCTTTACTCTGGGCACCTTTCACATGCCTTTTCCAGATTTTCAAAACTAAAGTACAGATTCCTGTCATATTCCCATGATTTCCCAACTTTTTATCTTAAAGGTGAAAATCTGATCTTGAGAACCTCTATCTGGTCTGAATCCAGCTTGTCACAATCTTTCTTTATCTCTTTTTCAAGTATGCTTGCATAAATCTTACTTGGAACACTTAGTACAGAAATTGTTCCATAATTCTCACATTCAGCTTTATTCCTTTTTTTGTATAGATGGGTACTATTAGAGCTCTATTCCAATGATCTGGAATTCGACCTTCTGACCAGGCTCTCTAAATTATGCAGTGTAACTCCAGATGCCTTTCCATATTTAAAGTTTTTGATGGCTTTTACTACTTCAAGTATTGATATATATACTCCTCTTTGCAACCCCTCTTGAAAATGTTCTAGTATGATTCTGTCACTGCTTGTTTCATTTAACAGTCTTTCAAAGTAATTAATCCAAACATCTAGGATATCCTTATCTGCAGTTTTCATATCACCTTCATCATCTTTGATTCTTTTTATAGTACTCTTTCCACCATTTCAAACTTTTTCAACATTCAGAACATTTTGCTACAGTCCTGATATTTATTTTCTATATTCATACACAAGTCTTCCCATGACTTTTGTTTAACTACTTTTAGATACAGCTCAGCCCTCTTACATTTTTTTTTTCTCTGTATTCTTTTAGAACATATGTTGACTTAATTGCTAGGAAATTTTTTATGCTTTCTTCTTATCTAGAACTGCTTCTTTAACTTCATGTGTTAAACCATGGGGGTTCTTATTTTTCTATCCACACAGACTTCACCACATCCCTCTGCCTAGCTGAATCAACCAATGTCTTCTTCAGAGTTTGCCACTGAGACTCCAAGCGTCTCAAAATGCTTCAACTATGAAAGCTGCTCAAATATAATTCTTTTTTTCAAAACTTTCTTACATATTCTTTTCAATATAACATCAATTTTTATCCTGCTTAGTGCTAAGTAATAGTCACTTCCAATAACATATTCTCTGTACACTCTTGTATCTTGAACCACCATGAAGGTATGACTTTCAAAAATGACATAGTCAATGAGGCTTTTCTTATTTCTTGTGTCTTCTTCCCACCTGAACTTGTGCATATGTTGGAACATGTTAGTAAAGACTAGTCTGTGTCCTGAGCAGAAATGCAGTAAATACTTACCATTATTGTTTTTCCCCCCTCTCTTCATTTTACCATATGAAATTGATCAGTTTATGTACTTCTGCAGTTGATTTACTACTGCTATATTTGAGGAATTGGCTATTATTCTGTCAATATGTGGTGCTTTGTTGTTATTGAATTGCTTTATACTTTCTAACAACAACCATATTAAGAGTCTATATTTATGATTCTGTAATGGGTTTGTATATAAACATACACTTGTGGTTTTATTATTTTAATGTAGTGTAATGAATAACATTATTAAAAATTAAAGGAAGATTTATTTATATATAAGTTTGCAAGAAAAAGTTATCTTATATATATATATATATCACTCTGGTTTTACTTGCCTTAAGAAATAATTAGCATCTGCAGAGCCACATAAAGCTCTGCAACCATCAATTCCCAACATCCCAAAATACACTGTATAGTACATCACATAATTATAGATTTAAACACAATATGTGAGTGTAAGAAAAGCTAAAGGAGAAAAAGTGCAGTAAATACTAAAGAAGTTCAATATTATATGTAAGGTCTTACCTCTTTATAGAGAGCATATAGGAAGACAATAGTTTGTATTGTTTTGCCAAGACCCATTTCATCTGCAAGAATTGTATCTGTATTGTTTGCCCAAGAAAATCGTAGCCAGTTTACTCCTTCTAATTGATATGGATGAAGTTCATTTCCCGTAACATCTACAAAAGGGGGCTGTCTATCGTACTTCTTTTTGGGCTAAATAGCAAAAAAAGAGCAATATTAACTTCTTTAACAAGCTAATATTAATTTATGAGATAACTTTTATCAGATTTTATACAGAAAAATTAAAGGATGAATAAAATTTAACAAGAATGTTTTGTTTCTAAACAAATTCATTAAGTGTATAATCATAATAAGAGTTATAAGATGTTTTGTCTAACATATCAGTATGACTTGTTTTAATAAAATTAAAACTATTTTCTTTTAATAAATATTTTTAAAGTATCATATGCATTGTCAAGAGTCAATTCCCTTGATCATTAACTAACTGCTTATTCAAAAAAAAAAAAAAAATTAAACTTTACTTTTAAAAAAGACATCTTTTACAAGGGGGGGGGGGTTGCCACTCCTGTACGCATTAAGAGACCTCGAGGTCTCTTAATGAGCACAGGAGTGGCAAACCCAAGGTAAAATTAAAGGAAGATTTATTTACATATAAGTTTGCAAAAAATAGTTATTTTATATATATGTGAGGGTCGTCTGAAAAGTTCTCGGTCTCAATCAGAGATGGCAACATCTACCCTATTCTCCCATATTTTTTTTCAAAGTTGGTACATCTGTCATAAGCAACCATGTGAAATTGCAAGTCATTCTATCAAGTAGTTTGTTTTATACAGCTGTTTGAAGCAAAAATGTGCCTGTATCCCTTGAAATGGATAAAACTGAGCATAGTGCAGCTATAAAATTCTTTGTAAAAGAAGGTTTAATGCCAAAAGAAATTCATTCGAAGTTCATAAAGGTTTATGGGCACTCTTCTCCTTCATTTTCGACAATTAAGAAATGGACGGCCGAGTTTAAACTTAGCTGTACCAACCTTGAAGATGATCCATTTGAAGGATGTCCAAAAAGTGTACCACCACCAAAAATCATTGATCAAGTGCACAATATGAAATATTGTGCACTTGATCAATGAAATTGCTGAGACTACAGGCATTTCAAAAGAATGTGTAAGATATATTTTGCATGATGAATTGCAAATGAAAACGCTTTGTGCAAGATGGGTGCTGCGCTTGCTTACAGAGGATCAAAAATGCACTCACTTGCAGGAAAATATTTGAACAGTGCTTGGAACGTTTTAACAAGAATAAAACTGATTATTTTGTGTGTCGATTTTATTACTATGGATAAGATTCACCATTACACACCAGAATCCAAACAGCAGTCAAAACAGTGGACAGAAGCCGGTTGTTCAGCACCAAAGAAGAAAAAGCCAGTTCCATCAGCAGGAAAGGTCATGCATCGGTGTAAAAGGCATTTTGTTTATTAATTATCTTGAAAAGGGTAAAATAATAACCGGGGAATATTATTCTGATCTTTTAACCAGACTAGACAAAAAAGTTTGTGAGAAAAGACCCGGTTTGCAGAAGAAAAAATCATCTTTCATCAGGACAATGCACCTGCCCACAAAGGTGTTTTGGCAATGGGAAAATTAAGGTATCTGCACTATGAATTGTTGGAACATCTACTCTATTCTCCAGATTTGGTTCCCTCTGACTTCTATCTCTTCAAAAACTAAAACTCTTCCTCGCTAGTCAGTGTTTTTCTTCGAATCAAGAGGTGATTGCAACTGTAGAGGGGTATTTTGTAGATCTTACTGAGAACCATTACAGGAATGGGACAATGGCGCTGCAGCATTGCTGGAATAAATGTATTAGTCTTAAGGGAGATTATATTGAAAAATAAAAATAATTTTGAAATTACAAATTCATTTTTTCATTGCTAGGCCAAGAACTTTTCAGACCACCCTTGTATATATATCCCTCCGGTTTTACTTGCCCTAAGAAATAATTAGCATCCACATAAAGCTCTGCAACCACCAATTCCCAACATTCCAAAATACACTGTATAGTAGATTCGCACTCACCATATACACTTTTCGGATATCTGTCTGTCAACCATCCCCTGGTCCAAGTCAAGATTTTATATTCCAATTCCATATTATTCAGTTTATGCAACAGCCTTTATGCAACAACGTTATCAAAAGATATTTACTGTATATAGAGCCAATTTATGAGGGGGTACCCAAAAATATACCTCAAGGGCTCACTTCAGTGATTATGGGAGTGGCAAACCTGAGGTACCTGATTATCTGTACACTGGTCCCTATTCTTCTTCCTTTCTTGCTCCTTCCTAACTTTTACTATTTTACTTTTCTTCATCTCTTGCAGTGGGTGTCTACTTTCACTCCCGGGTACCTAATAGGCTAACAAACACAGAAGAAGCTGTATATATTTTGCTAAGAAAATTTTATGAAGGCTTAATTCATTGTGATATAGTGCTGGAAGATGGGACACCCAGATCAGAAGGCATTAAAATAGCTACTGGGGAAGCGCAGGGAGGAACTTCCAATGAAGTTAACAAGAATGCTGAAGCTGGATCAAAGCCTTCTGGAAGTTCAATTTCTAATATACACTATCTACCAATAATTGTCAGAACACCCCTGTTATTTGAAGTTGTGGAACATTCCAGGTTTATTAATAATATAAAAACCAGTGTACAGATATTAGGAAGCAGTTGAATACAAGTGGTATGGCAACATGACGTTAACTCAGCGACTTCGAGAGAGGTGTCATCGTTTGGTGGAATGTCCATACATGCCATTGTCGCTCAACTGGAGCATCCAAAAATCAACGGTTCAAAATGTGATCAACAAATGGAGATGTTCTGGCATCACTAGTGCAGGCACATGTTTCGTTTGGAAATCTTCTATTCAAATTCACTGGCACGAACTATATGACAAATTAATCTCTTCGGAAACTTGCTCAATGGTCTTTTGACAATCTTCATTGATTGTCTGGCAAATATTTTCGATGTTTTCATCATTTCTGCTTGTTGAATGTTGGCCAGATCTTTGTTGGTCTTCAATTGACACGTCTCTTTTCTGAAATAAGAAAATCACAGGTAGACTTGCATTTACCTAAAGTATCATCCTTAAAGGCTTGCCAAAGCATAACAATAGTTTCAGCTGCAGTTTTACCCAAAAGAAAACAAAATTTCATGCATTCCCTCTATTCCTTGTGGTCAACTATCACAAAATCACCAAACTTTCTTGTAAGCACTAACAAATAAGCAGCCAGAACAATGAATCAGTTTACAGAGGATGATGCCACTTGTTCAACTGGCGTGAAAACACTGCACTCAAAACATCTAGTGGCATCATCTGTAACTAGAAAATGTGCACAGACCAAGTTCATATTCCAGTCGTTTTTGGGTACCCATCGTATATATAATGAAAATAAGTGAACAAAAACTAACTTCAACCAAATGACAAATCAAAAACATGCACAATCATTACAAAAATTGTCACACCCACGTTACTAACATCAGTGGCATAACCACCAACAGAAATGATGGATATTATCACTTACAGACTTCTAGGCTAGATGTTCCATTCTTTACAGAAATCTCAATTGCGGCTACTACAGAAACTTAGTCCATCTTCACTGTCCAATTACCAGAGAATAAAGCAGCATTCTCTGTTTATAACCGCTTCTGACTTATAAATGGCACCATTCACTAACATTCATCTGCTGTATTTACAGCTCTCCAGATTCCAAAAACCACAATAACCTCATCATCTTATCCCTAAAGCTGGACTTTCTGCAATCCTGCTATTCAAACAGTGAAATCATTTTCTAAGGTGACTTTAATTGTCTGTAACTACTACTGGCTTCTCTTTTCCAGTTCCAGTGACTAAGATGGTTGAAATGCCGAAATATTTACTATAAACAATAACCTAATACAAATCTTACATCTACAAACCCAAATACCTAATAACCCTCTCCACTCTTCCAATACCCTTGATCTTAGCCTGCTTTCTTTTAGATATATTGCAGAGTTCACTTCTCTTCTAGGTAACTCACATCACAATCTTGTGCAATTTTCTTCTCTTATAGAATGCCCTCTCTCCAGCCACTCCCAACATTATGTCCTTCGGCACCACAAAAGTAACAAGCTAAATGATTTACTGGCTTCTATTCTTCTTTTTCATGGTAAGATCTCTTTTTACTCTTTTGATCCAAACATCTGCTCTGAGGAGATCACAAAAATTATTCAACTGGCAAAAAGGCCTTCATTTTCATCCATCCAAAATTCCCTCAAACCTTGTCCACTTTCCAAGTTATGGGAAAACAAACGGTATTCAAGACAAAAGCATCACAGCAGTTGAAGAAAAAATTTCAACATACTGCATATGGATTGAAACAAGAACTCCAAACTCGGCCTATAGTAAGCATTCAATAATTGCAAACACAACCATCATCAAATCCAAATCTGTCTTTTGCAAGGTTTAACAGAAATCTTCCAATCCTTAGAATACTGTTCATGTAATTGGAGTGATGCATCTAAAACCTACCTAAAAATTCTTGATACTATTCAGAAGAGAGTAATTTGAGTGATAAATGATCCTCTCCCTCTCTCAATGGTCCCATGAACAATCATCTCACAGATGTAGTTTCAGATCTTTCTTTTCCATGAATATTTCCAAAGAAAATGCTCCACTAAACTGGCATCCATCATCCTAAACTTTCTGTTGGGTCTATTACAACATGAGTAGCAGCTGCCCAACATTCTTTTTTTTCCCCCACTTACAACTACATCAAAACTGCTTCACCTCTTCCTCTTTTATTCCAAACTGCAGTGTATACTTGAGGCCTGTGATCAAAAGATGTTTTAGGCTGAGACTATTATCATACCAGCAATACAAGGACAGTAACTGAAAATGTCCGAGTATGACAGATACATATACTTGAGCAAAACAAGTTGGGTTAATTGGTTTACGACTTACTAGCATGACAGCATGAGCACAGCTTGTATTATGCCATTACAAAGGCTACAGTAAGAAAGGTAATAAAATAAACAGAACCCCCCCCCCTCCTGCTTAATAAGTAAATTGTTAATATGTACAAGAAAACAAATTTTAAAAATTGAGTAATGCCACATTCACATAGAGATTGCGTTTATGATCAAATGTGCTTTGTGAATTACTTCTTTGTAAAAAGTTAAACATTTCATGCAATTTGTCCTAGTCTGTCTGAGTATATGGGTCAGACAGATTAGCGAAAATTACATTCCTCTCTCTCGAGTGAAGTTCTGGCACCAGTTGGTAAGATAAGTGTTACACTGGTCACACATAGGTCGGTCATCAGTCCTTAATAAATAATGTGGAACCTAGCAAGTACAACTTCTGGTCTTCCATTTCTACATAGACAAGACTGCTAATACTTAATTTTAGACTTAATCCCATGCAATTTATTTGTTAGTGCTTCCTGCCAGAATGACAGCCATTGATCATAAATGCAATCTATGTAAATGTGGCATTACTCATATTTTTTCCATATACTGTCAGTATGCATAAAGGACTGACAGTATATGGAAAAAACATGAGATGATCTAGCAGCTGCATCTGCAGTCTCGCTTCACTTGATTTCAATGTGCCTGAGTATCCAAGAACCATCAAACATAAAATTGAGTCCTCAAAGCATTCAGCTTATACATTGCCTATTCATAACTGAATTGCCAATATATAAGTCAATAGCTTATATGTCACTGCCAACGAATAACAATTGTTATACACTGGCAATTGTAATTAAGGAAATTACAACAGACTAATATTAACTAAATAAATTTAATTAAAACTTCCAATATTTTTGGCAAAGTCAAATTGCCATCATAGGGGAACAGAATATAATAAGATATGTGCACATAGGCGCCACACCTTAGTAATGAAGACGAAGCAAGTCAACTAAGAGTAAGCGTAAAATCTAAATAGTGCCCCCCCAGTGGACTGAATTGGGCATTCTTGAATGTTGGGTTGAAGTACAGACGATGAGCCATTCCCAAATTTGGGGCAGTTTCATGCAAACAAATTTGTTGAGGTAGTTTCTTAAGGCAAAAGCAGAGCCAAGGGAAAATCCTTCGTATTTATATTTGCTGTGATGGAGTAAAGTGGCTTTCTTCCAGCATATTCTAAAGCTGGTGTCCAAAGAGATAGTGCACTATTTGCTTCTGGTTTTGAGGATAAAGTAAATTAAGCTGTCAAAGAATTTCTAAAAATAAAAAGTCAGCACATGAACAAATTTGCTAAACTTCTAAAAAAAAACTCTGCTGTCAAACTTCAACAATGTCAAGTAAATACTGTAATAAACTTATCTTCCTTCACCATCACACCAGAAACAATTAGTGCACTATTTCTTACACTTATAAAAATTCCTACAGAAAAAATTATAATTCATATTGAAAGTAGGATTCACAGCCTTCCTACCCATATTGCCAACAATATCAGACTGGATGTTGCCAATGTACTAATTCAAGCAAAACCTCCTCAGTTAAAAAGGTCACCTTTTGACCTGTTGAAACTAATAAACTAAAACCACATAATTCTAGACCCCCCCTCTGTATATAATGGACTACCTAAAATTCTTAAACGGAATGTGTCATTATTCCCAATTGTAGATGCCACTGATTCACCAACATACAAATTAGCCAAACATTTAGCCAAAGTGCAGTCACAAATACTGGTACCACTCACACACACAAAAAAAAATTCAGCTTACTTTAAAACCAGAAAAACTCTCACTCCAACACATGACACTATGGTCAGTTTTGATGTCTCCTCTCTGTCATTGCTTAAAGACAATTTAGGTCTTATTCAAATTGAATTTCCTCCTGATATTTCAGCCTTGTTTAAGTTCACTATGAACTCTGGCTATTTCATTTAGCATGGAAAATTCTACAAACAAATAGAGGGGACTGCCATGAGCTCTCCACTTTTGCATCCCCTGCTTCAGGCTAATTTCTTCATGGAAACATTTAAAGAGAAAGTTCTAAACTCTGCCCCCACATAGCCAACTGTTTGGCTGCACTTTGTTGAAGATGTGTTCTCCATTTGGCAGCATGGCTTGAATTACTCTCAATATATTTTAACACAACTAACCAATCAACATTTCAGGATCCAGTTCACATCAGAAAGGAAAATGACAACAGTCTTCCCAATCTAGATGCTTTAATTACATGCCAACCAGATGAACTGTGGCATTCTGTTTACAGAACCCCCCCCCCCTCCAACACACACTGCTTAGAAAGAAGTCAACAGACAGCTCCACGGACAAGGTACATTGTGCCATATAACGGATCACGTGTTTGTAGCTGGTATAAATTGAAAGAATATGATGCTCCCAAGTCAGTGCAACTGTGTCCGGGTGAAATGGCTGCAAGAACGGAACTGGCAAAGTTTGAAAGAGGTGTTGTGATAGGATGCAATGTTATAGCCAGCCTGGTTGGCCGAGTGGTCAGTGTATCCACTCTCCAGCCAAAAGGCTGCGGATTCGAATCCCACCGTGGGCATGGATGTTTGTGATTGTCTGTAAAAATACTAGTGCTGATGATGGGTGGTAGATGGCGTTGGTGTAGGTGAAGGTTGCAGTTGGATTGAGTGGTGGAGACAGAGCTGTAGAGTAGGTAACCTCCCCTGATGAGTCTTTGCACTCCCTGGAGGTGTCATGTAATAATAATAGGCCTATCTGTTAGGCAAATTATTGACAAATTGGGCCATTTCAGGTCAATAATCAGTGATACTATACTGAGACAGAAGCACAGGCCAGCTACCTGCAGTAGATGACCCACCACACTCACCAAATACAACTGTAGGGTGCTATGAAGGATAATATGTAAAAATATTATCCTTTTGTCAGTCAACATGTTGAATGTGGAGTTCTGGGCATTGACTGGAATATGAATCTGCTCAAAAACATTCAGTCTCGCAACATGGACTTCCATGGCCGGACCACAGTATGCACGCCCTGCATTACCCGAACCAACATGCATCATCATCTTCAGCAGTGCAAAGATCATGTACAATGGGAGGTGGAAGCTTGGAAAGCTGTGTTATGGAGCAACTACTCAAGCTACACCCCTCTACCAAGCAGATGGTGTGGCAGATGCCCGGTAAACATCTCTTACAAGAGTGTATAACCCAAAGTATGAAATTCGGAGGTGGCAGCGTGATGGTATTGTCCTGTTTTTCTGGTTTGGCCTCAGACCTCTGTTTGTGGTGATATGAACACTGACCTCTGAAAGGTATCTGAAGAGCTGGGGCTCTAGCTGGGAGCCCAAAACGTTAGGTTCAATTTAAGGGCCCAAAACAATGAGGCCCAAAGCACTTTAGTGCCTAGGGCACTGCCCGCCTCAGGAAAAGTATAGGTACACGGCCCTGTTTCAAGAACATTTATGGAATCCTTAGTGATGGTACAATGACATGGTTAAAAAAAAAAAAAAAAAAACCAGAGCAGTATCTCATCCATTTATGTAACCTGTCAAATCTCCATTATGGTAATAACCATCAAAGCCCTTATGTAGTGATGCACATTTTATGCTTCAAATGTAAAATGACATGCATAAGTAATCGATGTTATAGGTTTCAAAAGAACTACTGTTAGAACTGCTCAGTTTTTTTGTATATTTTCTAGTATGTCAATCTTTCTACAAAACTTTGTTTTGCTGAACAACAAAAAATATTTTTTATTAGTATATTAAGTCTATGAGTAAATTGCATGCATAATTTCTGTTCAATGGAAATCGGGTTTTTCAAATGAAAAAATACTGATGCTGTTTTTCACTTCAAATAATGGACAGCATTTGTGTTTCAACTGGCACAGACACAGAAAAAAGACCTTTTTTTTTTTTTAACACATTTATACTGCTAGTATGTTATGCTAGATCAACAAAATGTGTATATCATGCCTGAAGACAAAATAACATGCAAAATATAAAAGAGCAGATGAGTCCAGCTATTTTCATATTTCAATGAAAACTGACTCAGACATAATAAGTATGCATATAGTGTAACTTGCATATATTGCCTTTATAGTGTAATTGGAAGAACATTGAGCCTTTCAATTGGAAAAGAACTGATTTTGATTCTCATTGTGACAAGAGGAATATTCACAAAGATTCCTCTTGTAAAGAGGAATCTTTACATGATTCTCATTGTGAGAAGAGAAATCTTTACATGGGCTAACTCACCTTCAATTTTCAATTGAAGGTGAGTTAGCCAATCTTATACAGAGGTGGCAAGGTTTTGCCTCCTGGAAACTTGGGATTTTCATCCTGTGTGCAGGCAAATTGAACACAAAAACACATGCAATTTACAGACGAAAAATACTATTGCTGATGGTGATGTGCAGTAGATAGATGCCGTTGATGGTAGTAGTGTTGCTGTGTGTATTTGGAGAATTAAGTAATAGGAGAGATGGTGAGATGTGTGTAGCAGAGTGCCCTCCCGCACACACAATGGACTCCTTAGAGGCGTCACCTAATAACAACGATAATATCAGACAACTAATTTTTCAGCTTGCACTGCAATTCAGTCATCTGTGCTTAAAGATTATTCAATGATTAGTTAGGGCTAGCATCTAGTAGCATGTTATTATGTGATCTTGATATATCTGACTGGTTTGTAGTCAGGCATATCAAGATATTACACAAGTTGCTGTATTGACATTCTTAAAAACCCTAAATAACTGATTTGTTGGTTTTATTACATAAATGCCAATGTACAATCATAGTGACTGCAACTTTCAGTTTTATTTACAGATGTAAAATGCGCATGTAAGAAAAATTAGCCATTAGCATTAGCACAGACTTCATTAGTAATATATCCTTTAACTCTAACGGTTTGCTATGGATGCAACATAGGCACAAAATTTTTAAAATCAGCATGAAAAATCCTTTAAAATTATGTCATTTAATGGTATCAAATAATAAAACCCTTTTTGCTCCCTTCAGGGTAGCCTGCTAGAAGTGCCACAGATTTTAATTACATTTGGCATTAAAATTCTCAAGGACAACCTGAAGCTTCTGCTGTTTATTTTCAATGCTGTGTGGTATTTATTTTCATGACAATGCTGCATGGTCGTATTAGCTATTGGTCATGCATAAAGGCCAATACGTTGAATGTCACTTGCAATGATCATCTGGATCTCCTAGCTCCTTGCAGTATATCAGTTCTATGTGACATATTTTTTGCATCAAATTATTTTATGAAATGAGTAAAATAAACATTACTGAATAACTTCATTTGTCACTGACTGAATCATTTCTCAATCCTATACCATCCAGTTCAAATTAATGCAATTTTCTCCCACATTTCCCTTATCGGTCATTTTTGAACTTTTTTTTTTTTTAGTGCCAATTTCTTCTCCATGATCTGGCTAGCATATCCACCTCAAACTTGGGAATACCCAAGTTTAATTTGAGGATATTTCGTTTACTGGTTCTTTCTATAGGTTGTTCTGAATAGGGGTACTTTAATTTGAAACACCACATATACATAATATAATAAAAAACAGAAAAAATTCTTTGCCACCAACAATATTAATGTATCATAAGTTCCCAACCTTTTGTAGGTGGAAGTCACAAACTAGGATAAAATGCTATTGCAAGAATGCACCACAATAAAGAGATATTGCTCAAGTGCAATCTAATAAAATATGACAAAATTTTCCTAGCTAGTATACTATGATAAAAATGCTCAATAAAATTATAATGAGATATTTTAAGGTATGCATATGTTGCATCCTGATTTGGACACTTGACTCTGATGTTCCTTCAAGACTAAAAGAAAAAGAATATGGTGGTAAGATAAGAAAATATTTTGATAATAAAAAGATGACAGGTTCATTTATGAATGTGTCAATATTTACTAATTTGAGTTTAATTAAAATTTACAATTAAAGTTTGTCACCAAGAAATTTCAAAATGGGAATTATTTTAAAGTTGCTATTTAATGCATATCAAAACTCCATATGTAAAATGAAAAAAAAAAATAATAATGATTTGAGTACATCATTTTCATAAATGAAATGGGAAAATTCTTGAATTCCAACTATTTACAGCAGACCTTTTCTAGTAAAGAAATGCTTTTTTTTTTTTACAGCTTACTGACATTAAAAACATGCAATTTCTATTCATGTATATATTAATTGCATGATACTCTTTCTATTGCTTAAGTAACATTTAACATTACTTACCTGTGGTTTAATTTCTTCCTGAAGTGAAGACAGTTAAAGAAAAACAAAAGTGTATAATTAAACTTAATTCCCATCATTTATAAATAAATATCCAAATGAACAAATAAACCTAAATACTAATCATAACAGTGATAAGATTTTGAACTTATTTTATTTACCTTCATTCCTTTTGGAATAAAAGCAAACTGCGTTTTAAATTATTCATCGACCAATGCAGTAAAATGCTTTTAGTTATTCAGGACAATGATTTTTCCTTTAATAATGTATGCCTTTGCATCATAAATATATTAACAAAAGAAAATTGTTGTTCTATAGTCAAACAAGCAAACAATATCTATCTATGAAACATAAATATTATTATTCTTAAGACAGAGTATTTTAATGCAGAACATTATATATTTTTTCCCCATGGTATTATTACACCAGATCATAGAGGTCAAATTCATGTATTTTATACAGCACCTTTTGTCGGTTGTTATAAAGTTCATATTTGGAAATATTCATACAATTTAGTAAATGCATTGGCAATGCTTCCTCGATGTCACAGATTTTGCAGATGGGAGAAGACTTTTATGCCATTGCTAAACTTGACTGGTCTTGTGTGAATAGTTTTGAGGTGAGAGATCATGGTAGTGGCACAACGATTAAACTTGAAGGTTGATGCTAGTCCTGGTTCTTCTGCTGAATACCAGTAGTGAGTCATGTCCTGGAGAATCGTTCTTATGTTTTCTTTTTGAGTGGTTTTAAAAAGATTGAAATCTGTGGTATCATGGATGTTGCGGCCATTTTTATTACTTCATCTGCATTTTCATTCCCTTTAATCCCACATGAGATGGGATCTATTGGAAAATTATTTCAGAATCCTTATGTAGTTTGTTTATGCTTTTTGCTATATCTCTAAGTATTTTATGATGGCTAGTAGCAGTTCTTAATAGCTTGAAGAGCTGCTAAGGAATCTGTGAAATATATAAACTCCTTTGGGTGTTGTTTATCCAAATGTTGCAGTGCTGTGTTAATGGCTATTAATTCTGCATGGTAAGAGTTGCAACCAATACTGTTAGTTGTTTTTAGTTCTATATTTTGAGAGCCATAGATGAGTATGTCTCTCCCAGAATTGCCATTTGGATTTTTGGAGTCATCTGTGTAGATCTTTAATGAATCCAGTCCATATTCCATTATTTTTGAAAGCGCTAATGATCTCAAGATTTCAGTTTTCTAGGCTTTTTTTCTCATGTTTCCCTATTTCAAAGTTGATAACTATATTTTTCCTGTCTTGATTTGGAGGAAATGCTGGGTAGTTGGCAATTTTATTTGGACAATCCAAGGGAATTTTATTTTCCATGATTTCATGCATTGTTGATTTTTTCTTTATTCTGTTTGTTGGTTACCAACTTTTAAAAAAGTTCACTTGTTCTATGATGTGCAAGATTGGCTCATTTTTCTACAAATTTAGTAAGATTTTCTTGCCACCTAATTTTTAAAGGAACAAAATTGGATTCGAATTCTGCCAGAAATTGGAATTTTTCCAGGAGTTGTATTCCTTAGTCCACATATGATTCTAGCTGCATTTTTTTGGAATTTTTATAAGCTTGTCTTAACTGGTTTGTGATGTTTGCATCCAGATAGGCGAAGCATATTCCATTATGGGTCAAATAATAGAGTTGTATGTGACTTTTAAGGTTTTAGCATCAGCTCCCCACTCTTTACCTGAGATACTTTTCATGATATTTAGTCTTCTTTTTGCTCTGACTGCAACATTGTTGATATGTTTATTGAAGCTTAGTGATGGATCAAGAGCAACTCCAAGGTATTTGGGGTTTTCATTAAAGTAATTAGTTGACTGTTTAGCTTAATATTTGTCTCCACTTTCTGAGGTGGTTATTAATGGTAAATACACAAATTTCTGATTTAGTAGGGTTTAATTTTGATTTTTTGGTTTCCACAGTATGTAGATAAACTTTCAATGGTTTTGTTTAAGTGACCTTCTGCTGTTTCTAGGTTGTTGTGAGCTGAGAATTGGACCAAATCATCAGCAAACATAGCTATCTTTGTTTCTTTATTTATATTTTTATCTAAGTCGTTTAAGTAGATGGAAAAAAAGGAGTGGGTTCAAAATGCTGCCTTGAGGGAGTCCCTGTCTTATTTTCACTTTCTTGGAAAAGGTATTATTTATTCTAACTCGAATTGTTCTATTTCTTAGAACAATTCGAGTTAACATTATAATATTAAACATGTACAATACATGGCACATGATTTATTTATCACAGAATTTTACAATGCATTGTTTCCTATTCTATTTAATATCCATATTATCTGATTTTTTTAAACTAAGAAATGCAAAATATGAATTTCTTAAACTAGAACTACCAAGTTGTATATGGAATTCAGAATTCCAACATTAAATCATATTGAAAAATGGACTTACTAATATAGAAAAATGACACATTATTCAAAAAAATTTATAAAATTCAAACAAATTTGAAAGTCCACCTAGAGACTGGTCAAGGATAACTAGTCCTAGTAGTGACTAAACAGTTACACATATGATCTGTAATCATTTTCAGTATATGCAAAACATAAATAATAAAAAGTATGTTGTGAGCAGAGGTGTGATTATACTACCATGCTACAGTTTTTCTGTTTTTTTTATTTTCAATATTTATTTTATCAGGTGAGAGGAACTTTGTTTGTTAATATTAAAATTAGTACAATTTTGTTAACAAGAAGGGAAATCACTTTTATTTCCATCTATTAGCTTAACCAAATTCTAGACAGTGTAGTGATTTTTACAATTATCACCTATTTTAATGTTATTAGTTTATTTTGAATATACATGAATTATTCCGTATATATTTAATATTCTAACAATTATGAGAATTACATAAAGTAAACTTAAATCTTCTTAAAACACCTGTTTTAATATGGTCAAACGTCAATATCTGCAGTTTCAATATTCACATCAATTTCTTGCAAACATGCAATCCCCACAGGGTTTGAAAATTTTATGCTCGCTCACCGATCAGGCAAATATGTCAACAGTCACGTATCAGCCTGGATTGCATGATATATTTTAGCCGTATGTTCAATTGTGGACCTGGTCAATTTAAAAGCTTTTGTTAATACTATGGTTAATTTTTATCCTGTTTAACAACCAATGTTGAAGAGCCAATCAACTACTTATAAATTATTGTGTTTATCAGTCTATGAGGCATGAAAGAAAAAAACAAATACATTTTAACAGCAATACATGACCATTTATTATTAATGATATATGATCATTTTCACTCATGTTTTCATGTTTTCAATTCTAACAGTTATATTATATCTTGAATCACTTCTATGAAAAAAAAAAAAAAAGTCAAACCATTTCTGAGATATAAAAAATGTTAAGGCAAAAAAACATTCAAAATCAACATAAAAACTCTCAATAAATAAAACCTTTAAGTTTAAATATACACACATTTAACTACAGTAGTGGGATTTCTGAATTCTAATTGGCTCCAAAACATTGGTGCATGAACAGGGACAATGAATGTCTCATATGACACAGCAGCAACTGAGAAAACCTTTGAAAAATAGGTTGTTTTTAAAATCAATATAAAGATATTATATATATATTTTAGGAAAATATAAAAAAAAATTCAAAATACTTCTTTCTCATCTTTCCAAGTTTTAATATCCACCATTGGTGGGTCAAATTTTGCATTTTCCATGATTGGGTACAAAATAAGCCAATTACTGCTATTTGATAGCTTATTTCTATGTTTATTTATATTGCAAATGCCTTATTTCTATTTTATATTACAATAAAAAAATAAAAATAAATAATATAAAAAAACATGTTACTGTGCCATGCATTGCTAGTTACTTTGCATTATGCATGAATTCTCTTTAAATATTTTTATGTTGCTTGTGTACCTGTTCTCTTATTAATCATATCCCATTACAACAAAATCAGTCATAATTACAAAACAGTTTGTAATTGATGACCTGAATGCTCCAATATATGCAACAAGTGAAGTAAAAATGCAAAATATTTATGACATAAAGCATACCACAGAATTGACAATTAAACTTAAAACGCCTCTTCTGTTTATTTATCAATTAAAAACTCGCATGCATTCATACTGTTGTATGAATGAGTGTTTGTATTGTTCTCAGTCTTCTAATTCACTGAAAACGCAATAAATACACTACTGGAATAATTTGTACTGCATGCTATGAAAATATTCATCTCCAAGTTGGACTTTAAATTGTCATCCCTTATCTAAAACTTGTTTGAGAAGTGCATAGAGGCTGTACAAGACAAGAATCAAGCATATTGCAATGAGCCTTGATTAAAATCTTCATTTTTTCTTCACTGTTTATTTTTAAATAGTTGCAAACAAATTATCAATGCATCAAACTGATTTTGAAAGATGTGTAGTGCAGAAAAATTGCATCATGTTCAAATGAAAACCTTTCTTTTTTTTGGGCTTTACAGCCTTATCTGCTCGTCTTAATTTCACACAACCGCTTTTTGGTTTCTTGAAAAAGCAACCCTGTGACATTTGTGTAACCATACTTCTACCGAGAGAGGTAGAAGTACGGTTACTGTGTTCAAATGGTTGCTGTATTGTTACCAATGGAAAAAAGCTAATTTCCTGTATTTCCTTTTCTTTCAATTCTTACAATGATGATTTTGGTAAATCCCCCCCCCCCCCCACATGCACACACAGCACTCAATGCTCCATTGCATTTTTGAAGGGGGGGGGGGGATCAGAAGAATTTTGTCCAAACTGAATACCAAAGTGTTCTTGTCCTGATTTATTCTGAAGATTGCAGAGTTGGCTCTTTCACTCCTCTCCATTAATAACCTATAGCTTAAAAATTAGCCTATAAACAGCTCATTCATAACAACAACAAATCTTTACAATCAAATTAGAATCCAATCTATCCCACTTTGATTCTTTCTAAAATAATGGAAAACATTTTCTTTATTTTAGAAAGAAACCCACCTTTGGACAAATACCATAGCAGATCCCAAGCCAAAGCCATAGCTTCACAATATTTTCCTGACATAAATAAATATAATTGCCCAAATAATCTAGGAGACTATTAGTATGAGACCATCAGCCAAATGATTTAAGATCTCCTAAATGCATCCAGAGAGGAACAATCAGGATTATATAATTACACCATGTTGTTTACCTTCCTTCTCTATGCTTACCTGTATGCACATGCATATTATTTTACTTTTAAGCCTGTGAAAATACTCTGATCATACAAAAAAGTAGCTTAATAATTAAATAAAACTTAGTTGGTTACTATCCTAGATTGTCTACTTCATCCACTGAACTAAGATGCTAGTGATAATCTGTGACAGGAAAAAATACCTGAAAAGCAATCACAGATGATAAAGGCAGATTAAGATATTCTGATAAAAGATAAAGATATTCTGAATGCCTACAGTAATTATTAAAGAAAATTAAATGAGAAAGCAGTGACAGGACAGTATTAGAAAATAATCAAGAGGAATGCAATCAGGAGTACTTATCAATACTAGTGGTAGGAAAAAAGTCATCAGAATTGTTTAATTTATTTCAGAAGGCATGGTCAGAAAACTGAATTCCAGATGAGTGAAGTGAAGCACTCGTAGTACCTACCAAAATAATAATAATAATAAATAAAAAATAAAACAGTGCAAAGAATTATACAGGAATTCCTGCTCTGAGTGTTTCAGATTTTATGTGGCAGACTTGAGAAGAGCCTATGAAAAATTGTGGAAGATAAAGTTAGGGTAAAATAAGCTAGTTCCTGGTCAAACAGGGCTTGTCAGGACTAGGTCTTCACTTTAAAATAGTCGAAAAATAAAACAAGGATCTGTATTTAAGTTTTGTAGATTTGGAAAGGCACGTGATAAGGTGCAAAGAGAAAAGCTTTTCAATACAGTACAATTATACGGAGTACATGGATATTATGTACAGCAATACATAGTCTATATAAAATCTGAAAGTGGTTTGATGTAAAATCAGTGTAACAATAAGCTGCATCTTATGAATGAGAATAATGACCGGAATGTAAATGCCAATACCAGTGTGTCTGTTAGAATTATCAACACAAGAGATATTGTAAGCAATGCTGATGATTAAAATGTTAATGAAATAAATCTAGTTTTATGCAATAATTATGCCTATAAATTAACTCTATTTGATGCTCATATGTATTTCTCGAGACCAAAACAATAAAGTAATAAAACTTGCAGAAAGGTTCTGATCAATTTTGGAATAAAAAAGGAAGACTAATAATCCCAGGGGGTAACTGATGAATTTCTGTTCAGGAGTGACAGTCCCAGAGTTGGACTGTATCACATTGCTACATAAAAAATCAGTAGTTCACATGGACAGAACATATTAAGTATTAAGAAATTAATTAAAAAAGTTACTGATTATATTATTATTCACAGTGACACACACGCACATGCATGCATATCTTCTTCTTATTGTGCTATCTTCTATTGAAGGTCAGCGACCATCTTGGCGAACAAACTGCGCTCTTGTGCTAATCTGAGCAGTTGTGCACTGCTCTTTCCTGTCCACGTCTTGATGTTGTCAAACCATGATATTCTTTTTCTTCCTCTAGTTCCTTTGCCATCAATTCTTCCTACCAAAAATAGTTTGTAGAAGTTGGTATTTGCTGTTTCTCATGATGTGTCCAAGATATGATGTTTTTCGTTTCTTGATTATTTGTACAAGATGTTTAGCTTTGGCAATGGATTTTAAGACATCTTCATTGGTAATTTTTTCTGTCCATGATATCTTTAGCATTCTTCTGTATAGCCACATCTCAAAGGCTTCGATTTTCTTGATGGTTGTCGCCTTCAATGTCCATGTTTCAACTCCATAGAGCAGAATAGACCACACGTAACATTTCAGCATTCGGCATCTGACTTCCATGTTTAGGTCTTTATTGCAGAATAGTGTTCTCATTTTCATGAAGGACTGCCGTGCAACTTCAATCCTTGTCTTTATATCTATTTCTGGATCCCACCGTTCATTAAGCCAGCAACCAAGATATTTATATCTTGACACTTGATCAATATTTTTCCCATTGAGTGTCAGTTTCATTGATGAGGCTGGATGTTTGCTGATGATCATGTATTTTGTCTTGTTGATGTTTATATTTATTCCCATTCTTTGGCTTTCTATGTATACTCTGTCAACGAGTTTTTGGAGATCCATAATGTTATCTGCAATTAGCACGGTGTCATCTGCATATCGTAGGTTGTTAACAATCTTTCCATTTATTGTGATTCCCTCTGGACATTCTTCCAATGCTTTTTTAAAGATTACCTCTGCATATATGTTGAACAGGAGTGGTGAGAGCACACATCCTTGTCTCACTCCTCTTTTGATGTTAATATCACTGGTGGTAATGTTGTCTAATTGAACGGTAGCTGACTGATTCCAATACAGATTTGTTATTAGTCTTATGTCTTGTTCGTCTAGCCTTATTTGTTGAAGGATTTCTATTAAGTTGGTGTGTCTGACTTTGTCGAATGCTTTTTCAAAATCTATGAAACACATAAAGACAGATTTCTGTTTTTCTATGCATTTTTGTATCAATATTTGGGTACAGAAGAGGGCCTCTCTAGTACCAAAACCATTCCGAAAGCCGAATTGTGTTTCACTTAGAGTTTCACTTAGAGCATGCATAAATATTTTTATTATTTATTTTTTTAATGTGAATTCCACTCGTGAAATAAATACAGTATCCCTTGCTTAACACGGTTTTGCTTAATGTGGGGTTTGATTAACACAGCAAAATTAATTGCGACAATCCCTTTATATAGGCAGTAAAGGTTTTAATTAAGGCGTCTTTAAATTTACCATGCAAAAACATGCACGCCTCGTAACCGAAGTGCTATAATGGTTGAAATGGAAGATGTTGATTATTTGGCTGAAAGACTGCAATCAAAAGAGAATTCCAATTAGTGCCTATAATATCACGACCAAAGCTCTAAGCCTCTTTTCAAGACTTAAAGAGACTAAATACAAAGAAGACAATTCAAAATTCACAGCTAGCAAAGGCTGGATTGAAAATTTTAAATCTAGGGCTGGACTAAAGAATGTGAAAATAACAGGTGAAGCTGCAAGTGCCGATGAAGATGCTGCATCTACATTTCCTGCTGAGCTGCAGAAAATTATTGATGAAAATGATTACAATTGCTACCAAAAGAGTATTTTCAATGTAGATGAAACTGGCCTCTACTGGAATAAAATGCCATTTAGAACTTTTATATAAAAAAAAAGAAGCAGCACAAAGCCTGGCTATAAAGTATCAAAAGATCGCTTAAATGTTATGCTTGGAGGGAATGCTAATGAGGATTTTAAACTGAAGCCGTTGCTTGTCTATCGAACTCAAAACCCAAGGACTTTAAAGGGATGTAACAAGAACTCTTTACCTGGAATTTGGTGGACGAATCAGAAGGCTTGGGTTACCCAAAGCCTATTCGAAGATTGGTTTAAGCCTATTCGCAAGAAAAATAACTTAGCTTTCAAAGCTCTTTTGCTTTTAGATAGCACACCTAGTCAGCCAAATTCTCTTAATGATCTGTGTGAGAATTTTTTCCACGTAATATGACATCGTTGCTACAACCATGGACATGTGCATCATTGCAACTTTCAAAGCCTATTTTCTTAAAAAGACATTCTCAAAGGCAGTAGAAACAACAATGGGAGGAAATGCGATTACACTCCAAGAATTTTGGAAAAATTTTAACATTAAACACGCAACAATGATCTTCAGTGAACAGTGACAATGATCTTCTTGAAATTGAACAAAAGCGTGCATATGAAGACAACGAACAAAATGGAATGTGAAGATGAGGTTTCAAAGGAGATAACAATCAAAGAACTGAATGGAATATTTTGCAGTTTAGAATCACTTAAGCAACAAGTAATGGAATTGGGAGAGATGTTAGTCAAAGAATGTTGTTTGCCGAGGTCTGGAGAGTAGTTTTGCTTATCATAGAATTTATGCTGATAAGAAAAAACTAAAACTGTTCAAACGACTCTTGATAACTTTTTTTGATAAAAAATTGCAGTAACTAATGTAGGTACAAGCATTTATTAAACATTTACTTTGCATTCATTTTTTTTATCTTTCCTAAAAGAGAATCATACAGTAATTGACCATGGATGAATTGTAATTTTTACCATTGATTATTATATTTGTTCAACGCGATTTTGATACGTGGTAACATCGAGGGATTAATTAATCGCCTTAATCAAATGACACCTGTATTTATTATTTTGTTACCTTCCCACTGAAATCTGCTAAATACTATGGCCTTACATGCAGGACCAGAAGAGGCTATATTAAATTAGTATTAGCTGTGGGTGGGAGCAAGGATTATAAGGTCTAGCAGAAAAGTAGAGAGGCAAAATTCACACAAAATCATAATGTGTTCAGTTAGTCATCTGATACATTGTGGAAATCACAATACCATCTTTCGAATGCAACGATATGATGACCAGTTGTTAATCCTGCTCAGTATGAGAGGAACTGAAGGTTCGGACACCTGGTATATATGCTTAGTCAAGTGACCAGTGGTGCAAAGCTACTATCTATGGGATTATGACTGAATGCCTCACAATCAGAGTACCCCCCCCCCCTCACACACACACACACAAAACATGCTGGTTCCAACATTCCTTCCATGTGGTATAATAGGATTGAAGGTCCTTTTATGTTAACTCATTTATGGCCCCTCTCATGTTTCTTTGGATGTTGTCTACAGTCTCAAAATGGGTACCTTTCATCTTGTTCTTGAAAAAAGTCACAGAGACAAGTTGAGTGAGTATGGCAGCTGTTCCAACACTGGAATGCACGTTTCAGCTAAATACTCCCAAACTGACAGCGCAGAATGAGAAGACACATTGTTGTGATGCAAGATCCAATCATTTGCAATCTCTGGATGCACCCATACAATGCATTTTCGCAACCATTCACAGATTGCAAAAATGACTGGTAGCACCGTTGAACCGACAATGATGTAGAATGTTAAAGTGATTCCCATTCTTTCTGTACGTACCAGTTTCTCTTTTTAGTAAATTTGATGGGCAGTCACTCCAGAAGGTACAAATTCTCAGTGTACAACATCATGGCTATTTTAAAAGGTGATAATCAGTGTTTTCGTTTGGGACTTGTTCATGCGCGCATTCTTCAGTCCTGGAATTTTTCGTGTGCCACTCTGAACTTTGGGTTGCACATTTTGGTAGTACTGCCATTAAGCTTAGCACAAAATTTAATCACATAATGTTGTTCAAAATTTCGCTGGTCCATTTTTGTGACAAACACACTCAGACATACACTTACTAAAAGCACAAAAACTTGATAGGTGTTTATCCTAGTAATGAGAAACAGATACAGATGAAAAGAGCAGGAATCACTCTAACATACTACATCATTATTGTTAGACAGTACTACCAATTGTCATGATTAAAAAAAAAAAATAAAAAAAAAAACTGATTACTTTTCTGCTAGACCTTACAAATAATCCAGAAAGCCTACTCTACACACCAAATATGGGATGTTTTCAAGCCGCTTCAGGTCTTCAATAATAAATAGAGTAGTCTCCAAAGTGAACAGCCTCTAGACCTCTAGACAACAGAGTAATGTGGTTAAGGGAGGTTGGCAAGATGGATCCATAACCTCTCAGGACAAGGATTGGACCAATCTGGATAGGATCCAAAGAGGGTATATGACACTGCACTAGGACTGGGAAAAACTGTCCAGTGATGGAACAGTTGAGTCCAGACCAATGTTGGGGACCTTCTTGTAGCATGCCTCACTTGCACGCTGAATGGCCTGTCTGACACGACCATTTTGGTTGGCAACTAACAGCCGACTCAGAACTGGCACAGATCAGGGGAATCTGACTGTCTAATTAAAATAAAGCATTGAAATGGCCAACAAAATAGACAACAGAGTAATGTAGGTAAGGGAAGTCGGCAAGATGGATCCATACCTCAGGACAAGGACCGACTCTGAGGATTGGGCTGATCTGGATGGGTTTCCGACACTGCACTAGGACTGGGCAAAACTCCAGTGATGGAACAGTTGAGTCCAGACCAGTGTCAGGGCCTTCTTGTAGCATGCCTCACTTGCACGATATGCTGGATGGCCTGTCTGACATGACCATTGTAGTCGGCAGCTAACAGCTGACTCAGAACTGACACAAACCAGGGGAATCTGACTGTCTAATTAAAATAAAGCATTGTGATGGCCATTGAGAGGTGTTTACACAATGTGAATTCTGCCCAGTGCACTGAATGTTTAAGTGAAAGAATATCAATCAAGGTTGCAGGAATATGGCAGGAGTAAACATGACTCTCATTGAGGTATAATAAGTTTAGTTTAATCCTTTATCCAAGTGTGAGCAAACAAAGTTTGTGCCTGAAAGTATCTTCAGGACTGGGGTAAGGTAGTGCAACACCAGGCAACTCGTTGCAAAGGTGGAGAAAGCTATCATCACTCCTATCTCAATATCTCCCATAATGCAAAGCATATCTCCTTGCAGATATGTGTAATGCTATGCATTAAGGCAAGGGCCACTACCCATACCGGTTTCGACCTTTATTGAGGTCTCGTCAGTGGGAGCCAGGCCCAGTAGTGGAGATACAAAGGCAGAAGCAATGAAAGGTCATCCTAACCTATAGGAGTTGCCAAAGGGTGTGCAACCTTATTATTAAATTACTCCAGAATCAGAGAAAGATGTTGAGAGTTTATTTTTCACTTGGTTAGATTATAATAAGTTTAGTTTAATCCTTTATCCAAGTGTGAGCAAACTTTGTTTGCTCACACTTGGATTGCAACAAGTTGCCTGATGTTGCACTACCTTACCCAATCCTGAAGATACTTTCAGGCGCAAACTTTGTTTGCTCACACTTGGATAAAGGATTAAACTAAACTTATTATAGTCTAACCAAGTGAAAAATAAACCCTCTCATTGAGGTAGATGCCTTATAGATGTTGGATGGAGTCCTAGTTCTGCTTCATATAAGCTAGCAAATTTATCAATGAAAATTTCTCTAAATGAGAAAATTAATCAGCAGGAGCTTGATTATAATTTGTAAGGAGCATCTCACTGAGAATCCTGTAGAGAGAGAGAATGTCGAGCGCTACTCTCAGAAACGTGGGAATCTGCTATCCCACCCACGCACGTACACAATGAAGGTAGGGAAATTGCTGTCTAGCGATGACATTGTTAGTTTCGCGAATAGGTAGCATACTCCTAACACCTTGTCCCAGCACAGTTATGGTTGGGAACCCTCTTGTCTGAACTCTCTAACAATGATGTGCTCGTTGGAACAAAGGTGGTGTCTTTGATGGGATGCCTGAGTGACTCTACTGATGACTAGTTGAATAAATAGCCTCAATATGGGGACATATTCATTTGGAATTTCCATGGCTGTCCCTGACCTAGTGTTAGTGAGGCTACGAAAATCTGGCAATAATCTTAATAATATAGGTATGTAGAATTAATAATAAGTAGTGGAGAGTATGGCTAATAGTCATACTGTGTTAAAGCATGAAATGAATGCCTTCATGTTCATGTACCACAAATGCATTAAAAACTGAACACCTTTAAGTTTTTAATAGAAGATGATAACTCAGTTGCAACGATATTGATGATCAGTTGTTAATCCTGCTCAGTATGAGAGGAACTGAAGATTCGGACACCTGGTATATATGCTTAGTCGAGTGACCAGTGGTGCAAAGCTATTATCCATGGGATTATGACTGAATGCCTCTAAATCAAAACCCTGCGTAGCCACTAAAATGATACCATTTGTGCCTTGTGCATCGAAATGCAACATTAGTTGGAGTTGCTTCCATACTGTTACAATATGATCACTCTGGCGATTAGGCCACTAGAACAGAAGCATCGAGGCAGCTGTTGCAAATATGCAGCCACTGCTTCCTATGCTGCACCATTCAGGTGTGACATGTGGGTACCAAATCTTCTGCAGACGATCCAGCCCAATAGCTAGGTGTCATGCTTAGAAGAGCAGCCACCTAGACATTCGGAAAGCATCCATGGGTCCACAATGGAATTCAGATCTGCTGAATGGATACAGTCAACCAAGCAAACAGAGGCCACATCATGAAGTGGCATTAAAGTTGATATCAGAATTCAAAGTATTAAACTCCATTCTGTTTTTATGCAGATGATGTTATACTCCTAAATTAACCCATTAAGTCTTCAGAGCTTCTTAATAAATTTGATATGACAATTAAGAATAAAGAAATGAAACTATGAAAACAAAGACAAACATGGAAAACATCAACTACCTACACAATATTTAGCAGAGATGACAAATTAAACAGGAAAAGAGATGGAGAATAAAAAAAGATTATATGGTGGGGAGTTGAGTAAATTTAAATGGAATAGGAGAGAAATTATCCAAAATTTCATGCTAGCAGTATACAAAACAGTGATCAAACTAAATTTGAGTTTGAAGGATAGAAACCAGAGATATGAGAGTTCAGTCAAGGAGGAGAAGAGATGGCATCAATAGAAAATCATTTAAAAATGAAAACATTAAAACAGAACTTGACATTCAAGAATGCTACCAATGTCAAGCATGCAAGTAGAACTAATCTAAGATGGTACAGTCAAGTACTTAAATAGAATGGGAGTTAAAAGTTAAAAAATCAGGTATCTGATTAGCAGGACAAACACCCAGAGGAAGATCTAGGTTAGATTGTAGATTGCAGATGGCAGCACTCTAGAACAGCGCTTCCCAAACTGTGGGCCGCACCCCCCTTGGGGGCTGTAAGTTTTGTTAAGGGGGAGGGGCGTTAAATAATCAAAACAAATTTAAAATGTTTTAAGACTAAGTAGATTTTTTTCAATCTTAAAAGAAATGTATTTAATTTTTATTATTTATTTCTTTTTGTTCTTTTTTTTATTTTAATGGAAAAAATCAGACATCGGTGTTGGTTAACAAATTTTGCTTCTTCCTGCATATTTCGGCAATTAATGAATCTTAGTAAATATATGCTTATTCATATCAGTTTCATTTCAAAGGTATTGATAAGCAACACAAAAAGATTATAAAACAAAATCTTGAATATAAATTGTATTGAATATAAATACAATAAATATTATAATAATATATGTCTATATTACAATTTTTTTCCGATTGGGGGGAGCGCCGTAAAATATTTTAATTTTTACAAAGGGGGCCTTGGCATCCATAAGTTTGGGAAGCACTGCTCTAGAACAGTACTTCCCAAACTTCTGGATGTCAGGGCCCCCTTTGCAAAAATTAAAATATTTCACGGCCCCCCTCGAAACAAAATCGTAATAGAGATATATTATTATAATATTTATTGCATTTATATTTATAATACAAAACATACACAGCGAATATTGCAAAAATCAAATGCTTATATTACATTTTTTGCCTCTTGCCGTTTGGTTCTGAAGACGATGTGGGCTGTTCTGGTAAAATATGAAATACTATCCTTTTTTTTTTTTTTTTTTTTTTTTTTTGAGTATGTTTCTGCTTCTTCTGATTGTTCGCGGGATTTTTTTTATTATTTTTTATCAGCCACTTATCCATCTCAGGGTTAAATTTTTTAACGTAGAATAGATCAAATAATATCACCACCTGCCGATACTGGCACACCACAGACTGATAACATGAAATTAGTGAATATTACCTGAATAAGGGAATCCCCGGACCAGGAACATTTTTCTCTTTTGTGACTTTTCTCCCTTTACGGTAATTCAGCCTAACGCGAAACAGACAGCAAAGGCAGGTTATTAAAACGTGCATATGATTGGTGCGGTATTAACAAAAGATCGCGCAACCAAAAGATAAAAGCATAGCTGACAATTGAGTTGAAATGCTAACTCTCTTCAACCGAATTCCATATGTGAAACTACCATAACATTCATTATGTTATATATATTACTTAGTTTTAACACTTTTACGAATTTTAACACGTTCGGTTGAATTTTATTGCTGCCTTGGGAAATCGAACTCACACACATCTAATTGATAACAATAGTTTTTAGTTAGATAC
Source organism: Typopeltis vanoorti (assembly GCF_054136105.1). Taxonomy (NCBI): domain Eukaryota; kingdom Metazoa; phylum Arthropoda; class Arachnida; order Uropygi; family Thelyphonidae; genus Typopeltis; species Typopeltis vanoorti. Next base: position 70,008,388 of record NC_143551.1, read on the forward strand.
TGTGTTTGCCCATGCAACATATGGTTTTGTTTCAGTCTATACAGCATAGTTTCTGTATGAGGGGACATGTGATTAGTGTGTTTTTATCCCAGTTGTCTCTAATTGCATTATTTGTTGAGAAATATATTACACAGACTGCTCATACCTTATTCACTGGCATAATAAAAGTACTTGTTTTTATTGCCTCCGCAGTATAGTGGCTGTTAAGGGAGGGCATTTTGTTTACCACTGCAAGCAGTTACTATCTCCCCCACATGAACTTGTTTAAGCTTTTTTTTCATGTGTGAAGTATATGCGAAACTTTTATTGGTAACAGAAAACTAGCTCGGGTGATAGTGATAATATAAAACGAGTTTTGATATGTATATAAAGTCAATATCAACAGTTCTTGATATTAAAATATAAAAAATAATAAAAAAGAAATAATAAAGGTTAAATAGTTTCTTTTAAAATAAAAAAAAATTTACTTAGTCTTAAAACATTTTAAATTTGTTTTCATTATTTCACGGCCCCCCTCAACAAAACCTACGGCCCCCAAGGGGGCCACGGCCCACAGTTTGAGAAGCGCTGCTCTAGAAGACCAAAATGTAAGATATGATAAATAAGAGTTCTGGAAGAAACTGCTGATAGGAAACAAAATACAATCAAAGTACAGTAATACCCCAATTGATGGTCAAGATGCATTCCTAGAAGACAAAGCGCTAAACAAAACAGCGTTAAACAGGATCATTTTAACACATAGTAAATAGGGATAGGGGAAACACATGACCAAGAATAAACAAGTTTTACTTTCATTTTAAATTATTTTTATATTAACTTTCCTTTCATGGCTCTTGGTGTTTTGGAATGATACAACAGTTTTAATTTGAAATCACCACTGGCATTACCACCCAAAACACAGATTAAACAGTCTTTTGCAGCTTTGAATTCTGGTGCTTGCTTTTGTTTATGTGGTAAAAATGTGTGCTTTGGCATTCTTTTCCAAAAAAGTCCCATTTCATCAACATTAAAAACTAGTTCGGGAGGATAATTTCCTTTTTCAATTATGGCTCTTAAAAGTTGAAGGCTGAAGCAGCTTCAGTATCTGCACTCAGCGCTTCTCCAGTGATTCGAATGTTGTAGAGCAGGGTTTCTCAAACTTTTCGTATGACAGAACACTTCACAAATCCTGAAATTTTAACGGAACACCTTGGTTAGAGTCGAGTACCATCGGTCAAGTATTCAATGTAAAGCTAAGTGCACACTATCACTGCAGCAGGTTGTATTGCATCGCAAAAATGTGACAGCGCATCGCATTGACCTTGCTTGTGACCACACTTTTCCTAGAATAGATAGATCCATACTTCACTCGTGCTTGGAATTGTCGACAACCGCGGGCAGCTCTCAGCCAGCAGAGTCTTTGGCTGAGTCAAGGCCAGCACGTGCTGGCCTTAATAGCACAATCCACATGCAAAGTGTGAGAGCTTGATTTTTAAACATGTTTGAACTTGATGCAGCATTTAAAACCATTCCAGGCTCATATCAATTTTGATAATTTTTTCACGGAACCAGTGTTCTGCGGAACATAGTTTGGGAAATGTTGTTGTAGAGGTTGCTTCTTTTTTTAAATCTATCTAACCAACTTCTGCTAGCTACAAAGTTTTTGCTCACATCCTCTCTTTGTTTTGAATATGATTAAAAATACTTCTGACCCTTTCCATGATTACTGCCTGACTTAATGACATGTTGCATTCGGTTTCATCATCAATCCAAATGAAAAGACATTTCTCCATTTCCACTAAAACATTGCTTCTGGATCAGGTTACCTTTGTTGCAGAAGACTGTGGTTGTTCAACACTTAATTTTGCACTTGTTTTTTAATATCATTCGAATAGCAGTAGACAAATTTAAAGCAGCTCCAATGTCAACTTGATGTTTACCTTTTTCTAATTGCTTCAGCACCTGCATTTTAATGTTGAGCTAAATGCCCTTTCGTATCAACTTTGTTTTCTTTTAACCTTTCGCTGATTGGTTTGGGAATAATCGTATTATATATGATTCAAGGGAAATATAGTGATAAATTGAACAGAGTAAATTTAGTGGTTTTTTAGGCTTCGAATCATCATCATCATCATCAAATTCCTGACAAGTACCCTCTATGTATCATATCCTGTACACCCTGTGCAGGATATGATAGTACTATTTGAAAAATTTACATCATTACTAACTTCCTATCTACAATTTTCCTCCAAATCAGTCTGTTACTTGTCAAGACTCCAAAATAATCAAATCTTATATTTCTATCGTCTAAGGCACTTCATACCATATCAATCCACCTATATCTTGGTCTTCCTTTGGGTCGTTTTCCTGCCAACCTGGCAGAGAACACTTGTTTTGCTAATCTTTCCTCGCTCATTCTGTTTAAGTGACCATACCACCTGAGATTAGCTCTGCTAATGCATTCCTGTATGATGACAATGTCAAGTTCTTTCCTAATATCCTTGTTTTTAATATGATATTGCCATTGATGCCTTCTGTTCACGCCTCTAATCTTTCTCAGGACTCTCACATCTGCAGTCTCTAGTCTTTGGTCAAGTGTTTTACTTCTGACCCAGCTCTGAGATCCATAAGTTAAAACTGGTTTGAACACTGTCTTGTATAACAGCTAATTTAGTGTTCCGACTAATTTCTCTCTTATTCCATATGAATTTATTCAACTGACTTTATACCATACCAGCTTTATTGATTATGTTGTCTATTTCCATATTTAATTTACTATCTTCACTAAAAATCGTGCCTAAGTATTTGAAATGTTTTACTTCTTCCAAAGGTTCTCCTATCACAATGCAGTTGACATTTTCAACGATTCTACCCATTTTCATTGTCTTTTTATTGCTAACCTTCATACCATATCTATTACAGCAGTTATTCAATTTAGTCAGGGAATCTTGCAAACTTGTAGTGGATTTATTTAGAAGTATAACATCGTCTGCATAAAGCAAAGAGCTGACATTAACATCTCCAATTCTGATATCATGTTTAATACCACTTTCCTTCATAATGTGATCCATATAGATAATGAATAACAGAGGGGATAATGTACATCCTTGTCTCACACCAGATTTAACATTAAACCATCTTCCTGTACTTCCTTCAATTCTAACTGCTGACTTACAACTCAAATAAAGACTAAGTATTGCTTGATATAATATTCCATTGACACCATATAACTGTAGTGTATTGAATAGCTTCTCTCTCTTGGCACCTTGTCATATGCCTTTTCCAGATTGACAAAACTTAAATACAGATGTTTGTTATATTCCCATGGTTTCTCAACTATTTGTCATAAATTGAAGATCTGATCCTGACAACCTCAATTCGGCCTGAATCCAGCTTGTTCTTCACTAAACGTTTCTTCCACAATTCTTCTCAACTGTTTCTCAAGTATACTTGCATATATCTTACCAGGAACATTCAGTAGGGATATACATCTATAATTCTCACATTCAGTTTTATTTCCCTTTTTATATATAGGTACCATGAGAGCTCTACTCCAATCATCAGAAATTTGTCCCTCTGTCCAGGCCTTTTGAACTATGCAGTGCAGCCACTGTAAGACTTTTATACTACCATACTTCAGCATTTCTGGTCGAATATCATCTACTGCTGCCTTTCCACATTTCAAGCCTTTGATGGCTTTTTCTACTTCAAGTATGGATATGTATTCCTGACTGTATGCCTGTTGAGTGTTTTTTACCACTGCACTATCACTGCTTGTTTCATTTAGCAATTTATCGAAGTAATTATTCCATACTTCCAGGATATCCTTTTCTCCCATTTTCATGTAACCTTTATCATCTCTAACTCCTTTTACAGCATTCTTTCCTCCATTTCTAAGTCCTGCTCATAATTAAATCCTGCTCAAGACTAAATAGTGTTATAACCAATAGGTAATAACCACTTCCAATTTCAAATCCTCTGTACACTCTGGTGTCCTGCACCAGGAAGAAAACATCACTATCAACAATAACATAGTCAATGAGACTTTTCTTATTCCTAGCCTCTTCTCTCCATGTGAATTTGTGCACATTTTTATGTTGGAACATGGTGTTAGTAATAATCAGTCCATGTCCTGAGCAGAAATCCAACAGGTATTTGCCATTATTATTAGCTTTGCTCTTTTCTCCAAATTTTCCCAAAACATTTTTGTATGTCTGACAATCATTTCCTACTCTGCTATTTAGATCCCCAACAAGGACCAACTTTTACTTTTTCATTGTGTTGGTTGCTTTCTCTAAAGTAAAAAATTCCTCCACTTCTACCTTAGTAGAACCTTCTGTGGGACCATAGCCACAAATAAGTTTCATTGTCCAATTACCCGTTCCGATATTTACCCACATCTCTCTACTTGATACTGCCTGCCATTCAAGAAGATTAGCCTCATATTTTGTGTTGAATACTATGGCTACTCCTTCTTTTCCTTGATTGTCATTGCCTGAATATAACATTTTGTATTTATTGCTCAGAAAGATCTCACCAGTTTTTGTCTTTTTTGTTTCAGTCACCCCCTATTATGTTGATCTGGTACTTATCTAATTCTTCAGCTAGCTCCATTTCTTTGCCATTCAGGCTTCTTATGTTGATAGTACCGATCTTTGACTCTGGTGATGTTGAGTTAGGGTGTGTGTGCTTTCAGATTTGTTCCAGTAGCTGACTTTTTGCTGTTTGCCCTGGTTTCCTGACGAAAAAAATGGGGGCCTTGTTTAACGGCAACACCCCCAACCGGCATGAAATTTTGTCATGTTGTACCATCATTTTGTATATTGGTTTAAGCCAATAAGAATAGAATTTGGTCAACTAAATCTCAAATTGCCAACCCATCCCTGTTTGGAATTCAAAGACTCATCACGGGAGACCCAATCTATCGTACCTCTGCTTGAACAAATTAACAACTGAAAGCACCAACAACTGACTCTGGCAACTCTTTCCTCATTCACAACTCTACACGCAAAAATTTAGTGCTCACACCACTACTAACCACACCTTTATTCAACTTCCAGAGATGACTCCTTGTTCTGGTCACTCTAGACAACTGCTGAAACATTTCTCCTACATCAATCCTATAAAACCCTTTAGCAATTTAAATGCTTCTATAATATTCCCTCTTTTTCCTCCTATCAACCAACTTCTGCAATCCAAACATCTTCAATCTATCCTCATAGAGAACATTCTGCAGGCCACTCACCATCTTGATCACTGAATCCTCTCCACCACTTCCTCATTCCCAAGAATCCCAGGGGACCAGACTTGAGCACAGTAATCCAGATGTGGGCATATCAATGTCTTATATTGTGATTGTCTGTGAAGGTGGTGGTGGGCAGTAGATGGCTTGGTGTAGTTGTGGTTCATTGTAGTTTGTGGATTGAGTGAGTGGTGTAGAGTAGATTCCCTCCCTTGATGAGTCTTTGGACTCCTTGGAGATGTAATAATAATAATAATAGTCAATTAATCTTATGGGCTACCTCAGCAACATGTCCTCTAAACTTTAACTCTCTGTCTACCACCACCCCTAAATCTCTAGCTTCATCTATTTTCTGGAGTACAGTGCCATCAATGTGATACACAGAAAATTATGCATTTATCCCAAAATGCATAATTTTCCATTTCTCAACATTAAACTGACACCCATTAACTTTTGTCCATACTGACAGCCTATTTAAATCGTCCTGCAAGCTCTCGACATCACCTTGATTAATTATTACTCTACCTAATTTCACATCATCAGCAAACAACTGAATATTTTCTTTCAGGCTATTTCCTATATCATTTATGTACAATCAAACAGCAATGGTCCCAGCACTGAACCTTGTGGTGAACCCCTAGTCCAAATACCACTTTTTAATATCTGTCCAACATCCTTCTCTTATCCACTTAATCAGTGTCATATCCGTCCTCATTTGTTCTCTCTAATTTATATAAGAGAGTTCCATGTGGTATTCTATCAAATAGATATGCAAAATCCTCGTGTAGCCATTTCCTTTATCCAACTCTGCTGTTACTCTATTATAAAAAGACAGTAATTTACTAAAGCATTACCAATCCTTCACAAAGCCATGTTCACCCTCATACAGCATCATATTTTTATCTCCCCATTCTGATTGGTCTATAATTTGCTACTCTAGTCTTAGAATCTCCCTTATGCAAAGAAACTATTTTGCCCTCTTTCCACTCCCCTGGAACTCTACCAGAGCTGAGACTTAAAGTAAAGAGCCTAGTCAAAGGCATTGCCAGTTTTCTTGCACATTCTCACAAAACCCTAGCTGATATCCCATCTAATCCCACAGCTGTATTTACATTGAGATTCAGCAATATCCTAAGAACCTCCAATTCATCCACCTCTGTCCCCACATTAGTGTCTGTCACATAGGTTAAAGCAGTAACTTCACTAGGAAGATATATGCTGGCAAAGTAGTCACTCCATAACTCAACTATTTTATCCGCTTCTGTCTCTTCATGACCATCACCATCACTCATTAAGGTTAATTTTCCATAGTCATTCTTCCTCTTAGTTGCTACATAATGAAAGAACTCTTTGAGATTTCCCTTTGGCATGCTCAGCAAGATTCTTCTCATAATCTGATTTTGCCTTCCTTGCTATGCTGCTCATCTTTCTTGCATGAGCCTTGCACTGCTCATGAGTTTGTTTGTAACCTCTTTCTTTATATACCCACCACAGCATTTTGTTCTTCTGCAGCTCGTGCTTAATGATATTACTCATCCATCTAATTCGCACCCAATTAACCCTCCTTACCATATGTATACAATTTAATACTGCTTCCTCTGGTGTTTTATGTCATGGTACAGATTTAAGCTGCTTCCTAAGAATGTCATAATCACCTGCCTTGTCGTTCCACAATTACCCATTCTTGATAGAATATTCCTCATGTTTTACCATCTCCCATATCAAGACCACATGGCCATTTTCACCAATTGGAGGCAATGTTGTCACCTTGGTTATGGATAGCTCTTCTGATCCTATGACCAGATCCAATACTCTCCAACCATTAGTCCCCCTCCATCACATACTGCCTTAAGTAATTATCTCTCAGCAGGTGTATAAATTCTTTTTCCTTCCTGCCATGTGATCTTTCTTAATTCCAGTCTATATCTCCATAGTTGAAGTCTCCCATAATAATCACTCAATCTGTATACTCATCTAATTCGGTGATGCATGTCTTCCAGATCATCTGTGGAACTCCCTTGCCTATAGCAACAACCAACTGTATATTTTGCCTTATTAGCCTTAATCTCACACCAGATTGCTTTGAATGAACAGCCACCCTCCTGCCTATCTCCTGTTCTTTTTAGTTGCAATTCATCTGCTCTCATCAGCAGTACTCTTTCCCATCCTAACTTCCCTGAAAATACTAAACCCTTCACATTCAATCCCTGTACCTACATCATCTGCTGTTAGCCAATTCTCACTAATACCTATAACTTTTGGTGAGGTTGCACTAACCAATGTCAAAAACTCCTTCCTCTTGTTTCTGATACTTCTGGCATTAGTATATAGAAACTGCAGCATCCCTTTAGTCCCCCACCAATCTTTACTTTCTGAATTGACTACCTTATTCAATATTTTTGCTTGAGAGACTAGATTCCTCACTTGGTCTAAAATGTAACCCAAACATTCAATTACTTTCTCATGAGCCACTTCTACTGAGCTACACAGGCGACCATTCATCTTCATTCAATTTTACATTTTCATATAACAGATTGATATGTCAGATGAAAGGGTTCTGTTGAGGCATGAGTTAAGTAATCTAATTAAGTAAACTATTTGATTAGCATGAAGGATATATAAAATCACACGTGAAAGGTTGTAAAAACGTATGGCAAAATAATACATGTTGAGTTATAGGTTAGAAACAGAAAATAACTTATTTAAATCTGGCTATGTGGTATGATTAATAAATAATTGTGGTATTTATTTTGGAAACCCTAGAGGCAGGATACTGACCAAAGGATTGAATAAAATAGCAATAAAAGAAAATAAACAAAGACTGGTTCAGTGCATAGGTTTTGTTTGAATACTGCTGTTGAAATGGGTGAAAGAGATGAATGAAGAGATTAAATAAGGTGAGTGTGAAATGGTGAATGAAGAGTATAGTATGAATTCTGGAGGAAGAGGGCATTATGGGAGCAGCATAAATGGATAATAATAATCAGCAGTTAGTTGCATGAGGAGTACAAAGAGCAGATGAGAATAGTAGTGCCTTGCTTGATACCAAAGTACGAGCACCAATTAGATAATGCAGTGGAGAGGGGGAAACAAAACGTAAAATGATAACTGATGCCAAGGATATAATTGGGATGTTAAATGATCAATTCATAAATGTCATGCACATACTTGCATGCAGCCGGTAAGGGAGGAGAAAGGAGCTATGGCAGTGAAGCAGTATTGAGTAATCTCGATGTTAATAAGGTAATAGGAGGCAGATGATACATCACCATATGTTTGAATATGGACCATGAATCTTACAATGGACTAATTTCTGTAGGAGTGGAAAGAGAGAGAGAGTGTGAGTGTGTGTGTGGGGGGGGGGGGGTTGTGATTCCAAGTTTTGGAGAGGTTAGTGAGAAAGAACTAGGTTGATAATAGCAGCACAGGTTTGTTAAAGGAGGGATTATGTTTTAACAATTTATTTACTTATTACAAAAGTGACAAATGCATATACAATGGTATATTAAGATTTTCCAAAAGCCGTTCATATATTACTACATAAAAAGCTGGTAATAAAACTGGAATGGATGGGATGGCATAATATATTAGTGCAATGGACTGGAGATTGGTTATCGGATAGTATTCGATAGTTGTGGGGGGGGGGGGGGGAGCATCCAGAAAGAGGAAGGTAGCTAGCAGTGTGAATCAAGAGTCTGTTTTGAGCTACAGCAGTTTAATTGTATGTTAATGATATTTAAAAAAAAAAAAAAGACATGAATGGAAGATGTGCAGTTGTTTGTAAGTAATGTAGAGTTGGTAAAAGCTACAAGGAATAAAGATGTCATAGCTTTACAAGACTACCTGAGCAAAATAGGTGAGCAGGCCTGGTTTGGTTTATTTGAATTTATGGCTGAAACAATTCAGGCTTCATTCAACAAACTGCACTACTGCTGTAAGTTAATCTTAACATTTATTACATGTAACTTCTGATACACAGTAATTAACTGCAATGTAAATTACAATGGCTAAAAAATTACAACTTTTTTTAAGTAACTGAACTGAATTTCAGTGGGTAATGTGTTTTGAGGTGACGAATCCAAATCTGAACTCTAAAAATTTTCATCATATAAGATTTTTTTTTTTTTCATGTATCTCATGCACACAGAATCTATTGTAGATTTAAGCACCATAAGTCAGCTAAAATTGGAAAAACCAGTTTCCTTGTTCTAGAGATCAAACATGGGCATGGGCCACTATCTAGTAATAATAAAATTTTAAATTATTGTCATTTAATTTCCACATTGTAGTAGTTCTGAATGTAGCATCATTTGTAAATGAACAGAAGCATGATTTGAAAAGATATGAACCTGTCTTACATCAAGGAATACAGCAAAACAGTCTGTTAAAGTTCTCGCTTGTGTTCAAATGTCTTTGAGCTTCTTTAATTTATGATTATGTCTAATTTAAAATATAAAACAAGTGCAGCCTACTTTTGTTGTCTGTGTGTAGTTTGTAAGTGTTAAGCAGTAACTAATACAATAAGAACTGAACTTTCTAATTACTTTGGGTGTGAAATCGGAAACTTTGATAGAAAGTAGGTCCCTTGTTACTGTTGCACAGCATGTGAAACCAACCTCAATGGATTCAGATAAAACAGCTAACTTTTTTTTTGGGACACAATGCCTTGGAGAAAAAAGAAAAAAAATTAATAGATCACACACCTATAAAATCACATTACTTCTGTTTAACTAACATAAATGGATCTTCTATAGTAATACCCAAACTTAAAATTCAGCTCTAAGACCAGCATCTCACTCTAGATATTCCAACACTTGATCCACATCAATGCAAAATATACAAAAGTAAAAGATGATGAATCTGCTGTTTGGGGTTTGGACAAGAAGTCATTGTCATCGGGTGAAGACATTTATAATATAAAATTGAACAAACTTTATCAAACTGAACAGAAAGAAATCAACAGTGTTCAGAGATATGAATAATCTAAACAACAAACCGAACTGCCTAAATCTTGTCTTTGAAAAGAAAAAATAAAAAGTTTTTAGAAATAGAATAAAAATCCCAAACATACATTTAAGATAATGAATGCCATGATTACCGGCAAGACATAAATGACCTTTTCAGAACGAATGAAGCTCCCAAGCCAAAATACTAAAATTTGCTCGCAGGCTCTTTCAAAAACAACCTAAAAAGTTGGGGGGGGGGGGAGAAATGTGAGATTGAAATGTGTGACTTAATTGTGAGATTTCAAAATTTCAGAAGAAAACTATAAGAAGGTATATTTGTTGGATCTAAAATTAGTACAAAAAAAGGTGAGAAACTTGAAATGAATTTCATTAAAACAGAACTAGAAAACCTGGAAATTGTTAAGAATTTCTGAAAGGTTTTGGAGCAACAATATATCTAAAAATTATAAAGAAATAGGTGACCAATTCATAGCAAAGTACCGCAATGTGGAATTGAGGTTGTCGTAAGATTCACTCCCTTCATTCTCGCTCCTGGATTTCTTTCTTGAAAATTTTTGAGAACTGAGCAATAGGGAGGAGGACAATTCCACCATAACTAGGTAACTAGCATGATTAGTCAGCATGGTAACAGAGCAATCATACCAGGTAACAAATGAGATATGGAGAGTACCATTGATTTCTGCAAGGAGAAAGTCATTAAAGGGCTTATAAGAAGAAACCAAATATTCTTAGAAAGTAGTTCTTTTTTTTAAATCTATGTACACTTTTAAGCATTTTTATATTCTTACTTTTCTGTAAATACAGTAAACTGTGTATACATACATAATTTTGAGTAGTTATAGATCATCATTATCAAATTCCTGACATTTACCTTCAAGGGGGTGTACAGGATATGATAGTACTACATGAAAAATTTACATCATTAGTAACTTCCTATCTACAATTTCCCTCCAAATCAATTCGTTACCTTGACAGGTAACGAATTGATTCTAACATTGTCAGATCTTATATTTCTATCTTCTAAGGCACATTTTACTGTATCAATCCACCTATATCTTGGTCTTCCTCTGGATCTCTTTCCTGCCAACCTGGCAGAGAACACTTGTTTTTCTAATCTTTCCTCTCCCATTCTGTTGAATGTGACCATACCACCTGAAATTAGCTCTGCTAACACATTCCTAGATGCTAACAATGTCAAGTTCTTTCCTAATATCCTTGTTTTTAATACGACATTGCCATTGATGCCATCTGTTCATGCCGCTAATCTTTCTCAGGACTCTCATATCTGTGGTCTCTAGTCTTTGGTCAAGTGTTTTACTTCTGACCCAGCTCTAGATCCATAAGTTAAAATTGGTTTGAACACTGTCTTGTATACAGCTAAATTAATGTTTTGACTAATTTCTCTCTTATTCCATATAAATTTATTCAGTTGACTTCCTACCATACTAACTTTGTTGATTCTGTTGTCTATTTCCATATTTAATTTACCATCTTCACTAAAAATCGTGCCTAAGTAGCTGAAATGTTTTACTTGTTCCACTGGTTCCCCATTCAAAACACAGTTGACATTTTCAACGATTCTGCCTATTTGCATTGTCTTTGTATTGCTGACCTTCATACCATATCTATTACAACAGTTATTCAATTTAGTCAGGGAATCTTGCAGACTTGTAGCAGATTTATTTAGAAGTATAACATCATCAGCATAAAGCAAAGAGCTGACATTAACATCTCAAATTTTTAAACCACTTTGGTTTAAAAAGTGGTATTAAACCACTTTCCTTCATATGTGATCCATATAGATAATGAATAACAGAGGGGATAATATACATCCTTGTCTGATATCAGATTTAATATTAAATCATCTTCCTGTATACTTCCTTCAATTCTAACTGCTGACTTACAACTCAAATAAAGGCTAAGTATTGCTTGATATAATGCCCTACTGACACGATACAACTGTAGCGGTTTAAATAGCTTCTCTCTTGGCACCTTGTCATATGCTTTTTCCAGATCTCAAAACTTAAATACAGATCTTTGTTATATTCCCATGACTTCTCAACTATGTCATAAAGTGAAAATCTGATCCTATGACAGCCTCTATTTGTCCTGAATCCAGCTTGTTCTTCACCAAGCTTCTCTTCCAGAATTCTTCTCAACCATTTCTCAAGTATACTTGTGTAAATCTTACCAGGAACACTCGATAGAAAAATACATCTGTAATTCTCACAATCAATTTTATTTCCCTTTTTATATATGGGTACTATGAGAGCTCTACTCCAGGAGTAGTTACACTCCTTTTACAAAATACAATTTTGTGACTTCTATGACTTGGATACATGTCAATTAATATAATATCCAATATATTTGTAGTTACTACACAGACTGTTATGTGTTAATAAATTACTTATTCATTCGTTTTGCACATATTGTATTGCACTGCCTTAGAATTATATTAAAAAAAGAAAAGAAAAAAGTAAAAACTACCACAGTAACAGCTTTCGCTACATGTAAGCCTGGAAATATTGTCAAAAAAAGATTTTGACAATATGGCATAGATTCAATTGTATTATAGTGTTAAGTATTATAACTCATGTCATGTCTAAGATCTATGTGCACCACATTTTTGATGGCACATGACCTTATGTAATTAGAATAATCCTTGCTCTTTTTTTTTTTGGGGGGGGGGGGTTGTTATTGTAGTAATTGGGATTTCTTACAATTTCGGAACACTCGTTGAATGTTCTAATGAAAGTTACAACAATATAGGGCATCCCTAACTTTGCTGATTTATTTCAGTTGTATGAAAGGTTGGTTCAGATTTATGTTTTGTTTTCTAAGCCTGATCCGTTCTGACATGCCTGTTTAGTCAATACTACATGCTGGTGAATAAACAGGGCATTCAGGAGAGAAAGATATATATAATATCACAACGGTTTCATGCAACTTTTAATTTTGCTTAGAGGTGAGATGTTTTCATGGTACCATTGAAATCTTGTTTGGTTTATTTAGATTTACAGCCGAAGCAACTCAGGCTATGAGGCTAGTGTATTATGTATGTTAATTGCCTGTGTTTCTAATGTCTGGTTTGCCTGTTTTGCAGTATGAAAAACCTTAGTTTCCAGAAGGAAACCTTGTCACCTCCATATGAGACCAGCTAAATCACCTTCAGCTGAAAAGTCTTGATAAAAGTTCTCCGCATTGTGGAGGGGATTCGAACCCAGGTCCTTCCAACCAAAGGACATTATTGAAAGCTATAGAGGCTCTTTAAATTTTGTCTGTCATAAAATGTATACAAGAGGAATATAGCTTAACTGTAGTACCAGTTATCATGACTCCGTTTTTTTTATTTTTAAGGAGACTGCTGCTGTAGGATATTCTATCATTTTTTGCTTATATGCATTTCGTAATAGGATAAACATGAGATGTTTAAGACCTTGGTTTCTTTTCCAACAGGAATAGATTCCTATTTTCTATGGATATTGTGTGGAAGTATCTTCCTATGTGGGTGTGAACTTTTTGTACACTGAACAATTGAGTTTATTCTATTCAGAGATCTCAGAGGGATTTCTAAATACAACTCCCCTTCTTCCCCCAAATGATAATGATAGATCTATATATATATTTGTTTGTTTGTTTGTTTTTAATCAATGAACAACATATAGTTCACCTTATGTTCTAACATACTGTTAACAAAACAACCCTGGCATGCTGAGCAGAAGGATTTAAGTTGCACACCTTAAATACACAGAATTTATCACTTCTGATTCTAGTTACGAAGTCTTTGTTGACTAGTGACTACTATTATGATTAAATAAATAAAAACTGGAAAAAAAGAAAAGAAAAGAAAAGTGTGGGTGGGAGGGAGGGAACGTGCGTTTGTCTCCAGTATATGTAACAATAACCAGCTCAGGTAACATATTTTTTTAATTAGGCTAATAATCACAGAAATTAAAACTATCTTTAAATGTGTATAGATAATCAGATCCAAACTGGTATACAAGCAGTTGTAAAACCATAGGGATGTGGTTTGAATTTTCAGAGTACTTACTGATAACAAACACAAAATGTCAAAATTTCTTCATTTAAGGCATCTGCATATGATTTCAGCCATTACCCATATCAGATTAATCTACCTTCAGAAACTAACAATGCTCATCCAAAAAGGATCAAATTTTTCACAAATGTTTTGGGAAAGTTTGGAGAAAATAAATTTTCCCATATTTGTACATATTATTAGTAGTAGTAGTAGCTCAGTTGGTACAGACCAAGCCTTTTGGTCAGACAGACCTGGATTCAATTCCCATCCAAGACTCATGTGAGGAACCTTTATCTGGTCTCTTTCAACTAAAGGTGAGTTACCCAGTCTCATATGGAGGTAGGGGTTTTTTCAACCGGAACAAGCAAACCAGCCGAGTGAAAACACACACACACACACACACACACACACACACACACACACACACACACACACACACACACACACACACACACATCTACAGGCACAAAATGCATTTCCCTCCCCAATGCCAAGCCGGTTGGGGTCACTTAAAGTTGCAGTATGTTGCGGACCCTGCATTTGCAGGATAAAAATGCTAGAAAGAAGAGAAGTAGTAGTAGAGCAGTAATAGTAGACCTCCATGGAGTCAATGACTCACTGCAGGATACCATGATTTGAATGCATTCCAACCACCCACAGCTTTCCAGGCAAAACACCTACTCCTCACTCCCTCCTTATACAGCTTCAAAGGATGGTCTCCTGTTCTTCCCATCTGTACCCATTCTATGTAAAATCTGATCCACATGGGAAAAATATACCATCAAGCCCTACAGCTTTATTAATCTGTTAATAACCCCTTACCAATTTATATGTCTCAATCATTTCAAGGAATCCCAACATATTTAATCCTACATGTCAGTGTTCTCCTGCGACCATGTTATAGTAAGTAAGTAGACTGCTAAAACAAGACCTTCCTTTAGTAAACCCATGCTATCCATCAAAGAGAATGTTGTTACCAACTCAATTCTGCATCCCGGTTCTCACTAGCCCAACACCTTTACAACTCCAGACTAATAGATTATTCTATAATTCAAATCCATAGCCTTATCACCCTCCTTATGAAACAGAACAATTTTGCCTTCTTTCCATGCCTTTGGAACATGAGTAAGTCTAAGACTCAAGTTAATAAGTTAAAGCTGTTATTAACTTCCTGGAACATTCCCTCAAGACATGTGGCAACATATTATCAGGTCCTTATATACCTCCTGCTCCCTTCCTACTTCTCTCAACTTCTGCATGATGTTACTTTCACAAGGATGCAATACCTTAATGAACTGCTCATTCAACATTTCTACTATATCTTCCTTAACGATTATCATTCTACCATTCTCTCCAATCCAGTATCATATTTCCATAATCATCTTTCTTCTACTGGCCATGTATTGAAAAAAACACCCTAGGATTCCTGATGGCCTCATTAGTTAACTCCTGTTTATACTGCACTTTCACTACCCTTACTATGTGAATTATCTCTCTTGCTTGCTCTTTGTACTCATTATTCACCACTACTTATCTTATGTGCTACTATAATGCCTTCTTCCAAATTGGATGCTTCACTTCTTCATTCATCCATTTAACACCCACCTTATTCAACCTTTGGAATATATGCAGATATTGTCTCTGCCAGACATGTCCCAAGCAGCACTAATCACTATTCCTTCTAGTTCTTCATTCCACAGCTGCAAGCTGTCTCCTGAGCTTCTCATAATTGCCAGCCTTATAGTTCCACATACGAGGAAGGTTCCAAAGGTTTCCGGCCTGACATACAAAATTCAAGTTAATTTTAAAATGCTGTGAATGACAGATAGCACCATCTATGGGGATCTTAGTGTACTACCAGTTTCACCTCTCTACCTGCGTCGTTCAGTTGGAGGCACGCGTTTGACTAACATGTGGCACGCTAAGTGGTTGTAATGTTAAAAATAGTATCACTGTGATAAAGTTTTTCACCAAAGAAGAGCTTTCTCCAAGTGCTATCAAACAGTGATTGGATGGTGTTTATGGGGGAGCTTCTCCTTCAAATTCCACCATGAAGGAATGGGCGAAACAGTTTTGCCTAGGAAGAGAGAACATTTAAGATGATCCTTGTGATGGTCGACCTGTGGAAGTGATGACTGAGAAAAATATCTCTCTTGTTAAGGAAGAACTGCTCAATACAGACAGCTCAAACTCAAAGAAATCTCAGCAAGATTGGGGCTTTCTGTAACAACATCATTTGCATCATTCACAAGAAGCTTCACATGACAAAGATCAGTGCAAGGTGGGTGCCACGACCTCTCTCTTCAATTCATGCATCATGTGACCTGTTCTCACAAGTTTTTAGAGCTTTGCCAAGGGAATCAAAGAGAAATACTGAATCCATTGTCACTGAGGATGAAACCATAGTCCTTTATTATGATCCTCTTTCTGAAAGGGAATCCATGGAGTGGTGCAAACCAGGCAGAGAAGAAGCCAAGGTCACTCTAAACCAAGAAGATTATAACAACAATCTTTTGGGATTTCTGGGGAATTCACTTGATTCAAGGAAAGGGATATCACCATGAATGCAGAATAGTATGCTTCACTCCTGAACAAACTGTGCGATGCCATAAAGGAGAAGAGATGAGGAATGAGTAAGGCCTCCACACTTTCTTTAAATAAACGTTCAAATTTGTAGCAACATCTGTGTAGGAGGAGAGTCTTGGACCAAAGGATGTTGTGGCTCGTTTCTAATCCATGCTGAGCTAATCCAGATTTCTCAGGTTTGTTGTGTTGAATTGATGACTGATGCTCTTGAATTCTTTTTTTTTATAGAATGTCCAGTTTGTCCAAAGTAGGAAAGATTACAATTACAAGGAACTTGATACACACCTGGTAGACCTTTCACAGGTCGTTATATTCTCAAAGAATCTGCTCATCATCCTTGTCAAAAACAGGAATCATAAAATGTTTAATCCGACGAGCCAAAACTAACTGTTCAACTTCTCATTTATTACAAAAAGAACTTTTGACTATCAAACATCACATGAAACTAAATGGCATATCTGAAAAGAGTACACAACATCTTTTCGATTCTTACAATCCAACACAGAACAGCAAAGATTCAATACGTCGAGTTCCAATTCCTTACGTTTCCGGGATTTCAGAACCAATTTCAAGAATTCTGAAGAAATATGATTTAACAGCTACTTATACACCTATTAACAAATTATCCACCCATTTTCCTTCTTCTAAAGATAAACATTCAACTATGTCTACCTGGTGTGTATCAAGTTCCGTGTAACTGTAATCTTTCCTACTTTGAACAAACTGGACGTTCTATAGAAAAAAGAATTCAAGAGCATCAGTCATCAATTCAATACAACAAACCTGAGAAATCTGGATTAGCTAAGCATGGATTAGAAACAAGCCATAACATCCTCTGGTCCAAGCCTCTCCTCCTAAACAGATGTCGCTACAAATTTGAACATTTATTTAAAGAAAGTGTGGAGGCCTTACTTCAATGTCCTAACTTGAATCATAATGACTGTATATCTATATCAAAAATTTGGGAAAGTTTAATCAGGATGACACATTAATTTTTTTTTTAAATTTCCTATATTAGTCTAATGTTATTTAAGATTATTATATGAATTTCTGAATTAATATCTTTAATTATGACTTTAAAAATGTTTACTCTTCTAATACGTAGCAATATGACATCACGTGGGTCGTTCTATGTGTGAATGATCAATTGTTCGTATTCCACTTTGTTTTCTAAAACTATTCCTATGTAGCCACTGAAGATGGTCTGTAATATTCAGACCGAAATATTTGGCAAATTAAACATTATTCTTGTGCAAACGTGTATATATTTCTAATTATGTTGTGTAACAATATAATTAGAAATTATATTGTTATTATATAATTATATTCTCTGTGTCAGCAGAGAATTTGAATGTGTTTAAGGCATGGTATGATAAGCTGTATTGTATAACAAAATGGACCTCCTAGATAAGTCAGTGATTCCATAGGGTCTTAGGATAACATACTTAGGATTCCAACAAATATAAAATATAATTTAATCTATCAAGTTCCACACTGTCAGCCCAATCTCATGGAAAATTTGTAACATTAATTTTATGAGAGAATGACTAGTTAGTTCTGCACATTTAATATAGGAATGTGCAGAACTGCACATTCCCAATTATCTCGATTTGATCCATAATATTCAACTCTCATCATTAATGCTTACATTATGCATAAGAATCTGTATAATTGTAGCTGAATAAAGCAGGCACTATGGAATTTTCTTTAAAATATAAAATCTCTACAGATATTATGTTAATTATATCTGGATGTTAACTATAAAAATGAACAATGAATGATTCTGTAGATAACATACTCTAACTATATAACTGCTAAACAAGAGTATTAGCAAAAACTTTCCCATTTGAAAACAGGTAGGAATGCAAAGATAAAACAGATTAACAAACATATAAATGCAATAATGAGCTTTAATAAATTTAATAAAACTATTTATTTTTTAAATAAACTATTTAAAAAATAAATAGTTCCATTACTTACAGAATATAATAAAAATCATAGCATAATACTCTGAAAATATAACTCACATCAATAATAGGTTTTTCAGGTGGCGGAGTCACTCTTTTACCATCTTCATCTTTTAAATCTTTATCCTTGTTTTTCTTTCCTTTGCTAGATTTACTTTTACTAGATGCCTTCTTTCCCACTGCAGCTTCTGCTGCATTCCTGATTAAAATAATCAAAAATGTTATTTGAAACTGACTATTCCAGAACAGAACATCAAAATTCAGTTAAAACTAAACAAGAAAAAAAAAAAGATTTTCTTTACAATTATTTAATGGTATCTTGAAATCATTTCTGTGCAATGGGTGTGTCGATATGGATAAGGATTCATACTTAGACAATGTTAAAGAATTATAATGAATATAATTATATCACTTAACAAGAATTTTCTTGACATCAAAGTGTCTAATAATTATTATCCTAAGACCCTATGGAATCACTAAATTATCTAGGAGATCATTTTGTCATACACACAGCTCATCATACCATGATTTAAACATATTCAAATTCTCTGCAGACACCATACTTTCAGTCAATGCATTCCAATTATTCACAACTCTCCACGCAAAAAATTTACTTCTCACTCCCTTGCTCACATCCTCCTTATACATCTTCCAGGTATGACCTCTTTTTCTCTCCCAATCTCCCATTTTATGAAAAACCTCTTCAACATTAATCCTATAACAACCTCTTACCAACCAGAACATCTCTATCATATCACTCCTCTTCCTCCTATCCACTAGACTCTGCAAATTGCATCATCTCAACCTTTCTTTATATTCAACATTCCAGAGATCAGAAACTATTTTAGCCGATTGCCTCTGGATTCTCCTCCAACATCTCTTCATCCTTTGTTCACATCCTGTGCACAGCAGTCCAAGTCCATATGTGGCCTAATCAGAACCTTATTAATGGACAAGTCAGTGACCGAATTGTTGTGTTGCCTTCACAATTTTGGAAATATGTTCTCTAAATTTTAGATCCTTATCCATCATTACCCTAAGATCTCTTATTTCCTTGACCTCCAAAAATATATACCCACTAAGAGTAAATTCCACATCCCATCTTTGTTGTCCAAATTTTAAAACCTTACATTTTACAACATCCAACTGGCATTCCCACTCAGTCTATTCATCAAGTCTTCTTGTAAGGTCACAATATCTGCTCTACTCATCATAGTATGGTTCATCCCAACTTTGCATCATCTGCAAACAACTGAATATCCACATTCAAATCTTCCCCAATTAACATACAGGTTAAACAGCAATAGCCCTAAAACAGACCTCCGCGGCACCCCACTAGTGACTTTCCTCTTCTGAGATATTGCTCCACCATACACAACTTGTTCATATCTATCACACAACCAATCTCTAATCCAATGCACTAGTCTAATAACCAACCCCATCTGCTCTAGTGTGACTATCAACTTATCATGAGGTAATCTATCAAAAGACTTTGCAAAGTCTAAGTATGCTACTGTATGTATGTCCATCTTCCCATGTCCAATGCTACTGTGGCTTTATTGTAATAAGTAAGTAGATTACTAAAACATGATCGTCTTTTAAGCAAATCTGTGCTGTCCATCAAAGATAATACCATTGTTGTCAACCGAATTTTGGATCCTTAACTATAGCATAACACGTATGCCACAGTAAAATAAATTTTATGATGCAAATATTTCATCTTATGTATCATATGACATCATCAGTACAATTATTAAACAATAATAATTGAATTAGAAAACAGTAGAGTACATGCTTAAATTGGAATCTCTCTCTGTAGGTATTGCATGTTTATGGATTAAAATTATTGGGCTGAAATTAAAATTAATTAAATTAAATTATATAAGAAATAAATTTATTTAATACAATTGAGAATAACAGTTACAAACTTCTTGAATAGTGAGCCAGTCATAATCACAATGATTATGACTGGATGAAGAAAGTCTGAAGTCTTACTTCATAGACCTAATCTTATAGATCTATGAAGTAAAACTTCAGACTTTCTTCATATAAACATTCATGTTTACATATATACATAAAACATTGCCACTAGATCCTTTGGTTAGCATTTTCAATTCCATGTTGTGCAAGGCCAGATTGTGAGGTTTGATATGGTCTTGATGTTCAGATGATCTATATGGTAATCAAAGGAGAAAATCATACAACATCCCCATGACTGTGCTATATAAAAGAATGGATAGCAGGAGTTCATTACACTTGAGTGAGTTAGACCTATAATAACAAAAAATATAAGATGATAGTTAGCACAAGCACATGAAGTTAATTTTACACCGCTAGAGTTTTCCCTGCAATTTTTCACTGCTCTTGACAATAGGTTATTGAAAATTTATATAACTTTAAGAAAGAATCAGGTAGTTGTTGGGGCTGAAGGATATGTTAATTTATGTTTATGATGAATGATACTAATTTAGGACTGATGAATATGTCAATATTACTGTTGTATGTTTGTGTATGTACATAAAAATAAATAAATAAATAATGTGATGAATGAAATCTAGGAAGAAGATAATATATGATTACCTTCTTCCTCTCTAAGTGCTTTGATTTAGTCATGTAGTGATGTATATTGGCCATCTGCTGTTCATTTTTTTCTCCCACAGTCAGTTGGTCACAGATAGTGAATGTGGTGTCCTTACAGGCATACTGTTTTTCCCCCCTCACAAGCATAAAACCAATGTCAAACATATTTGGCAGTGTCATGTACTGTGGAGGTATAAAAGTATGAATTTGGTAACTCGAGAATTTATGGAGTTGCTACTCTAGATTGACTGAGGTGTTAAGGTAGAAGGCTGATAATGAGAGTAATAATAACACAGTCCAACACAATTTTTGCTGACTTTTATATGAGACTTGTTTTTTACTAATTTGGGTGTGCTGATTACAAATATCAAACCCATTTTTCTCTATCACATCAGATTTGTCCTCTATGGTATTTTCTTTTTGCTAATTTGTAAGTTTTTGATAGTTTTAAGGAGGCAGTACTATTTAGAGGATCAAAAAAATCGATTTTTCAATATTATTTTCTGAAAGTATGTACTTTTAAAAATCTGTTCCTAACTTTTTATCAAGAAATTCGAAAAATTCCCGAAGATATAGCCTATTATTCAAAGCGGTGCGCAGATCAGAATCGGAGCGCACACCACTCTCGCTTGTTAGTAAACGAATAAATGCGTAAGAACCTACAACAGCACGTACTGGTGCTTTGAATGCGAGAGAGGCCGATAATTAGATACATAACTACTTAACAATATTCATTAAAAATTACAAGAATATTTATAAAAAAATAACAATTTTACTTACACATGAGTTTCAGGGAATAAATTTTTGTTTGTAGCAATTTCTGCTGTGTGTTCTGTTTTGGCAATCCCTTTGAATACTCCAACAGTAGTCGGCCATCATGTGAGAATCCCATCTTCCTCAGTACTGATCTTCCATAGTTTTTAAGTCTTGATGAAATCTTTCACCTTGTTCATCGCTTACAGCACCTAAATTCTCGGGAAATCTATCAAGATGACTGTATAGGAAATGAAGCTTTATGCTCATGTTGCAACCTAGGCGCTGGAAATTTTCAAGCATTGTTTCCACTAGATCTTTGTAATTGCACGCTTTTTTGTTTCCAAGAAAATTATTCGCAACCATCGTAAATGAAGTCCAGGCCTCTTTCTCAATTTCGTTCATAGAGTTGATGAAATTTGGGTCTCTCATTAAAGTTCTAATTTGCGGTCCATCAAATACACTGGCTTTAATTTTTTCATAACTAAGTTGTGGAAATTTTTCACATATGTATTGGAAACAGTCACCTTGTAAATCTAAAGCTTTAACATACTGCTTCATAAGACCTAGTTTGATGTGTAGAGGTGGAAAAATGATTTTTTCTCTGTTGATTAAAGATTGATTTATAACATTTTCTTCTCCAACATTTAAGGATATTCTAAGACGCCAATGTTTCTGACTCCAGTGTTGGTTTCTAGCATGACTATTTATAGTCATCCCAGAAGCATAGAAAACACGGAAACTTTGTATATCCTCTTTGAAAGCCAAGTAAAAAGTTCACCATTTTAAGATCCACACAGATGATCCAGTTATGGTCTGTATATATTAATAACTTCAGAACCTTTTTAATGTCCTCATATGTTTCCTTTAAGTGGACTGAATAGCCAATAGGAATTGAGCCATATACATTCCCATTGTGTAGTAAGACACATTTGAGACTTCTGCTTGAACTGTCGATAAATAAACGCCACTCATTTGGATGATATTGTACAACACTCATTTCAGTTAGTAAACCTGACACATTGTTACAGTAAACAAACCCACACTCTGGTTTAAAATATTGTACAAGATTACTTTCCCTGCTACGATAAAAAGTTATCTTGGTATCTTGCTCCAATAAGTTTTTTCATTTAATCTTGAAGCTAGCAATTCCGATGATTCCTTTGATAGGCCCAAAGATCTTACTAAGTCATTCAATTCCGCTTGAGTAAAACGGTGCGGTCCAGAACTAGAAATTAAATTTTCATTGTCTAAATCAACATCCGGATCTTGCTCCTCAAGAACATCTGGCATATTCCGATCATGCTCGTTCTCAAGTAAAGGAAGTCCTTTATAAATTGCACGGCTATTTCATTGGAATGAGCAACTGGCCAAATTGCTGAGTTGAGATTTGGATACACAATTTTTTTCTTATTCTTCTTATTATAACCAGAAGTCTGAACTAAACAAAAATAGCAATCATCTACGTGATTTTTCGGTTCACGGCAAATCATTGGAATGCCAAAAGCTAATTTTTGGCGTTTTTCCCTTGCACCACTGTTGTAAATTTTCTACACATGACTTACACACTTTATTTAGAGCCCATGAATTGTCCTGATCTGCAAGTTTTACGTCAAAGTATACAAAGTACACTTTCTTAAAGAAATCAGTGATATTTGTCCTTTGACTGGGAACAGTAAAGCTGACACAAATGTAGCAGAAGGAATCTACACTATTGACACATTTTCGAGTAGTAGACATGATGTATTTTCTTCACTGCCGACTAACATGCAATTAACAAGACAAAAAAAACCCGAGACTTTATTGAAACTTTATAAGCGCTCATCATGCTTTCACGATCGATTAACGACTGACTGATTTCGATCGTTCTTTGTCCGCTATGACGCATGTAGCATTCATTTGTTTTAGGCAGTTGTCATCGCCTACTTTTCATCACCTAATAGGATTAGGTGGGTTATCGGCCTCTCTCGCATTCAAAGAGCCAGTACATGCCGTTGCAGGTTCTTACGCATCTATTCATTTACTAACAAGCGAGAGCGATGATCGCTCTGATTCTGATCTGTGCACCTTTTTGAATAATAGGCTATATCTTCGGTAATTTTTCGAATTTCTTGATAAAAAGTTAGGAACAGATTTTTAAAAGTACATACTTTCAGAAAATAATATTAAAAAATCGATTTTTTTGATCCTCTAAATAGTACTGCCTCCTTAAAACTATCAAAAACTTACAAATTAGCAAAAAGAAAATGCCATAGAGGACAAACCTAACGTGATAGAGAAAGATGGGTTTGATATTTGAAATCAGTGCACCCAAATTAGTAAAAAACAAGTGTCAGATCATAATCAGCAGAAAAAAAATTTTTTTTTTGTTGGCCAGTGTAATCTATCAAACACAATAAATTATCATATTTTATCTTTGACCAAACATGGAACTTTTTCCAAGTTCCATATTTGTCCCTAGAGCAGAGTTTTTGGACTTTCTAAAAAAAAATAAGTCAAAAATACTAAAAAAAAAATAATTAAAAATATTATATATATATATATATATATATATATATATAAATGAAAAAAAAAAATCCTTAGCCTGCCCATGATATGAATGCACTATACATTTACAACTAACCTTTTGTCGGCGGGAACAATATATATCTGTTGGATTTCTGCTCAGGACATGGACTGGTTATTACTAACACCATGTACCAACATAAAAATGTGCACAAATTCACATGGAGAGAAGAGGCAAGGAATAAGAAAAGTCTCATTGACTATGTTATTGTTGATAGTGATGTTTTCTCCCTGGTGCAGGACACCAGAATGTACAGAGGATTTGAAATTGGAAGTGATCACTATATAGTCTTGTGCAGGATAAAACTGAATTTCATATGGAAAAGAATGACATGTAAGAAAGTTTTAAAGCAAATAAAAGTTTGAGTATCTCTCAGATGTGAACTGTAGACTAAAATACACAAAGATTATCGAAAAAAAAATGAAAGAATTTGAGAACAGGAACCAAACCTTAGAGATTCAGCTAGAGAGGCATGTGGTGAAGTTGTCTGCAAGGATAGAAAAATTAGAACTCCATGGTGGACACAGGAAGTTAAAGAGGCAGTGAATGAAAAGAAGAAAGCATATCAAAAGTTCCTGGCTAATAAGTCAGCTTGTGCTCTTACCGAATACAGAGACAAACGCAAGAATGCTAAACACTGTGTAAAACTAGCTAAACAAAAGTCATGGGAGGACTTTAGCAAGAATATAGAAAGTAAATATCAAGAAGGTGGCAAAATATTCTGGAGGTTGTTGAAAAAGCTTATGAATGGAGGAAAGAGTGCTGTAAAAGGAGTTAGAGATGACAAAGGTGACATCATGAAAATGGAAGAAAAAGATATCCTTGAAGTATGGAGTAATTACTTTGAAAAACTGCTAAATGAAACAAGCAGTGATGACAGCACATTGGTAAAAAACACTGACAGGCATGCAGTCTGGAATACATATCCATACTTGAAGTAGAAAAAGCCATCAAAGGCTTGAAATGTGTAAAGCAGCAGGAGTAGATGATATTCGACCAGAAATGCTGAAGTATGGTGGTATAAGAGTCTTACAGTGGCTGCACTGCATAGTTCAGAAAGCCTAGACAGAGGGACAAATTCCCAATGATTGGAGTAGAGCTCTCATAGTACCCATATATAAAAAGGGAAATAAAACTGAATGTGAGAATTACAGAGGTATTTCCCTACTGAGTGTTCCTGGCAAGATCTATGCAAGTATATTTGAGAAACGGCTGAGAAGAATTGTGGAAGATAAGCTTGGTGAAGAACAAGCTGGATTCAGGCCAAATAGAGCCTGTCAGGATCAGATCTTCACTTTACGACAAATAGTCAAGAAAGCATGGGAATGTAACAAAGATCTGTATTTAAGTTTTGTCGATTTGGAAAAGGCATATGACAAGGTGCCAAGAGAGAAGCTATTCAATACGCTATAGTTATATGGTGTCAATGGGGCATTATATCAAGCAATACTTAGTCTTTATTTGAGTTGTAAGTCAGCAGTTAGAATTGAAGGAAGTACAGGAAGATGGTTTAATGTTAAATCTGGTGTGAGACAAGGATGTACATTATCCCCCCCTGTTATTCATTATCTATATGGATCACATTATGAAGGAAAGTGGTATTAAATGATATCAAAATTGGAGATGTTAATGTCAGCTCTTTGCTTTATGCAGATGATGTTATACTTCTAAATAAATCTGCTACAAGTCTGCAAGATTCTCTGACTAAATTGAATAACTGTTGTAATAGATATGGTATGAAGGTCAGCAATAAAAAGACAAAGACAATGAAAATAGGCAGAATCATTGAAAATGTCAACTGTGTTGTGAATGGAGAACCTGTGGAACAAGTAAAACATTTCAGCTACTTTGGCACGATTTTTACTGAAGATGGTAAATTAAATATAGAAATAGACAACAGAATCAGCAAAGCTGGTATGGTGGGAAGTCAATTGAATAAATTCATATGGAATAAGAGAGAAATTAGTCGGAACACTAAATTAGCTGTATACAAGACAGTGTTCAAACCAGTTTTAACTTATGGATCTGAGAGCTGGGTCAGAAGTAAAACACTCGACCAAAGACTAGAGACTGCAGATATGAGAGTCCTGAGAAAGATTATAGGCGTGAACAGATGGCATCAATGGCAATATCATATTAAAAATGAGGATATTAGGAAAGAACTTGACATTGTCAGCATCCAGGAATGCATTAGCAGAGCTAATCTCAGGTGGTATGGTCACTTAAACAGAATGGGCGAAGAAAGATTAGCAAAACAAGTGTTCTCTGCCAGGTTGGCAGGAAAACGACCCAGAGGAAGACCAAGATATAGGTGGATTGATATGGTACAAAGTGCCTTAGACGATAGAAATATAAGATCTGATAATATTGGAGTCTTGACAAGTAACACACTGATTTGGAGGAAAATTGTAGATAGGAAGTTAAGTAATGATGTAATTTTTTTCATGTAGTACTATCATATCCTGTACACCCCTTGAGGGTACATGGCAGGAATTTGATGATGATGATGAATCGAGATAGGTGCCACAGCTGGAGAATGTGTTAGTGAAAGTTTATAATGAAAAATGTTCTAATTTAGTATACCCTCAAGAAGGGCACAGAATATTATGATAGTACCCAGATGGGTATCCATCTACAAAATCTAATCATCTGAAATTTCTGACCAAACATTCTGAATTATGCAGTGCAGCTGCTCAAAACTTTTATACACCTCTATATTTGGGCTTTTTTGTTGATTATTATCTACTCCAGCTACCTTTCCATATGTTTTTTTTGAGGGCTTTTTATACCATCAAGTACTGATATGTAACTCTGACTGCATCATGTTTCTACCACCTGAAAAAACAGATAAGTTTTAGCACTCTTTGCTTTAATGACCAATGATGACTAGACAGGATTGTATCTTGTAAGACTGTATGGAATACACCATTTTTGAGAACTAATTAATGATGCACTTAATTAAAATATTTTTTCTCAAAAATTGTTAATCTCATTAAGTCATGTAAAATAAAACCTCAAAATTAATTTGAAAGCAACCTCTCTCTTTCTCAACTTCAATATCAAGCATGAAGCATTTCTGATAACATTAATCATGCTCTTCATGTGAGTTGTAATAAAACAGAATATAAGCAGTCATGACGTAAATAGCAAATCAAAAGCTTATTATAACCTATTTACCATATAATTAAGTCTTATAAAGGCAAATTACCACTGTAAAATTGATTACCCACAATAAAATTTTAAATGTCGCAATGATGCCAACTTATAAAATAATTACAGAAAACCTTACCTACACATTATAAAACAAACTGAAAAACTCTTATATCAACTTAAAGAAGAATTTAATACACTATTTTAAAAAAAAATCATGAAAGCTCCCTATAATAGTCATTTTCTTAATATTTTTTGAGAAATTAAGATACATAAACCAGGCTACCTTATATGCCCAATAATTTCATACAAACACATTATCACAACAGTCCCCTTATCCAAATTTATTTCTCAACTTATCAAGCCATTACTAAAAAATTCATAACGTATGACTAAATATAATGACAAGCTCTACAAACATATAAAACAAATTACCAAACTAACTGAGAATTTTCTGTCTCTTCTTTTGATGTATCTTCCTTACATACCAATGTCGATGTGCCGAAAACTCAGGACATTTTCCCCACACTACTTATAAATGATCACATCACAACCTATTAGAAGGTACTAAATTATCCCCTCCTAGCATCCTTTCTCTGATTAAGATTATAATCTCAACAAATTTCTTTAAATATACTGACCATATTTACAAACAGATTTTTGTTCTCTCCCTATGGATCAAAATATTAGAAGTCAGCTTACGGAGCTTTTCCATGCTGAGATGGAAACCAAATTCTTATCACTATCCCTCTCCCTTATAGATTAGGTATGTGGTAGACAAGTGAATAATGAAAAAGTATTTTACAGAAAGATTTGTGACATGAGTTCTGTCTGCTCACACATATGTCCCATGACTGGGACATATATGTGAGCAGACAGAACAGGTGGATGATATGATTGTATCAGTCAGAAAAACAAGAAGAAAATATGACAACAAGGAGATGTGAAGGAATTGTTAAAGAGGCAAAAAATACCAACTAATCAAGATTGTCAGCTTGCTGACAGGGACGGGGGATAGAGTTATGATTACAAATGATTCCTTGCATATACTGCAGAAGAAATATTATGCAGTATGTTGAAGAATGGAGTAGTTTTGATGATAAAAAGGATTTTACTTACAAGTTGGATTACATTTAAAGGTATTTAGCATAGGTGCTTGTAGAAAGTGAAGTTTGGTGAAAGAACGAACATAAATAGTCAGAGAAAGTAGGTATTAAGTTACATGAGAGCTTAGACACAGACACTAAAGAAAGAAGTCAAGATCATTATAACAGAGAGAAAGTGAAGGAGAGTATGACAGTATGGAAGGAATGACCTTGAGAATAGTGGAAATAATTTTGTTAAAGAAAAGCAATGAATGCAGCAATAGGCTAAGGAATTTGGCCTATTGCATCTATTAATCATTAATCTATTATGAGTAGATTAATCAAATCAGGCTGCTTATTCAAGACAGTCAGATTTTTTGAGTTACTTGAATCCACATCAGCATGGTGAATGGTTATCATGTATGTTCATTAATGCCAGAACCATCATATATAAAGTTGATGAATTTTTAGCAATGGTAACATATGACCCAAAATGATTGTCATTAGCAAGATCTATTAACAGAAGCAGATATCATTACAAAAAAATGAGATAATAAAGTATATTCAGGAAGGACAGGCAGAATAGAAAAGGTGGTGGAATGGGGGCAGAGGATTGCTAATGGCTACAGAGGGATTAAATCCAGCAAGAATGGAGATCCCAAATGATTGTGGTATAAGTAATATAGGCAGTAGGTTGTTTGGTGTGAGGTAGAGGTTAATAGCCAAAATACCTAGCTGGATGCTATTAAAGACCAGGTTCATTTGAAGAGGACTGTGAACTTCACAGACATAAATCTTATGGATAGAAGTAAGTTTATCATTATGAGCGATTACAATTATAGAGATATAGATACAGAAAGGAAGGAAGGAGAATTTATAGCATTACAGAGAGAGAGAGAGAGAATTAGCTTAAACAGCATGTGATGGAATGGAATCGGAGAGCAAGAATATTAAATCAAGTAACAGCATCTGAGAACTGCATATAAATAAAGTTTTCAACAAAAGGCAGGCAAGATAATTCCATTATACAAGAGAGTGGAACTATGACAGAAGCAACCAATTATAGATCACTCATTATCTCTGGAACAGTCATTAAGGTGTTTGAGAGGCTAATTAGGATCTACAGATATGCGTAAATTTGTTAGATGTGGGTCTTGGTTTTAGCAATTTGATCATGTTCTATTGACAGCGTGACTGCAGAGTCAGATAAGTCAGAGAATAGATAAACCACAATGTTTTGGATTTTGACAAGGCATTTGAAAATCTTCTGAACTGAGGACTGCTACATAAATTCAAAAGGATGGGTATGTAAAACAGATTTGTAACATGGACAGCAGAGTGGATGAAGGATATATCAGGGAGTAATGTACAGGGGTATCACATCCAATAAAAGGAGGATGACCAATAGGATACCACAGGGTTCTGTACTTGGCCCACTGCTGTTTGACTTTTACATTAATGATATTAGAATTGGCCTGGGTAATAATATGTTAATGAGAAGTCAGCAAAGGTGATAAGGGACAATTCTGATACAAGATCCTTGCAGGTTGATCTGAAGGTCTGAATTGGTGTTCAGAAGTGGGAAATGCCAGGTCTGGTTTCCAGAGCAGGGATTCTGGCTTCTCCCCCCCCCCTCATTCTCTGTGCAGTATGGGCATTTCCAGTGGCCAAGGAAATGACAGACATACTAAAGGACCCACAACATCATCCATTTCGAGGGTACATCAGTTAAAATTGTGGTGCTTCAGGCACTGGCCGGTTAGAGCATGGGTTCAAACCTGTCAGTAATGAGTTGTGAGGCTTCCTAATCAACTGGTGCATGGTCGATCTCGCTACCACATATTCCAGGTTGTGCCTAGAGAGGGAGTACAAGTAGTGGTATGTAGTGGGAGGGGCACATCATGGCAGGGAAACTGGTTTCTTTCTGTATGGATATCATGTCCAAGAGTCTATCTTCTCTCACTGCACATCCCCACTATATCCTTCTGTCTAATCACACTTGTGAAGACTCTCACAAACAATAAAAGTGACACCAAAAAAGCAAATCTCCCTCATAAACTAATCCCATCAAAAAGTCACATCACAACCAATCACAACATACAAACATGCTCTTCACTCAAAACTCACTTTCACATCCACTTTACTAACATCTGTGGCATTAACACAAACAAAAATGATGTTCACTTGCAGTCTTCCAGACCAGACATCTTATTCCTGACAGAAACCAAGATCACAGTTAAATGTACTATGATGCACTTCCAGTGCCCAAACTACACACTTCACAATTCTTTTCACCATAAGTGTGACACCCGTGCATTTGTGAAATCTGATATAGCCTCCCAGAGAATGGTTAATTCAGAATCCCGTTTTTGACCTTCTCTGGATCAAGGTTTCCTTGCCCCATTTAATAACATTCATTTATTGCATTTACTGACCTCCAAACATTGATAACCACTCAGATCTCTTCGCATTCCTTTCCATGAAACTTGACCAACTGCAATCCAGCTATCCAAATTCTAAGGTCATTCTCATAGGCAACCTCAGCATTCACAATTCCAACTAGCTTACTTACTCCAACACCACCAACTAAGTTGGAGGAGAAGCAGAAATATTTGCTATAAGTAATGACCTAATACAAGTCATACATCTACCCACTTGAATTCCTAATAACTCTCTTCACTCTCCAAATACTCTGGATCTCTTTTTGACCAGTTCACCTTCCAGATATGCCTTGGAGGTCACCTCTCCCCTTGGCAACTCAAACTACAATCTTGTACAGGTCTCCTCTCTCACAGAATGCCCCTCCCCGAACCACTCCAGACCTCACATCATCTAGTACTTCAAAGGAGCCAATGGGACCCTCCAGAATTTCTACTCCTCCTTTCCTTTCCTTGGTCTGACTATTCTTCTGCTCAAATAATCCTAACAACTGCTGCAAACAAGTCATTGAAATTACGAAATACTGATGAACTTATAAGTCCCTCAGCCTTTCATGTATGGGACATAAAAATAAATAAATATAAATAAAGATTGTGGGGGGGGGGGATTATAATAAACAGTTAATTATTTAACAATGTTAGGTTATGCATTTTGATTTTGGACTGAAGATAATGCAGGCAGAGTCATCATCATCAAATTCCTGCCATGTACATTCAAGGGGTGTACAGGATATGATAGTACTACATAAAAAAGTTACATCATTACTAACTTCCTATCTACAATTTCCTCCAAATCAGTCTGTTACCTGTTAAGACTCCAACATTATCAGATCTTATATTTCTATCGTCTAATGCACTTTGTACCGTATCAATCCACCTATATCTTGGTCTTCCTCTGGGTCGTTTTCTTGCCAACCTGGCAGAGAACACTTGTTTTGCTAATCTTTCCTCCCCATTCTGTTTAAGTGACCATACCACCTGAGATTAGCTCTGCTAATGCATTCCTGGATGCTGACAACTTGACGTTGTCAGCATCCTCGTTTTTAATATGATATTGCTAATATCATATATATTTCTAATAATAAATTAATATATATTTCTAATATCCTTGTTTTTAATATGTTATTGTCATTGATGCCATCTGTTCACGCCGCTAATCTTTCTCAGGACTCTCACATCTGCGGTCTCTAGTCTTTGATCAAGTGTTTTACTTCTGACCCAGCTCTCAGATCCATAAGTTAAAACGGGTTTGAACACTGTCTTGTATATAGCTAATTTAGTGTTCCGACTAATTTCTCTCTTATTCCATATGAATTTATTCAATCGACTTCCTACCATACCAGCTTTGTTGATTCTGTTGTCTATTTCCATATTTAATTTACTATCTTCACTAAAAATCGTGCCTAAGTAGCTGAAATGTTTTACTTGTACTGGTTCTCCATTCACAACACAGTTGACATTTTCAATAATTCTGCCTATTTTCATTGTCTTTGTCTTTTTATTGCTGACCGTCATACCATATCTATTACAACAGTTATTCCATTTAGTCAGAGAATCTTGCAGACTTGTAGCGGATTTATTTAGAAGTATAACATCGTCCGCATAAAGCAAAGATCTGACATTAACATCTCCAATTTTGATATCATGTTTAATACCACTTTCCTTCATAATGTGATCCATATAGATAATGTACATCCTTGTCTCACACCAGATTTAATATTAAACCATCTTCCTGTACTTCCTTCAATTCTAACTGCTGACTTACAACTCAAATAAAGATTAAGTATTGCTTGACATAATGTCTCACTGACACCATATAACTGTAGCGTACTGAATAGCTTCTCTCTTGGCACCTTGTCATATGACTTTTCCAAATCAACAAAACTTAAATACAGATGCTTGTTATATTCCAATAATTTCTCCACTATTTGTTGTGAAGTGAAGAGCTGATCCTGACAGCCTCTATTTGACCTGAATCCAGCTTGTTCTTCACCAAGCTTTTCTTCCACAATTCTTCTCAACCGTTTCTCAAGTATACTTGCATAGATCTTGCCAGGAACACTCAGTAGGGATATACATCTGTAATTCTCACATTCAGTTTTATTTCCCTTTTTATATATGGGTACTATGAGAGCTCTACTCCAATCATCGGGAATTCGTTCCCTCTGGCCAGGATTTCTGAACTATGCAGTGCAGCCACTGTAAGACTTTTATACCACCATACTTCAGCATTTCTGGTCGAATATCATCTACTCCTGCTGCCTTTCCACATTTCAAGCCTTTGATGGCTTTTTCTACTTCAAAGTATGGATATGTATTCCAGACTGCATGCCTGTTGAGTGTTTTTTTACCAATGTGCTGTCATCACTGCTTGTTTCATTTAGCAGTTTTTCAAAGTAATTACTCCATCCTTCAAGGATATCTTTTTCTCCCATTTTCATGTCACCTTTATCATCTCTAACTCCTTTTACAGCACTCTTTCCTCCATTTCTAAGCTTCTTCAACAACCTCCAGAATATTTTGCCATCTTGTTGATATTTATTTTCTATGTTCTTGCCAAAGACCTCCCATGACTTTTGTTTAGCTAGTTTTACACAGTGTTTAGCTTCCTTACATTTGTCTCTGTATTCTCAGAGACACAAGCTGACTTATTTGCCAGGAACTTTTGATATGCTTTCTTCTTTTCCTTCACTGCCTCTTTCACTTCCTGTGTCCACCATGGAGTTCTAATTTTTCCATCCTTGCAGACAACTTCACCAACATGCCTCTCTAGCTGAATCAATCAGGGTTTTCTTCAAGGCTTGCCACTGAATCTCTAAGGTTTGGTTCCTGTTCTCAAACTCTTTCATTTTTTCTTCAATAATCTTTGTGTATTTTAGTCTACAGTTCACATCTGACAGATGCTCAAACTTTTATTCGCTTTAAAACTTTCTTACATGTTATTCTTTTCAATATGAAATTCAATTTTATCCTGCTCAAGACTAAATAGTAATTACTTCCAATTTCAAATCCTCTGTACACTCTGGTGTCCTGCACCAGGGAGAAAACATCACTATCAACAATAACATAGTCAATGAGACTTTTCTTATTCCTAGCCTCTTCTCTCCATGTGAATTTGTGCACATTTTTATGTTGGAACATGGTGTTAGTAATAACCAGTCCATGTCCTGAGCAGAAATCCTACAGATATTTGCTATTATTATTAGCTTTGCTCATTTCTCCAAATTTTCCCAAAATATTTTTTTTTGTATGTCTGACAATCATTTCCTACTCTGCTATTTAGATCCCCAACTAGGAACAACGTTTCCTTTTTGATTGGGTCAGTTGCTTTTTCTAAAGCCTCAAAAAATTCCTCCACTTCTACCTTAGTAGAACCTTCTGTGGGACCATAGGCACAAATAAGTCTTATTGTCCAGTTCAACATTCTCATCATTGCCCACATTACTCTACTTGAGACTGCCTGCCATTCAAGAAGATTAGCCTCGTATTTTATGTTGAATACTATGGCTACTCCTTCTTTTCCTTGATTGTCATTGCCTGAATATAACATTGTGTATTAATTGCTCAGAAAGATCTTGCCAGTTTTGGTCTTTTTTGTTTCAGTTACCCCTATTATGTCGATCTGGTACTTATCTAATTCCTCAGCTAGTTCCATTTCTTTGCCATTCAGGCTTCTTATGTTGATAGTACCAATTTTTAACTCTGGTGATGTTGAGTTGGGGGTGTGTTTTCAGATTTGTTCCGGTAGCTGACTTTTCGCTGTTCGCCCTGGTTCCCTGGCGAAAACAAAGGGGGGGGGGGGAGCGCCTTGTTTAACCGGGCGATGCCCCCAGCCGGCATGAAATTTTGTAATGTTGTACTCATTTTGTATTTTGGTTTATCCAATAAGAATACAATTTGGTCGGCTAAATCCCAAATTGCCAGCCCATCCTCATTCGTTCAGTATCCAGGTAGATACCCAACAGGGTGCACAACGAGAAGGTGAGAATTGGATATTAGGTCAGAAGCCCTGGTCGGTTCTCCGCATTCCTTTAAAGGCTATGTGGAGGTCTCCTCTCAGTTATACAGCTTTGACCCTTAAGCACCCCTTCAGGCAGAGTATATTATATAAATGGTGATTTTCTTCAAGTTGTGAATGAAACTAGAAACCTGGAATGATGAGATAGCTGACAAAAAGTTAAAACTTAGAGGACACATTGCCAAAATGGTTAAGCTAGAATGGATAACTTCAATGCTGAAGAGAACATTAATTAAGAAGTTATTCTTCCATTGTTCTTATTTTTAAGTACTGTGATAGTTAAAAAGAAAAACAATAGAAGAATAACTTCTTATTCTTTTTTAAGATGACAACTGAAGAAAAGTTCTTTTTTAAGATGACAACTGAAAAGATCAAATGCAGGTAACAAAAGTGATATCTGATCTATGAAACTGTGCATGTAAAGACAGATGGAAAGAATATTCTTCAAAATCTGACAAAAAAAAAAAAAAAAAAATAGACAGAAGCAGGAAGATATAAAAATAATAATAATAAATAAAACAAATAAAAAACATTTAAGTTGGTAGGGGGGGGGTTTACAGTATAGCAGAAGTGAAATTTTACAGCAAATTACTGCATTGGTGGGGTGGTGGTGGTGTGTGTGTGGGGGGGGGGGTAACTCAGTTCACCACTAGAAACTAAGTAAGAGTGAGATTAAGAGGCATATCAAGCCCAGATTCTTCTCATGACATATATTCAATACGAAAAATATGGTATCAGTGGATGTTAGAAGTGCATCTTCAGTGAATGTTTTTCAAGGAAGTTGTGACAAGGTATTTAGAACAGTGCAACCTGGAAAAGGTTCTGATGGATCAACTAACTGTCTACACCAAAAAGAGGATGAAAATAAATATCCACTTAATAAACATTAATATTTCATATTTCTTAGCAAAATGACAGCAAATAAAAACTGAATAGAATGGTCAATTTCTGATGAAGAAATCAATGGTGTGTCATCAAGTTAATTCAGATCAGTTTCCCAAAAATTTTTCCCACAAACCTGATGTTAATTAGAAGAAAATATGAGGAAATTTGTTGCTAATTCAAAGATTAGATAAGTGGTAAATAAATGTCCTTTGCACTCAACACCTTTAGTCTTTCATAAGTACAAGATCAGAAAAATCTGATCTCTGATATCATCAGTCTTCAGGTCATTAAGATATCTTGCAAAGTGTTCTCAAAATCAATATGCTAGCATTCTGGGGTAAACTTTTTAAACTTTTCTATTTTGCTTATGCCATTCTACACAAAGAAAAGATATAAAGAAACATTACTTTCAAAGCACTGTTCACCTGAAATTGCAACTATAATTTTGCCACTCTTTTTAAAACCTGGTAAAACTTAGGCAAATTTGGAATCCAAACATTAAGTACTCTGCCTTCATCCATCTCTACTACTTCTATCTTCTTGAACGAACTGGCCTAAGTAACTGAGGGAATAGCATAACTTTAATAGTATCTATGACTGACATACAGTAATAATTATTTACAATAAAAAATAAAAATATAAAAAAAAAATTTCTTTAATAGATCATAAAAAAAAGCACAAACATAGTTATTCAGAATGAATAACTCATTCCATATGCAATATGGACAGAAAACTGAATTACAGTTCTCTGTAATTCAATTTTCTGTAATGGAATTCAAATCTACTCTGAAATGTCTGTGCCTTTATTTACTTTTTATTAAACCAATTTTATATTTTCAATGTAAATAAGTATTATTGTATGTCATTATTGATGGATACCATTAAAGTGATGCAAATAGTGAAGAATCTGATAGTTGATGACCTTATCCATCATATTTGAGAGCAATGGGATGTTAATTTGATGGCTGACTTTTATCTCTCTCTCCCTTTTTTTTTTTAGCTGGTAAAGGCTTGCTTTTGTGCTGTTGAGTACATTCCAGATGAATATATGACAACTTATACAGGTAATAAAGGATGGATATTAATTCTTGAGTGCAAGTTTTGAGCACAACTTGACGGATTCTGCCATGCTCATTCTACAGTAGACCCCATTGCTATTACCTACCCTCAGATAAAGGTTATAGAAAGATTTGGAGAAATGCATGTGGTTGCTTTTGATATCTCAAAGGCATTTAATTGTGTCTAGCATCAAGTTCCTCCCAACAAGCTACCATCTTATAATCTCTCTCTCTCTCTCTCTCTCTAGCTCTTTCTCTCCTGCCCTTTATAACTGGCTTGCCAGCTTCCTCTCTCTGGTCATTCTTCGCTTGTGGTGGTAGACTCTTTCATCATATTTCTTTATCAATGCTGAAGTAACCCAGGGTTCCAAACTACCCATTTGCACTCTTTCTCCTTTAAGTCAATGATCTCCAAAATCCCATTCATATTTTTGCTGATGACAGTACTTTCCATTCTTCTTCAACTGAGAAACTCTGTAGTATTGAAATAATTGAAGCTTTGAGATCTGCCAAAACCAATATTAAGCACTGATCTCTTCACCATTCTCAAGTGGAGTGAAAATAACTTCGATGCTATTAAACAGTCCTATTTTATTCCTGCAAGACTTTCTTCCTCTTACTTTTGATAATGTTCCAATCTACTTTCAAGAACAGTTTCTACTTCATGGGCTAACTTTTGCATCTGGCTAATCCTAGCACAAACATATTACATCAAGAGCCTTCTTAAAGAATTTTTTTTTCAAAACTTGACATTTTTTCATTCAAAACACTACTTCTCTCCTGCTCAACTTGCAACACTTTATAAATCTTAAATCCAGCCAACCACAGAATTATATTGTTGTCACATTTGAGGTGGTACACTCAAAACCTCCCAAAGAATTCTTCACTGTATACAGAAGAGGGCAGTGCACCTTAAAATGATACTCCTCTCACAGACTCCTTCCAGTCACTTTTCCCAGAAGTGCTCTTTTAGAACATTAAGCCTTTTTATAGATACTTTTCATGAGTGCTGCTCTGCTGAACTAGCCACTACGATATCTCTGCTTTCCTCTAATCATGTAAGAACTAGAGAAGCCACTGGTCAACATCTGTAAACAATTTAACTCCAAACATAATGAACCAATCTTTCATCATCTTCCTTCATTCCATCTATCCCTGTTCTCTGAAACAGCCTTCCCATTTTTCCCCCCTAATGAGTACAACCCCCAACTTTTCAAGAAATTTTCAATAGATTACTTCTTTTCCCCTTAATCACTTGTCTACACGTCTATATTGAGTTACAGGTCTTGCAGTCTTCAGGTAAGGGATGATTTGTATGCACTGCCCATTAAGAGATTACTTTGGTATAGTAACAGGGAGACCAGAAGGGGAATGAATGAGATCATGTTTGGCCTCCACAGCAGGGTACCTCAGTTGTCTGACTAAGACTCTTGCAAGTGATGCACTATAACTTCCACTCAGGAAAGGATGAAATCCTATATAGTACATTAGTGCCATAGATAAGCTATTAATCTGCTCTAAAGACCAAGCATGGTATTTTTTCAAGCTGTTTTATGCTACTCCATAAGACCACCCCCATACACAATAAAGTGCAAGGGTGACCACCTACAATATAAATAATGACATTCACCAACATTTGTTCCAGAGCAGGATTCAAACCTGTAGCATATACGTTGGAGAGCAAAAATGCTATCTGCTCAGCTAACTAAGTCAGCTTTTAAACAAATAATAAAAAACTAAAAAAAAAAAATTGAAGAAAGCATTGGTAGCTGGTCAAAACCAATGACATTCTCAATAATGCAAGTCTGGCAATGTGAACTAAATTTGCCTGAGTAGAGGAGAGTTATTAAAAGTTTCATTAGAATTTCTTGGAAACAGCAAACTGCAAGATAATTAAAACAAATGCAATAATTTTCTTCTGCATATGCCATCCTGATCCATCCACAATATTAATATCCTGATATAGTGGATGGATCAGAAGTTTCATCTTCGTGGGTAGAATTGTTCAAAAAATCTATTTTTAATTGTACATTAATATGTACAATTAAAAATAAATAAATCATAAACTGAATTTGAATTCTCGGAATTAAGTGCAGAGCTTCATGTTACCAAAAAGACAATATCTTTACAATATCTGTGCATGCTACATTTCCTAAAATGTCAGAAGAAGAATGCTGATACTGAAGTTCTTAATCTGTTATATAAAGTATAATATTTACTGATGAAACTCCTCTTTAAAATGGCATTTTCCCACCAAACGACAATTATGGAACAGACACACTGAACTTTTGCCATTATTATAATAATGAATAGTAATCTTTATTTTTTAAATGTAAGAGTAAAATAAAGAAATACCTTAAGTCCCAATAAAAATTTATTGCTTTCTGAAGATCTGGTATCTCAAATTCCCCAGAATTTTCACCTAATTCCCATGATGCTTGGTCATATGGTAAGTCACGCCATTTCACAAGATACATTGTCCTTCCATCTTTTAAAGTTCTGAAATAACAGTTTTCATATGTTAATCAGAACAAAAATATAATGGAACTGTAAAACAAAAAAGTTGAATCATAAAAATGAATATGAATATTACACTACAAAGCACAATACTTATAATGTAATAATTGCTTGTGGTTGCTAGTTAATAGAATATTCAAAGTCTAGAAGACTTAACAAAA
This sequence comes from Typopeltis vanoorti, assembly GCF_054136105.1. Lineage (NCBI taxonomy): Eukaryota > Metazoa > Arthropoda > Arachnida > Uropygi > Thelyphonidae > Typopeltis > Typopeltis vanoorti. The sequence goes on from NC_143551.1 coordinate 70,048,379, forward strand.
GTCAATTCTTATAGGAAAATTAGGTATATCATATTTCTTATAGTGTTCCTACTTATAGCACATAATAAAACTAATTATATTTTTACAACTATTTAATTATATTCTGTAAAGTATAAATTAAGATGGACAAAAAAAACAAAAACTGATTTTAAAAATACATATTAGCTATTAGATTTTACAGTTCAGTATACAAACAAAATCAGCTAAGCCATTATTTCTGTAAAAGCAATAATATAAGCGTGATTGTTTGCACAAACAGACAGTGCTGCTATACAGCAAGTAACCTAACAGCAATATCATGTAAAATTTAAAATGAAAAACTGGACAATGAGAATTACTGTACTTGGATCTAAGGTCTCACAAATGATTCTAGTAAAGAAAAAAGAGGAGTTTTGAGTAATGAGAGAAAGATTTTATCTTGTTTTCTAAATAAAGCAAAAGTTTTGTTACACAGCATATGGTATAGCAGCATTCTTTGAGCATAATGTACTTTCAATTTAGGTGATTAAATTAGGATAATAAAAAAAAAATAGCGTTACTTAAAGATCAAAAGCTAGATAAATGAGAGATTCCCCACATAGCTTTTTACTGAATGCAGAGACTACTCACTGGGACATCTGACCAATCACAATCACTATCTTTCTAAAGGGTTGTTATTACATGCTTTTAGAAAGTATCTAACTGAACATGGAATGAACAAGGATGAGCTGACAATTTGGTACTTAGCTGACGAAATTGTGTCCTGTACTAACATAAAAAAACATGATGGTGCAGCAAAATGTGTCATGCCAGCTGGGTGTTTGCTCAATTTAACAAAAGGCAAGTGTTTTCTTTAAAAACCAGGGAAAATGGTAAAAAGTAGCAAATATCAAAATGGAGAATAGTACAATGAAATTTATTTGTGCAGAAAGTTCTACTAAGGAAGAAGTGGTGGAATTTTTTTGAGTCTTCAGAGAAGACATCTGACATAAAGAAATATGGAAAGCTGATCCTTCTTGGAGATTTAAACTGCAGAGTAGGAAATGAATAAAAGATATATATAAATACTTTATGAAAATTTGGAGAAACAGAAAAGCTAATCAGAAAAGTATCTGCCAGATTTCTATTCAGGCTATGGACTAGTCATTATTACTATAATGCTACAACATAAAAATTTGCACAAATTAACATGGAGAGAAGACACAAGAAATAAAAAAAGTTTCATTGACTGTGTTATTGTGGACAGCTGTATCTTCACACTGATTCAGAACAGAATATTCAGATCTGAAATCAGAAGTGATCAACATTTAGTTTTGAGCAGGATGAAAGTGAATAACATACTGAAAATAAAAGTGTGTGAAAAAAATCTTGTAAAAAGAATCAAAGCTTTAACAGTTTTCAGACTTGAAATGTAGACTCAAATATACAAAATATATATAGTTTAAGAAAAACTGAAAGTTTGAAAAACAAGAACCAAACTTTGGAGACCCAGTGGCAAACTGAAGAAAAGAATGATTGATTAGTACAGAGAGGCATCTTGTGAAGTTGTCTGAAATGACAAAAAATCAGAACTCCATAGTAGACTAACGCAATCATGGAAAAGAAGATGATGTATTAAAAGCAATGTCTTTAGCAAATAAGAGAGAGAGAGAGAACATAGAGAAAAATGTAAGAAAACAAAGCAATGTGTAAAACAGCTAAACAAAAGTCAAGTGAAAGTCATGGTAAGAATACAAAAAGATAAATATCAGGAATATGTCAACTTCTGGTGGCTATTGAATAAGATTAGAAATTGGGGAAAGAGTAAAAGGAATCAGATGACAAATTTGACATGCAAACTGAAGAAAAAGATATCCTAGATGTCTGGAGTAATTACTTTCAAAAGTTGCTAATGAAACAAGCAGTGACAGCACATTAGTATAAAACACTAAATGCAGAAATACAATCAGGAATACATATCAATACTTAAAGTAGAAAAAGCAACAAAAAGTCTGAAAGTGGAAAATAAAGTAGGGATCTGATATTTGACCAGAAATGCTCAAATAAGAAAGCATAAAAGTCTTACAGTGGCTATGCTGAATAATTCGGAAGACTTGGTCAGAGGGTCGAATTCCAAATGAGGAGTAGATCTCTCTCTCTCTCTCATAGTATTGATCTCTAAAATAGGAAATAAAACTGAATGTGAGAATTACAGTTCCTGGTAAGATGCATGCAAGTATACTTGAGAAAAGGTTAAGAAAAATTGTGGAAGGGAAGCTTAAAGAATAACAAGCTAGCCTTCAGGCCAAACAGAAATCTGATCCAGAGGTTTCAGGATAAGATTTTCACTTTAAGACAAATATCTGAGAAATCATGGGAATATAAAAAAGATTAGCATTTAAGTATTGTCGATCTGGAAAAGGCAATAAAAAGACAAATAAGGTGGAAGGATAAAAGCTATTTAAAAATTACAGTGGTGTAAATGGTACATTATATCAAGCAAGACATTCTATATTTGAGTTGTAAGCGAGTAGTTAGAATTAAAGGAGGTACAGGAAGATGCTTAACATTAAATCTGGTGTGAGACAAGGAGTGTACATTATCTAGACTGTTATTCATCATCTATATGGATAATAATGAAGTGGTCAAAACTAGAGATGTCAATTTCAGCTCTATACTTTATGCAAATGATACATTACGAAAATTATGGATACAATTACCGTGTCAGAGTAAGTAAAACTTTAGTTTAATATAAACCAAAATATACACTCGACGTTTCGACCTTCACATTAAGGTCATCTTCTGGAGTAATACCTATATATATACACAAAGAAACAGGTTGCACTACAATCTACATGCTAAAGTTACTGATGAACCGTTAAAACTCTTTGTGTGTGTGTGTGTGTGTGTGTGTGTGTGTACACATTTCTTTGTATACATACGCATACTCCAGAAGGTGACCTTAATGTGAAGGTCGAAACATGGAGGGTATATTTTGGTTTATATTAAACTAAAGTTTACTCTAACACAGCAGTTGTAGCCATAATTTTTGTAATGTATTCTGATCACCCTGTAATAAGCATGAAAGAAAGGATTATGCAAATGATGTTATACTGCTAAATAAATCCAGTACAAGTCTGCAGAACTCTCTGACTAAACTGAATAACTGCTGCGATAAATTTGGCATGAAAATTGACAATAAAAAGACAAAAACAAATCAGGCAGAAACATTGCTATGGTACAACCTTCACCAAACAGTTCCCAGCTTTGTGTTCTTTGGCCCTATAATTATTATTATTATTATTACGTGACACCTCCAGGGAGTCCAAAGACTCATCGAGGGAGGGCACCTACTCTACAACTCTCTGTATTTACCACTCAATCCACCAACTACAACAAACCGCAACTACCATCATCTATATCATCATCTCCACCAACGCCATCTACCCCCCCCCCACTGCCACCACTAGTATTTTCACAATCACAAACATTCATGCCCATAGCAGGATTTGAACCCGTAGCTTTTTTGGTTGGAGAGCAGATACGCTAACCACTCAGCCAACCAGGCTGGCAAACTGAAGAAAAGAATGATTGATTAGTTCAGAGAGGAATCTGGTGAAGTTGCCTGAAACAACAAAAAAGCAGAACTCCATAGTAGACTAATGCAATCATGGAAAAAGAAGATGGTGTATTAAAAGCAAGGTTCTTAGCAATGTTCAATAATGATGCCAAATGAGATGATCTCCATAACTTCTACTCCTCCATCCCATGGTCTGATTACTGCTTCAATTCTTTCGATCCAAATACCTGCTCAGACCGAATAACAGAAACTATCCTTACAGGAATGAAGGCTTTCATCCTTATTTACATCCAAATATCCAGGCCACCATCCAAGCCTTGGTTCTTGAAAAAATGAGCCACTGCAGTATACAAGGAAAAAACTCATACCACGAGCGGGACCAAAACTCTGGCTACTTAACTCTGCATATATTGCAGCTCAAACGGCTGTAATAGACCCATCAACAAACCCATATCATACTTTGAAAGGGTCAAATGCTGCAAACTCACCACCTATCCATATGGTAGTCATACCTTCTGGTCCCTTGCTAAGGCCATTGTGTGCAATTTTTGTCCATCCATGTTTTTTCTCTTCTCACATTCAAATGGTACTGTACCAGAGCCACCTCACCCAAAGACAAGGTCAAAGCCCCTCCCAACATACCAAGAATTGCTCAACTCCATGTAACTCATTGTCTTCCATCAGAAAGAAATCCAAAGAATTCTTAATAACCTGAACACAAACAAGGAATCTATCTGGTCATGATGTTATCCTGCCTATTATGTAAAAACTTGTGCCAAAGCCTATACCAAAGAAAGGGGATAAAAGCCAGGCAGTAAACAATTGTCCAATTGATCTCATTTCTGTTCTCTCTAAAACGATGGAAAAAGTCATCAACAGCCAAATTCTGCACCACCTGGAGACCACTAATTAATAGTGACCAGCAATATGAATTCCACCATTCTCGATCCACAGTCATCTTCTAGCCTTCAACACTCACTTCGAGGTTTAATGGAATATTTACAGCACTAGGAAAGGATTAAAAACTAATTTTAATGCTTTCAATATTTCGTCTCAGTTGCTGAGACATCTTCAGGGATTACAAATAACTTTTGTAACACATACACACAATCACAACGTAATACTAAATGAAACACATGGGTGACTAAAGTCCTATCTAGGTGGTGGATCCTCTATGGGCATTTGTAGGTGGTCTAGGATGTGGGACCTCTGACAATTATTGTGTCCCAAATTTTGGGAAGTTTTATGCATCCATATTTATTTAAATTTAGTTGATTTCTGAGTGCTGCTATATATTCTAAAAACAGTCTTTCCTTTTTAAATCCACTATAGTGGAGCACAACCATATTAGCATTTTGGAGTGAAGTTACTGTAAGAAGAAAGTGGTAGGGTTGCAGAGGCCCTTTCCACATAAGATGAGATGAAACAGCAAAATAGGAAAGATTTACCCCTAGCCCTCAAATACTCTAATAGCATTGGGGGTGGGGGGCAAGAAGAGAAGAAAGAAGGAAAGAAAAAAGGGGAGGGACCAGTCTACAGATAATATAACAGATGTATATTACATGAAGTAAGGCATGTTCCAGCATCAGGTACCTCAGGTTTGCCAAGTCCATGCTCACTAAAGTGAGCCCTTGAGTCAATGAGATGGATGGATGGGTGTGTGTGTGTGTGGAGTGACTGATCTTCAGAGAGTTGAAGCCTCCAGAAAAGCATACAACAGGACTACATGGCAAGGCCTGATGTGACACATCACTGAGCATCGGAATGACCTTACGGCATCTGTGGATGTCCAATGAACATACGAATGAATGAATGGTGGAGAATGGTAGTTTTCTTCGAGGAGATCCTGTGGGTTGTATCCAATACATGGTCTGCACGGCCAGGTTGACCATAGTTGTGATTGATTGCAGATACACAATTTCTGTTCTTGTAACAAAGGGTCACTGATATATCTGTCTGTCCGAAATAGACCAACTTGCAGGAACAGGGTACTTTATATACTCCAGGAACTGAAAGAGGAGGGAACTGGTCTTTGGTGAACAGATAAGGGTAGCAAATTTCTGGTGTTGCCTAAAAGCAGTGTAGAGATTGCACTTTTTTTTTAAAGACTTGGCTATTTTTTTGTGATGTGCCATGGATGTAGAGGATGGTGATGGCATTTCTGAAATCCTTCTAAAGCGATGGCTGAGGAACCGATTTTTTTAAAATTCTGTAATCACTGTAGCCATTGGAAAGGAAGGCGTTGTGTATATGGTTGAGTTCAGTTGAAAGAGAGGTTCCACTAGAATAAGTGGTGGTGGGAATAGGCCCTATTCCCACCACCACCACCCCTCTCAACAATAATACCATATTGTTGAGAGGGGTGGTGGTGGTGGTGGGAAAGTTTGTGCATGTATCTGCCGGTGTGAGTGGGTTTTCTATATACAGTGAAGGAAAGGTTACCGTTAAGAAGGCATGTTACTAACGTGTCTAGGAAGCGTAAACTATTGTTATTTTCCTTTTCCATTGTAAACTGGATTCTTTGATGTAGACTATTGAGGTGCTTGAGGAAGGCATGTAATGTGTCAGGGCTATAAGACCAAATAAAGAGCACATCATCTACATATCTTAGCCAGATAAAAGGTTTGAGAGGGGCTGAGTCTATCGCTCATTTTTCAAAATTTTCCATGTAAAAACTAGCAGGGGTGGGGGAACCAATAGTTGTTCCCTCTATCTGTTTGTAAATTTTGTTCTTTCCAGAAAAACAACCATAACTGATGGCAAAGGAAAAGAGATCTAAGATATCAGAAGGAAAAACGTTGTTTTTTTTTTTTAAGAGTACTAAAGTGTTATTTAAGGGAATATTGGTAAACAGTAAGATGATGTCAAAGGATACCAATAAATCTGTAATAAGTCCAGTGAGGAGAGTAAGAGAGTTAGCCATCTGTTTTGACAATTTTTAGCATGGAGCCAGTGGCATCTACAATAGATCGATGTGTGTGTGTGGGGGGGGGGGGGGTATTAGGTTTGTGGATTTTAGGTAAACCATACATCTGGGGAGGAGGACAAGAACCAGAAGGTTTGAGTTTTTCTATAATGTCTGGTGGCCAGGAAGATACTTCACTCGGTACGTTTTTTAATTTTTTTTAACTTGCATTTTTGTGGGATCGTGATCTAGTGGGAATGTTGGTAGCATGATCTCAGAGAATAATATCCATCTTTCAATTATATGCCCTGGCATTACCCTAATCTGCTCTGGTGATGACAATACTTTTATCTTTCCATTACTTTGTGAGAACAGCGAGTTGACCAGAAGATAAATTACTTTTTGGAGCGATGACTGGGAGAGGATATTGGCGACATCACAACATCTGATGTTGTTGGCTAATTCTTGAGCTAAGTGACAGATTCTATGTTCTATGTTGTACATTATGTCTGTACATACAGAGTGCTTTTATTGACTGGAATTTGATTTTTAGTTTAACACACTTATTTATCACTCTTGTGTTTCAACATCTTTTTAGAAAGGTCAGCCAATTTTTAATTGCCTAGATAGACATAGTTTTGACTTACCATATTGTCTTGTTTTGCATGCTATTTCTTCACAATGAATGATTAGAATCCATGCTTTAAGGCTTAAGTGCAGGGAGGATATCATGTTGGAGGTTTAATGGAATATTTACAGCACAAAGAAAGGATAAAAAAACTAATTTTAATGCTTCCAATATTTTGTCTGTCACTGAGACATCTTCAGGGGTTACAAGTAACTCTTGTAACACACAAAGACAACACAATACTAAATGAAACATGTAGGTCACTCTAAAATCCTATCTATGCAGTGATCCCTCTTATGGAGGTTTGTAGGTGACCTGGGATGTAAAGTGGGACTTCTGAAAATTATTGTTTCCCAAATTTTTGGAAGTTTTATGCAACCATCTGTGGTCAATCTGGCCTTGCAGACCACGTATTGGATACAACCCACAGGATCCCAAAGAAAACCACCATATTAAATTTAAAAAGGAAAGATTGTTTTTAGAATCTGCAGTGGCACTCAGAAATCAACTGAATTTAAATAAATACAGATGAATAAATCTGCAGGGATTACAAATAACTCTTGTAACACACACACAATACTAAATGAAACACGTGACTCCTTAAGTCTTATCTAGGTGGTGTGCCCTCTATGGGCATTTGTAGGTGGCCTAGGATGAAAATCTGGGAAACAATAATTGTCAGAGGTCCCACTTTACATCCTAGTCCACCTACAAATGCCCATAGAGGGCACACCACCTAGATAAGACTTAAGGAGTCACGTGTTTCATTTAGTATTGTGTGTGTGTGTTACAAGAGTTATTTGTAATCCCTGCAGATGTCTAAATATTGGAAGCATTAAAATTAGTTTATAATCCTTTCCTAGTGCTGTAAATATTCCATTAAACCTTCAACATGATGTCTTCCCAGCACTAAGCTTTAACACATGGATTCTAATCATTCATGGTAAAGAAATCTTAAGCAAAGCGAGTTAGTTATGGTAACTCAAAACTACGTTTATCTAGGCAATTAAAAATTGGCTGACCTTTCTAAAAAAGATGTTGGGACACAAGAGTGATACCTAAAGTGCTTTAAACTAAAAATCAAATTCCAGTAGCAAAAAGCCTTCTATATATACAAATGTGTCAGCCTTGCACTACTATGAGAACAGATCGATGCAACGTGCATCAAGCTCTGTATGATCCTCAACCCTGAACTTTAGTTCACTCTCTCTGACATCTCAAAAGCTTCTGCACAAAAAGAATTCCTAAAAATAAAAAATAAGCACATCAAAAAGTATAACATTCTCTGTAAATCCAAATCACAACTGCAAATTCGACCACTCCATACAGTAGTGAATCTATCTTTGAAAAGTCAGTGTAGATGCCATCACACTGAAAGAAGTGACATTGATAGACATAATGTACAACACAGAACCTGTCACTTAGCTTCAGAAATAGCTAACAGCATCAGACTTGACATCACCAATAACCTTTCCTAGTCGTCCACTCCAAAAAGTAATTTATCTTCTAGTTAACTCACAAAAAATGTGCCTAGGATCTCCATTCAGAACACAGCTGAAGTCTTCTATGGCCCTGCCTATTTTGATAGTTTTGGTTTTTGTACTGCTGATTTTCATGCCAAATTTGTTACAGCTATTATTCAATTTAGTTAGAGAATTCTGGGCTGTACGCATCCAACAGACTTGCCCTGGATGTGTTCAGAAGCACATCATCTGCATAAAACAAAGAGATAAGTTTGAAATCTCCAATTCTAGTATCAGGCCTAATGCCACTTTTTTTTATAATGTGATCCATACATATCTTCATAGTGGAGATGATGTGCATCCTTGTCTTACCCCTGATTTTACATCAAACCATCTTCCTGTATTTCCTTCAATTCTAACTGCTATCTGACAAGTTAAATATAGATTATGTATTGCTCTGTATAATGTTCCATTAACCCCATATAAATGTAGTGTTTTGAAAGGCTTTTCTCTTTGCACCTTGTCATATGCCTTTTTCCAGATCTACAAAACTTAAGTACAGATCCTTGTCATATTCCCACGATTTCTCAACTATTTGTCTTAAAGTGAAAATCTGATCTTGACAATCTGTATTTGGCCTGAACCCAGCTTGTTCTTCTCCTGGTTTCTCCTCCACAATCATTCTCAATTTTCAAGTATGCTTGCAAAAACGTTATCTGGAACACTTAGAGAAATTCCACTGCAATTCTCACATTCACTTTTATTCCCTTTTTTATAGGTGGATACTATGATAGCTCTGCTCCAATCATTGGGAATTTGACCTTCTCACCAATTGATCTGCATACTTAAGCATTTCTGGTCGAATATCATCTACTCCAACTGTGTGTCCAAAAATTTGAAATGCGAAACCACATTTCAAGTTTTTGATGGCTTTTTCTATTCGAAGTATGGATATGTACTCCTCTTGAAAATTGTCTAGTGCATTCTGTCACTGCATAGTTTGTTTAGCAATCTTTCAAAGTAATTACTCCAGACATCAGCACCATTATCATCTTTGATCCTTTTGCAGTATTCTTTCTTCCATTTCTAAGCTTCTTCAATAGCCTCCAGAAAAATTTGCCATCTTCCTGATATTTATTTTCCATACTCTTACCAAAGTCTTCCCAAGAGTTTTGTTTAGCTACTTTCATACATAGCTTAGCTCCATTACATTTTTCTCTGTTTCTTTTAGGACATCTGCTGATTTATTTGCTAGGAACTTTTGGTCTGCTTTCTTCTTTCCCATGACTGCTTCTCTAACTTCTTGTGTCCACAATGGTGTTCTTATTTTTCTATCAACTTCACCACATACCTTCCTAGCTGAATCAATCAATGTCTTTTTCAGAGTTTGCCACTGAGACTCTAAAGTGTGGTTCTTGCTTTCAATTTGTATATTTGTCTCTCTCATCACCACTGACATCAATATAATTCACTCCCACCTTTTTTCTAAACCTGTTAGAAATAGCAGCAGCTAATCAAAACCCTTTCACAGTTCAAATCAAAACTTGCAGAATAATTTTTTTACTTCCTCATTAATTTCTTCTACTGCTGTCTTTTGGAATATGCATTTCCTAAAAAGCACAATCATCAAATACAACGCTCATGAGTTTCTTCTTTCTACTAATGAACTATAGGTTGAACAATCTATAGTACATTAGTAGAGGATATATTATTGGAAGTGGGAAACATATTACAGTTCTGTCTAGCTAATAACCTGCATGGGCTATAAAATCTGAATAATTCAAAGACTTCGTTGAAAGATAATGTTGGTGGTACAATTCGCCAGTACTTAGTAAAGTAACTTCTTGCTTCCCTCACAGGTAACCTCCTGACGTATAAAAATATTCTATTCATTTTGCATGAGCTTTTGATGAGTAGCCAAGTGTTTTGACATGCCCCCCCCCCCAAAATCTAATCGGGTTAGATCAGGTGGTCAAGCAATTGATCTGCCTGTACCAATCCATTTAATTTACCTAGTCTAGCCATAAATACTGTTACAACTTGAACAGAGCATAAACCTTTAATCTATCAGTAAATTATTTAGATTTCAGCACATACAAACAACATGTATAATGTGCATATAGCAGCAATCAATGTTCGAAATGTCCCCCTTTTGCCTTCACGGACACCTGAAGTCTGTGAGGCTACATATCAATGAACAACATAAAGCAGAAATGTTACCACTGCTTGCTCCAAATCTGCCTTCAGGCTGGCAATACCAGGGTGTCGTTTCTTGCAGGCTACTCTCTCTCACAAGCTGCAACCACAAGTTGAAGTCCAACAGGCATATTTACCTCCAACCACTGCTGTGTTGTCCTCACCTTGTTTGCAGGGGCTGAGTCTTGTTGGAAGGTCCACTGCCTACTGTGAAATAAGGCTGTACCACAGGTTCCAGCACAGTCTTGATACACTTTGACAGAGGTGTTGACCCCTTTCTTGCAGAAATGCAACTTGGATACCTCCCTTATACGTCACCCCATCACCCACATGGAGTGATGACCTCTCTGAATCCTGGGTGCTATGGCACATGCTATGTGATCACCCAGTACATACACTCAGTTGTTTTGGCATTTAAAGACTTTTCAATGGTGAAAATCTCCTCTGTGAAGAGGATATCTCTGTGTCTGTTGTTCACATACCACTGGAGAAGTGCATTTGATTTTATCACCCTCTGCTGCATAAGTTGTGGTGTTAAGAAGTGTCCAGTAGAATAATGAAAACCTTGCAGACAACCTCACCAATGCCTCTCTGACTGAATCAATCAGGATTTTCTTCAAGGCTTGCCACTGAATCTCCAAGGCTTGGTTCCTGTTCTCAAACTCTTTCATTTTTTCTTCAATAATCTTTGTATATATTAGTCTATATTAGTCTACAGTTCACATTTGAGAGCTGCTCAACTGTTATTCGCTTTAAAACTTTCTTATATGTTATTCTTTTCAATATAAAATTCAATTATATCCTGCTCAAGATTAAATAGTGATCACTTCCAATTTCAAATCCTCTGTATCACTCTGGTGTCCTGCACCCGGGAGAAAACATCACTATCAACAATAACATAGTCAATGAGACGTTTCTTATTCCTTGCCTGTTCTCTCCATGTGAATTTGTGCACATTTCTATGTTGGAACATGGTGTTAGTAATAACCAGTCCATGTCCTGAGCAGAAATCCAACAGATATTTGCCATTATTATTAGCTTTGCTCTTTTCTCCAAATTTTCCCAAAATATTTTTGTATGTCTCACAATCATTCCCTACTCTGCTATTTAGATCCCCAACAAGGACCAACTTTTCCTTCTTCATCGTGTCAGTTGCTTTTTCTACAGCCTCAAAATATTCCTCCACTTCTACCTTAGTAGAACCTTCTGTGGGATCATAGGCACAAATAAGTCTAATTGTTCAGTTCCCCATTCTCATATTTGCCCACATCACTCTACTTGAGACTGCCTGCCATTCAAGAAGATTAGTCTCATATTTTGTGTTGAATACTATGGCTACTCCTTCTTTTCCTTGATTGTCATTGCCTGAATATAACATTTTGTATTTATTGCTCAGAAAGATCTCACCAGTTTTTGTCTTTTTTGTTTCAGTCATCCCTATTATGTCGATCTGGTACTAATCAAATTCCTCAGCTAGCTCCATTTCTTTGCCATTCAGGCTTCTTATGTTGATAATACCAATCTTTAACTCCGGTGATGTTGAATTGGGGTGTGTTTTCAGATTTGTTCCAGTAGCTGACTTTTCACTGTTCGCCCTGGTTCCCTGGCAAAAACAACAATGGGGGCCTTGTTTAACTGGGCGACGCCCCAGCCGGAATGAAATTTTGTCATGTTGTATCATCATTTTTTATTTTGGTTTAACCAATAAGAATACAATTTGGTCGGCTAAATCCCAAATTGCCAGCCCATCCTCGTTCGTTCGGTATCCAGGTAGATACCCAACAGGGTGCACCATGAGAAGATGAGGATTGGACATTAGGTCAGAAGCCTTGGTCGGTTCTCCGCATTCCTTTAAAGGCTATGTGGAGGTCTCCTCTCAGTTACACAGCTTTGAACCTTAAGCACCCCATATAAAAAGACAAACACAATGAAAATAGATAGAATTGTTGAAAATGTCAACTGTGTCGTGAATGGGGAACCTGTGGAACAAGTAAAACATTTCAGCTACTTAGGCACGATTTTTAGTGAAGATGGTAAATTAACAAAGCTGGTATGGTAGGAAGTCAACTGAATAAATTCATATGGAATAAGAGAGAAATTAGTCGGATGACTAAATTAGCTCTATACAAGACAGTGTTCAAACCAGTTTTAACTTATGGATCTGAGAGCTGGGTCAGAAGTAAAACACTTGACGAAAGATTAGAGACCACAGATATGAGAGTGCTGAGAAAGATTAGAGGCATGAACAGATGGCATCAATGGCAATAGCGTATTAAAAAGGAGGATATTAGGAAAGAACTTGACATTCTCAGCATCCAGGAATCCGTTAGCAAAGCTAATCTCAGGTGGTATGGTCACTTAAACAGAATGGCGAGGATAGATTAGCAAAACAAGTGTTCTCTGCCAGGTTGGCAGGAAAACGACCCAGAGGAAGACCAAGATATAGGTGGATTGATATGGTACAAAGTGCCTTAGACGATAGAAATATAAGATCTGATAATGTGGAAGTCTTGACAAGTAACAGACTGATTTGGAGGAAAATTGTAGATAGAAGTTATTAATGATGTAAATTTTTCATGTAGTACTATCATATCCTGTACACCCCCTTGAGGGTACATGTCAGGAATTTGATGATGATGATGATCTCTGTCCTCTGGAACAGCCTTCCTCATGAAATGTTCCCCCAATGATTGCACCCTCCAACTCTTCAAGAATATCAATAAATACCGCAATGAGTCCCTATACATGATAATGAGGTAATAACATCCAGATAATATACATTCTTCTATCCCTTTGTATATGGAATTAAAAACTTTTCAGACAACCTTCAGAATACAAGAAAAAGAAAAGTATAAGATACTTCTTATACTATTCAAAATGTCATCCCGACTGAGAATGACTAATGAACTGTTATGCAGCAAATATATAACTTAATCATTCTTATTTTTAGATAGACCTGTGGCATAGTATAATTATTAAAAACAATACGTAAGTTCCACAATAATAACTTTAATTAATAAATAAGGTAGATATTTCATACTAAAACTAATAGTACATCTTCAGTGTTACAAACAGATAGGAATAGAATACAAGTAATGAACATTCGGTGGATCACCTATTAAAATACAATGTCGCGAGCTAGGAAATGTAAGAAATGAATAAATAATTAATATTAAAGATAATTAGTTTTTTTATGATTACATAAAATAAAAGTCTCCCAGATCTTCGAGAGAGAGAGAGGCAATCATTTCGATTTAAATTCGGTCAGTGTAAAAAAGCTTCACAACTTTCTTTAAAGAGGCGTTCTTATTTGAACCTGCATCTATGAAGGAGAATAGCTTTATCCCACTGGATATTATGGGTAGTGGTAATACTGTGTTGTGCTAGACCAGACTTCTGAGGTTTGTTGTAATCAATATACTTGTATTCTATTCCTATCTGTTTGTAACACTGAAGATGTACTATTAGTTTTAGTATACGAAATATCTACTTTATTTATTAATTAAAGTTATTACTGTGGACTTACGTGTTGTTTTTAATAAAAAACTAATCATTGACAAGACATCAACAAATGTTTCACACTAAATAGCTGAAACTTTATAGGCATGCTTAATGATACCAGTTACAGAGCAGGGATAACAAGATTTCCTATACAATATAAAAATTTGGTAAGATGTACATACTTATGATTAATGACCCTGTGCACTTGCAACCATTCAGGACGTATACCATATCGATAAAACCTTTCTTCTAAATTATGTAAGTCATCACGTGGCTGTTCTTGTTTCTTTTCACCATCGAGATTACTGCTTCCATCATCTAGGGCAGGCGGTTCATCCATATCATTTTTCCGACAATAGTTTCGATAAAGTGCAGGATGGTAAACATCAAGCTGGAACAAAAATGTATCATACATAATAATTGACAAATGCAGTCACAGTCTTTTAAGTATAAACTCTTATTATAAAATGAAACTAGAACTGTTTTGTTAATAGCATAAAACAGGTCACTGCTTCATTCTGTTAAAAAAGATAAAACATTTTTTTTAAGTCATAAAATATGACAGTTGACTGTCACTACAGCAAAATGTAGGGACAACAGGAATACTCTGTTATAGTGGCTACTCTACTATAGTGAATTTTGTGTGGAATAACACTGTTCATAAAAAGTTCATGTGTTAGCTAAGCTAATCTTAGGTGGTATGGTAAACAGAATAGGAGAGGAAAAGTTAGCAAAACAATGTTCTTTGCCAGGATGGTAGGAAATATACCAAGAGGAAGACCAAGATGTAGCTGGATTGATACAGTAAAAAGTGCCTTAGAAGACAGAAATATAAAACCTGATAATATTAGTCTTGACAGATATAACAGAAGGAAAATTGTCAATAGCAAGATAGTAATGCCATAATGTTTTCATGTAGTGCTATAATAATACACCGCAATGAGCATACATGTTGGGAATTTAATGATGATAATTTTATGTACAAGTATAAATAATTTCAGCTAGATGATAAGCATATATGCATTATCTTCTTTCTTTGCTATCAAAATGATATTCTTTCAAAGCAATTAGTGTTCAAAATAGTGGTCTAAAAAAGAAAAATGCAGATAGATACAGTAGAATTCTCAGTGCCTAGAGTATTTTAGAAGTTTGGAAAGCAGTATGAGGATGGACATGGTCATGTAACAACATAACACTTTGTGAAAATAATGCTTCTTAGATAATCTCTATTCAAAAATGTCCTTATAAATTCCAAAAAAAGTATATTGCTTTTTTCACTGAAGATTGTGACTTAAACATTTTCTTGACAGGGAAAGTAATGTATTTTCCATTCTAAATTCTGTTTACCTTTAGCTCATGGTGATAGATCTATGTTTCATCATCTGACAATGTAGCCAGCCAACTGATATAAATGAAAATGTCAGTTCAATGGTAGTTCTGCATAGCAAGTTTTGTAAATGCATCTGTAAATGCCTTTTAGCCATCTGTAAATGGATGAACAATGTACTCAAGAACAAAATACCAGCTTTATTCTCTCACCATTTCTTCAACCATGAAATACAAGTGGTCATCATAGTTATGAGCAGGAAAATGCATTGATTTAAGACTTGATTTTCAATGAGTCAGGTACAGAGGCTATTTTTTATATTGATAGCTTAATGGCACCAACATTTTATTTCTATCACAAACATCACTGTAGGTATAATATAAAGAAGGTAACACAAAGTAAAATAAAATATGAAAAAAAAAAAGAAATAAATAATAATAATAAAGAAAAACTTAAAGCATTAAGTCTTAGAAAGGGAATCCTCTAATGACAGAGGTTCTCCCAAACTTTCTCGGTTCATGGCATCACTAGTGTCTCAGTGATTTTTTCAGGCAAGCCCTAGGCCAAAAGAAATATCTGACAGTTCTGTTTATTAAGTAGTTAGGTCCAAATTACTTACTAAGTATTTGTGTCCTAAAAACTTAGCAGCAATTAAAAATGTTCCAAAACAGTGTGCAGCAGAAGCCCAATGCTGAGATGCAAAGTTTTGGAACCATTGCTTTATGGAATGCTAGTAGCAAACCTTGGATGTTGAGTGAGAGATGAAAAAAAATTTTTTTTTTCTCTCTCTCTTCTCATATCTCAGGAAGTTTCACAAAAATGACTGCAGCAACTATTAAAAACCAACCTGACCTAACAAATGATGAGTCTTTGGACTCCCTGGAGGCGTCAAATAATAATAATAATAATAATAATAATAATAATAATGTGCTTATGTGAAACTCCCCAAGATATGGGAAACTATTATTCTTACAACAACTACTCAGCATCCAAGGTTTCCTACTAACATCAATAGAGGATTCCTTCATATAACTTTAACACCTTCCTATCATTTCCACTTCATTTTTGTGTTGAATGTTATGTATTTTTATTTTGTAGCTTAATCTCAGATAATGTCTCTGTGATAGAGATGGAAGACTCAAGTCGTCATCATCATAATCAAATTCCTGACATTTCACATCATTATTAACTTCCTATCTACAATTGTCCTCAAAATCAATCTGTTACCTGTCAAGGCTACAACATTATCAGATCTTATATTTATGTCTTCTAAGGCACTTTTTACTCTATCAATCCACCTATATCTTGGTCTTCCTCTGAGAACACTTGTTTTGCTAATCTTTCCTCTCCCATTCTGTTTAAGTGACCATACCACCTGAGATTAGCTCTGCTAACACATTCCTGGATGCTGACAATGTCAAGTTCTTTCCTAATATCCTCATTTTTAATACAATAGTGCCATTAATGCCATCTGTTCACGCTCCTAATCTTTCTCAGGACTCTCATATCTGCAGTCTCTAATCTTAGTCAAGTGCTTTACTTCTGGCCCTGCTCTCAGATCCATAAGTTACAACTGGTTTGAACACTGCCTTGTTATACACCTAATTTAGTGACTAATTTCTCTCTTATTCCATATAAATTGTTGATTCTGTTGTCTAATTCCATATTTAATTTACCATATTCACTAAAAAGCATGCCTAAGTAGCTGAAATGTTTTACTTGTTCTATAGGTTCCCCATTCGAAATACAGTTGATATGTTCAATGCTTCTGCCTATTTTCATTGTCTTATTATTGCTGACCTTCACACCATTTACAACAGTTATTCAATTTAGTCAGGAAATATTGCAAGACTTGTAGTGGATTTATTTAGAAGTATAACATCATTCGCATAAATCAAAAAGCTGACATTAACATCTCCAATTCTGATATCAGGTTTAATACTACTTTCCTTCATAATGTGATCCATATAGATAATGAATAACAGAGGGGATAATGTACATCCTTGTCTGATACCAGATTTAATGTTAAATCATCTTCCTGTATACTTCCTTCCCTCATAAGTAACAATTTATGAGGTCCACACAGAAGCTGTAGAACCTCTCTGTATGGGAGCGACAGATTCTGCAAACACTCTTCCATATTAATGCCATCTGTTGGGGTTAAGAGAGAAGGAATCTACTGATATTCTCTTTGAAGAGATGGCAGTTGTAGTCTTTGGGAAAGACTTCATCACAAAAGCTTACAGAAAACAGATAGAACAAAAGATAAATAGGAGTAGTGAGATGTGTAGTGGATTAGCAGTTAAACTGTGAGTGGATTAAACAACTGCTTTTGTGATATTATAGGTTTAGCAGAAATACAAGAAGCAATGGATGCCAGTTCTGCTGAACAGCACCAATATCTGTAGAAGAGACAATGTGGACAGATCATTTGTGAATAAAGGCTAGAGAAAGTCTGTGAGAGAGGGCTAATCAACTGGTTCACCACCAGAATTCTAAGGTTAAGGAGATTTGGAATTGCACAAAAATTTGAGTGAACAAGGACTCCAAATTTTTTTGAAGCTGAGGATACTACAGAAGTGATATGTTAGTCCATAAAGGTCTTCATTATTGAGCTCATTTTTATCAAAGGTAAGGTGAGAAGGGATTTTTTTTTTAAGGAGAAAAAAACAAAACAAAAACAGAACTGTGTTTTGGAAGCATGAAGATCACCAACTTGTCATTATCAACATCCACAAAAGGATGGTATTCAGATCAATTTAGGACACTGGTTGAAGAAGATCTTGAAGCTTGGGATGATCAAGTATTGCAAGGTCTGTTGTATGAGTTCTTTAGGTTGTTTTGGATTTACTGCCAAAACAACTATGGCTATAAGGCCAATGTGTCACATCTATTAACTGCATGTTTTGGCTAATTTGCCTGCTTTGTGGAATGATTAATGCTATCATCAGCAAAACCATGGATAAAATTTGAGGCAATGAAATGAGGTCATTTATGTCAGAGAGAGAATGGCTAATTTAGAATCCCCTGCTTTTGACTTCTTCAGCTCAAGGTTTCCTTGCCCCATTTATTAACATTCATTTGCTGCATTTACAGCCTCCAAACTCTGAAAAGTGACCTCTTCACCTTCCTCTCTGTGAAGACTGACCATCTACAATCTAGCTATCCATCCAAACAGTGAGGATCATCTTCCTATGTGATCTTAATGTCCACAACTCCAACTGGCTCTTTTTTCCAACATGACTGCCCAAAGCCAAAAAAAATATAGAAGTTTCTGTCATGTGCAATTACCTAAGACAAACTGTACATCAGCAGCATAACAAATACAAGGAGAAATGTTAGAGTGTTAATGATGAATTATTTAAAACTTACTAGCTGCATGATGGCATACACAATGTGAATGAGATGTATCAATTAAAAAAAAAAAAACTACTGATGACTGCTGAAAATCAGACTTTTCCAAATTTTTGGTAAGGACAGGTATATGTCATGATTCAGATTAGGATGATGTAGTAGGAATTTGTCACCATCTAAATTTAAGTAAAAATTTCAAAAGAAAGCATGACTTAAGTGAAGATTCTGTGGTCAGTGTTGATTCCATGTTATGCTAAGCCTAATTTCTCAAATTTCTTGTTAACGCGTTCATTGCCAATCATGCGATATCACGTGGTGCGAGTTCTCGTCGGTTGGCCGATCACGCGTTATCACGTGGACGTCGCTATCAAGTTTCTAAGCGGAATAGTATAGCGGCCACAGCGAAACGAAACGGCGCGTAATATTTATATTGGCCACTCGGGAAGGGATCGACTTTCGTGGAGTGGGATGGCTGCCAGCCATTGTCTATGTTAGCCAGTTCGCACAGTGGTGGCGTTCGGACAAGGCGATGACGCGATGATTTTGTTTAGTTATTCGTTGATTTAGTGTGCTTGAAGTTTGGTTTTTATTTATTTTGAGCATTGTTTTTTTTTTTTTTTTTAGTAAGTTCCCTATAAATGTTGATTTTTGATAATTTTTTTTTCTATTTGTACGTTATTTTTAAAAATTCTATGTGATTAAAATTAAAAGACTGATAATTAAAGTTATAATTATTATATTTAAATGTTTTTTATTTGTAAAATATATAACTTATTTGACCGAATTATGTATCACGCGATATCGCGTGATGATTTGGCCACCGCTCGAAATTCCAATTTTCAGCTTGGCAATTAATGTGTTAATGATGTGAGATTGGTGTTCCTGTAATCTTTCTGCCACAGAACATCCAGATTGTCTGAAGTAAGAGAGGAGGAAATCACGTGAAACTTGGTAGACACCACTAAGTGAGAGTGGAGGATGTTTATCTTTAGAAGAAGGAACCAAGAGGAGAGTTTGCTGAATGGAAGAAATGTCAGCACTAGGTTGTATTTCTTGAGGATTCTTGAGATTGGTTCAAAAACGTCTGAAATATATAGAAATGGAACTCTCTGTAATGTTTCCATATTGTAAGAATCAAAAACATGCGAAATAGTCCATAGTGATGGTTGGTAGGCTGATTAGGGGTGTACTGATGCAAGGACAGCAAAAGCCATACTGCACCAAACCAAAGGTTGCAGAAATACTCAAGGTAATAAAGATGAGTCCTAAAAATTTGATTTGTGTTTTTACTGAATAATACTTTGTCTGATTCTTAGCTCAGGATCTGGGTGAAGAGTGCATTTTTAGCGGAAGTTAAACACACTTTTTTCTGATGCCAATCTGAACCTGTCATTAAGAGGCCATGAGGAAATATGATCAATTGTTTGTTAACTTTCAATTACTCTCATGTTACAACAGTAACAGTAAATATTGTCAACATGTAGGGCACTACCTACTATGGAAGAAAGCTGTTCAGTGATTAAATTAACTTTAACAGTCAAAAGTGTCACGCTTAAGACAGAGCTTTGGGGAACACCCTCTTCTTGACGATATAGCTGAGATAACATGCTTCCCACTTAGACTTGGAAGACTCAGGTAGACAAAGTTTTTAACAAAAACAGGAAGGAGTTTTCTTAGACCTAAGTTATGGAGGTCTTTTAAAATATGCTATATCTCCAAGCTATTTCGTAAGCTTTTTTTCCCATGTCAAGGAATACTGAAAACAGATGTTCTCATTTCTGGCATGGACCAAATGGTCCAATGCTGAACAATGTCTACAAAAGTCACATCTGTTGGAGAGAAGATCATTCCAGAGAGACATTAACTGTTTATTTTTCAATATCTTACAGAGAAAGCTGGTCAAAGCGATAGGTCAATAATTGTATGTTTGTGTTAGATCGTTTCCTAGTTTTGGGACAGCAGTAACAATTGACTTATGCCAAGACTCCAGAAAGTCTTCCTGTGAAAGTATTGTGTTGTATAATAAGAGAAGGAGATCCATAAGATGATGATGGAAGATGTTTTATCATCTCATAACAGATGTCATCAAGTCCTGCCATGCTAGCTTTAGAGAGCAAAAGAACTCTTTTTAGTTCCTCCTTATCGAATGGCTTATTGTATGGCTCTAACCCATTTCTAGAAAACTTTTGCTGCTGTTTCTCTTGTTCTTTCAATATTAAAAATTTGGGAGAATATGAAGCTGATGCTTCGAACTTCCAAGAAGTTAAGTGCTTATATTTGTCAGGCTTATATTTATCTATTGATTTAGGGAAGAATGGAAAGTCAGTGTCTATCTCATCCTGGAAATCTGGTATCAGAATCATTCAGTAAGCTTTATTTACTTGCAATAAATACAGAAGTACCCCCCCCCCCCCTTTTTTTTTTTTTTTTTTTTTATGAGAGTGTCTAGTGGGTCATCTTTCAGTAATATCCTTGTCACAAGGTCCCATCTAAGTACTGATACTACACACATCATAAGGTATGTAGTATGTGTGTTTTAGATGATTTTGATGTTTTGTTTTTAACTGCCACTTCTTAGCATTAAGAGACTTCAGGAGGTGTGTGTGTGTGAGAGAGAGAGAGAAGTGGGCCAACTTCCTCTTTGCATTGTGATATGATATATTATGTTCTGTTTTCATCTTTTGGATTTCTTTTTCATCCTTCATGACAGTTTCAACTCCCTGAGAGTTGATGCATTTTGCTTTTTATCTATTATCTTTTTGTCTAACATTTAAAGCATTTTGAGGGATTAGGGATGTACAGCCTAACAAGACAATTGAGATATTTTCTTTTTACAGATGTTGGAGGTTTAGGTTATCAAAAGTAAGGATGATGTTATTGGATATGCACCTCATACCTGTTACTTCCTAATCTTGAAGCATGGACATATCTCCTCATCTGGAACATCAGGGAGATCTCATTCTGATATCACAGCTCTAAAACAGGTGAGTGTTTTATGAGGTGTTATGGTATTTAATTTATTGATGTTGTTCACGGCATTTTTACTGAGTGTTGCTGCCATGATGTTTTGACAAAAATGTGATCAAAATATTTTTTAAGAGTTTGGGAAATCCTGCAAGTCCTAATCTTTTGAATAAAGCAGGATGAAATATTATATACTGGCTTTTAATTGTTGCATACATGATGAGAAACACTGGTTCATTTATACTGGTATCACATCTTTTGTTTCTTACTTCTCAAGCAATGTATCTACAGTATCAGTACTTGGATAGGCCAGATTATATTCTTGGTTTAATCCTTTATCGAAGTGTAAGCAAACAAAGTTTGTGCCTGAAGTATTTTCAGGACTGGGCAACTCAAATATAGAAGCTAATGATTTCACATCACTTGCCTTAGTATCCCATAATGCAAAGCACATATCCTTATAGACATGTATAATGCTATGCATTATGGGAAGGGTCACTACCCAGACCAGTTTCAACCTTTATTGAAGTAAAAAAGTAAAGGGTTGCTCATCATAGGCCTAGAGTAGTTAGAATAGGGGTGTAAGAGCACCTGATAGTATTAGGAGAAAGAAAGACAGACAGATAGCATGAGAGAGAGAGAAGAGGCCTCAGCTCTTTATATCATCATATAGCCAACAGTTATCAGTTTTCCTTTTTCACCAACCTCATATAGATGCACAACCAAAAGATCAATTGAAACTAAAGTACAAAGATGACTGATATCCAGGCATTAGCCCCATCTGGGTTAACTACCTTAAGTAGGCCTTCTCTGCCTGGGATTGCTCTCTAATCATTCCAGCAATCGACTATAAGACCACAATGAATTAAGAGAATGGAACTATTTAAAAAAACCTCTCATGGCAAGAATAGACAGAATTTTATCACACCCTGGTGAATATTGCATAATGTGGGTGGTCTACACCTATCCTATCTATCCCAATGGCTTTAACAGGCCTTTAAGGCCCACAACCTTCCAAGCATGCATGGATTTCCTATGGCTGAGGAAGATCCTTAAGCTCCTCACGTCATCGACAGGAATCGAACCTAGGACACTCCTTCCCCAGGTATATGGTTGCAAAGCACAAAGCCACTAGGCTAACTGTGCGGACAGGGTGGTCTACACCATCTAGTGATAAATTTGTTGTCTCCTAGAATGCTTTTTTCTAAATACAAAAATCGTCTGACTAAACAATAAAATTTCCACAGTACTATATTATAAAGCATTTGGATGTCATATTGCTGGTTTTCAAATCCATGTTTCTTTTTAACCTTCCATAAATGGTATTTAATTCATTAATTATAAAAATCAAAATTCTTTTCCCACTGCTGACAGGTGGTGGGTATTGTAAAAAAATAACCTGTTCTGTTGTAAGTAATGGAATGCCCAACACATTAAATAATCTGTTCCAAATATGCAGGGCAAGAGGGCAACTATAGAATGCATGTTATACTGTTTCCAATCAGTAACAGATGTCACAGATTGGATCTCTGATGTTATAGTATCCGTTTTATGGCATTGACTGGAAGGCAGCCATATGCAATTCTCCAGACAGTCCAAATCCTCCATGCTTCTTTGATAGTTGAAGAAATTCCTTATTAACTTCTTGGTATCGACCGGACCAAAAAAACTGCAGAGGTTTCCTATATAATTGCTTTTCATCAGCTTCTGTGATGTCTATAATATTTATTATGTACAATTGAGCAAGAAAGATTATGGTTTTGAGTACTTGAGAAGAAAAGGAGAGTGGCCCTATTTTCCAGTCTTCCAACATTTCAAAGTTCTAGTATATAAGTTCTTGGATTGATAATATTGGGTAAGTGGAGAAGGGAATTCCAAGTATAATGAGGAGTTTTCTCTTAAGGGTTACTCCAAAAGGAATGCCTCCAAGATCCCACTTTCCATAAACTTTTAATTTTGTCGTGTCTGCATTAATAATTAATCCACTACTTTTGCTGAATTTTTCCAAAATACCTATAAAGAACTATAAAGGAAAGGCTTCAACTATAAAGGAAAATAATACCTTATTTTCCTTTATAGTTGAAAAAACTGTTATTCCTCGCACAGTATGTGTATTGTTGACTTCCAGTAAGAAAGTTTCAAGAACCAATGCAAAGAGCAGCGGACCTAGAGGGCAACCTTGCTAGAGTCTTTTTCAAATTTTTACTAGGTCTGACAGGAACCCATTAACTAGCAGGAGGGTGGTTGAATTGGCATAGGCTCCTTTGATAACAGATAGCAGTTTTTTACCTACACCAATTTGCTGGAGGATGTGAAATAGAAAAGGATGCCGGACATTATCGACTGCTTTTTCATGTTAACTAAGCAGATTAGATCGTGTAGCAGAAATAGATTCAATTCTACTGCTCGACCTAGTACTCCAAACACCTGTGTGCTTTTAATTATGTATCTCATTCCCACTTTGAGCCTGTTATTGATAATGCAGAAGAAAAGAAATCTTGTAGTTAGCATTAGATAGAGAAATAGGTCTCCAGCTGCTGATTAAGGTGTGATCCCTATTAGGTTTAGGAATGAGGACAGTATGGCTTGCTACAAATTCACTTGGTGTGTGTCGTGATGAGAGAAAGGAATTAGTGTAAGTAGAATGGGAAAAATAAAATCCCAGGCCTTGCAGTAAAGTTTTATCCCTAGACCATCAAGTACTGGTGATTTTCTTATCTGGCATTCTTAATAGGCTGTGGTAACTTCAGATGCAGTAATGGGTCTATCAAGCCTATCTTGGATATGAACAGGAAAACCATTAATTTCCAAGAGTTATAATTTAACTCTTGGAAATTAATGGCAGTACTATTGTCTTCAAACAGATTTTTGTAGTGTTTTTGAAAAGAGTCAAGGATGTCTTGAGTGGTGGACATGTCTTCTCCATCAATGCAGATTTGAGTGATAGGCCTTTCTTTGCGAAATTTTGTGAATTGTCTGTTGAAGAATATGGCTGAAGGTCTATCTGCTAAGTGTTGCTGTATTCTCATCTTAAAATTTCTTTCTTCTACTTGTTTCTGCCTTTTCACTTCTATCTCTATGTTAATGTTTCTAATGATGTTGTTACATTCTATACCACTGCACTGGTTTGTTACAAACCAGCTTCTCTCTTTATACAGGTCTTTCAACTTTTTCCTTTTGAGGAAAGCCTGTTCCTTTCCCCATTCCATCATATTCTGCTTTACTGCTTGTTTGAATTTTAACCACATTACCCAATGCCAGGTAACATTATTCCAATTTGAACAGAGGGTCTGTTCAAATTGGAATAATGTTGTAAAGATTAACGAAAAATTTTGGTGGAAGTCTCCATGGTCCAGAAGAGATCTCTACTTTTACCATGCAGTGGAACTTAAGTAGAACTGGATTATGATCTGACATGTTGATGTCAAGATGTTTTATCTGAATTATCCTATTTATAAGGGAAGAAGAGATATAAATTTGATCAATACGAGTACCAATACCTTGATTCCTGTATGTGTATGCCTGGAGATTAGGATTGCGAATCTTCAATATGTAAACTAATTGAGCATTGTCGAGACATGTCTTTAACTGTGTATATCCCATTCCTTGGGGTGTCCTCCTATTTTGTCTAATGTGGGGTTTTCAATACAATTCCAATCTCTGGCTGCTATAATGTAGTGGGCACCATATAAATGTGGCTCCAATTCCTGGAAGAATTTTCGTCTAACTGTTCCATTGGATGCAGCATAAAACATTTATAAACATTATTACACATCCACAGTATTCCCAATCAATTGTCACGATTCACCCTTCTGCATTCCTTTGGATATTACAGAATGCTCCAAGGAGGGGGGGGGGGGGGAACAAGAATAAGAACTCACACTCCAGCCCTGTTAATTCTTCCAAAGCTCCAATAGGAAAGAAGTGGATATCAATCTATTAAACTTTTTATATCTGCAGACATATGTTTCTTGGAGAAACAAAAACCATAGCATAAGTTTCCATACAGTTTCTTGTTTAATTTGCCTGTGGAATCCTCGTACATTTAATGAGGCAATGCAGAAAGGAGATGCTATGATTAATGAAGTGTCACTTCTAAATTTTAGATGAATCTGATGATTTCTTCAATCTGTGAAGAAGCAATTGTGTAAACTGCTTCTTGTAAACCGTTTTCGTTTTTTACAGTTGCTTTCCATTATTTCAATTTCATGCCTATCATTCCTGATTTGGAAGCTGGTTATTTTTTTTCATGTATGTGATAACTGCACTGAGAACACTTTGAATCAGTAAACTTTATTATATTTTCTTTAATTGTATCTCTTGCTTTCTCTTTATTAGCAAGAGTTGGTTCTTCATAATCCAAACACTCTTCTGAGCCTGAAGAGTTTTCAATTTGATGATCCACAGCCTTCTCCATCTTTACATTTTTTATTACTTCATATTTTTTTTTGAAATGTACTCCCTTTTTTAATTTTTTTTTATCTTAAATTTTTTTTATTAATTCATCTTTCCTTTTTGATGATATTGTCTGCATATTAAGTTCTTTCAGTTGTTTTACTTGCTTTTTTGTTTCTTCTCCAATTTCTCCTTATACGAGTATAAGGAGTAGCCAAAAGGTATCACACCTCATTATTAAAATACTCTGGATTAAAGATAGTTGTTAGAAATTTTTCCGCTTGGTTATACTATAAATTAAAGATGCCAAGAAATTATATTCTTGGTTTAATCCTTAATAGTAAAACCAAGTGGAAATTCATTCACACTTCTTGCACTCACAAAAACCAAAGACAATTCAATACAATCATGCACCACCCTATGAGAGAAAACTCAAGCACTCACCCCCTTCTTCTTCTCTCTTCCATCATCTATGTGGATGATGATGATGAGGCCGAATGAACTCTTTCCACTTCTGTCTGTCCTGGGAGAGTCTGAACAATTCTGTCCAGTTTGGTGTCGCTTGTTGTGATTTGGTTTTCAGGTCCTCTTTTATTTTGTCTATCCAACTAATTCTGGGCCATCCTTTGGATCTTTTACTTTCCATCGTTGTATTCAGGGCTTTAGATGGTAGTCTTTCTGTTCTCATTCTGGTCGCATGGCCAAACCATCGCAATCTTCTTTCTTGGATTTTGTTTATTATTGTTATTTCTTGTTTTAGTTGTTTCCTTATGTCTTTGTTTCTTAGTCGATCCAGCAGAGATACTCCAAGTAATCTTCTTAGCCAACCCATTTCAGTAACTAATAATTTTTTCTCTTCAGCCTTTTTGAGATTCCAGCATTCACTTCCAGAGTATTAGGAGGACCATTGTTTCATAGATTCTTACTTTTGTTACTTGTTTGATGTCTCTTGACTGATTCATCTGTTTATATCTTTTATAATTCCACCATTGTACTCAATAATTCCTCCAAGGTAGGTGAAGTTTTCTACCTGCTCTAGATACTTACTATCAATTTCAATTTTCAGATTGGTGCTTCTTTTTCCTATTTGCATAATTTTTGTTTTGTCTATATTTACGTTTAATCCAGATTTTTATACACTCCTCCTTTATTTTATCAGAAATTTGCTGTAGATTTTCTTCTGTGCTTGCAAGTAATGCAATGTCGTCTGCAAATTTTAAATTTGTCACATTTTCCCCATATATTTTGATTCCGAAGTCTTCATTGTTTAAGGCCTTATTGGTTACTTCTTCCATCTGGTGATAGATTGCATCCGACTTACTTCGCTCTCCGTGCAGAACCAGTTGGTTAGGGTGTCCTCCATTCGTACTGCACTTTCAGATTTCTGATACAGATTCTTTATTATTCTTATGGTTTTTGTTGGGAATTCCAAATTCTTCCATAGTTTTCTTCTACGGATTGAATCAAATGCCTGACGAAAGTCTATAGAATTTATGTAGCAACTTTGGTTGTACTCTAGTGTCTTTTCTATTAGCAGTCTTAAGGTGAATGGTTGATCAATTGTGCTTCGTCCTGGTCTGAAATCGGCTTGTTCTTCTCCTAGTGCCAGTTCTATATATGGCTTAATTTGTTTTTGGAGTACTTTCATAAAAACCTTACTTGGAATACTGAGGAGGCTAATGCCTCTGCAATTATTGCATTCTGTTTTATCTCTTTTTTTTTTTGTATACAGGAGTTATGACTGATTTGGTCCAATCAGTAGGCACTGCTTCGTTTTTGTAGATCCTTTCAAATAATGTTTTTAATGGTTCCAAAAGTTGTTCCTTTCCTGATTTTAAGAATTCTGCATGTATTTGATCAATACCAGGTGCTTTCCTAGTTTTGAGTTTTTTTATGCTGTGTGCTATTATTTCTTTGGTAAAGATATTTGTTTCCACTTCCATTTCAGTGGCAGGAATCGTAATATCGTGGGAGCTGTTTTTATTATATAAATCTTTGAAGTATTCTCCCCATCTGGTCATTCTTTTTGTTTTACTTTCAATTAGTTGTCCCTCTTTGTTTTTGATCATTATAATTTTTGTTGTCTGTGTCTTACTAATTTGGTCTATTTGTTTATATTATCGATGAAAGTTATTTTCTTTTGATAGCTTTTCTGCCATTTTGCATTTTTCTTCTAACCAGTTATTCTTGTCTCTTTTAACTAGTTTTCTAATTTCTCTGGTTAATCTATTATATTCATTTCTGTTATAGTTCTTTCTGTTTTAGTTTCATGATTTTCCTTTGATCATTTAACCTTTTTACTTCCTTCGAGATCCAATCCTTTTTACTTTCTCTTTCTGTGTAACCTATTGTTTTTTCTGCCGAATTTAATATTATTTCCTTTAATTTGCACCAATGTTCTCCGATGTTTATATTCTGTTTGGGTAGTTCCTTCAGGTTTTTATCTAGTTAAAACCCCCTTCTTAGCGACATTCATTCTCAGCTTCCAAGGATGCCCTCTTGTCCTTTCGTCAAACTCCATAAAATGAAAAATTCCATCAACTTAAATCCTGTATGATCCTTTCAGATTTCATATCAGCCCTCTTTCTCCTGATTGCTAGTGTCTGCAGTACACAAATTCCAATCTGTCTTCATAATCAGTATTCCACAATCCTGATACACACTATATCAGAATCACAATGGAAACCAGGAGATGCAGGATCTGTGCACAATAGTCTGAGTGAGGTCTGTTCAAAGCCTAGTAAAGAGGAAAAATGACATCCTTATCTTTATATGTGGATGCTCATTTCAGCATTGCAATTATTTTTTGGGTTATTGTGTTTGCAATCTTTGCTACCTGGTCCCTGAACTTCAACTTCTTATCTACTAACACTCTAAGATTCCTAGCCATATCCATTTTCTCATGCCCACAATTCCAGCCTATTCAAATCATTCTGCAAGTACTGCATATCAGCAGCATTCCTGATTAGTTTATCTATTTTTGCATCATTAGCAAATAGCTGTATGTCACTTGTCAAATCCTTCCCAATATCATTAATGTACAGATTGAATAACAGTTGACCAAGTACTGATCCTTGTGGTATACCACTGGTTACCTTAAATCTTGCAGACTCACATCTGCCATATATCACTTTTGATATCAGACAATCAGCCATCCTCTTATCCATGCTAATATTCTATAATCCAAACCCATATTCTCCAATTTATGCAACAGACTACCATGCTGTATTCTGTCAAAAGCCTCAGCAAAATCCAAAAGTATCAAGGCGTATCCATTCCCTTTGTCTAGTTCAATGGTAACATAACATTGTTATAGAATGTGAGCAAGTTGCTAAAACATGACCTTCCCTTAGTAAATCCATGTTGTTCATTACAAAGTAGAGATTCACTGTCAACCCATTTCTGAATGCAGGTCCTAACCAATTTTTCCAAAATCTTCACCACCACTCCCGAGATACTAATTGGTTGATAGTTGGATAACATCAGTCTTTGCACCACCTTTGTGCAATGGAATTATCATACATTCTTTCTATTCCTCTGGAATCTTCCCTGTTCTGAGACTCATATTAAACAGCCTGATCAGAGGAATGGCCAGTTCAGCTGAACACTCTTATAGCATGTGCTGATATTCCATCAGTCTCTATTGCTAAATTCTTATTCAATTTGTGCAACAGTTCTAATACCTCGTCCTCACACACCTGCATTTCTTCATCTAGTGAAGAGGTAACAGTGAGCTCAATGTTGCATACACCATGTTGATAGCTTTTAACAAAATGGGCACTCATTAACTGAACAACCTCTTCTGCATCTGTAATCCTCATGCCATCAGAATTTAGAAGAGTTATTCTATCATATTCATTCTTTCTTTTACTTGCAGCATATGGATAGAATTCTTGTGGGTTGTCTTTAGCATGCAGAGCCAGTTTCTTTTCATACTCAGACTTTACTTTCCATACAACAGTTGTGATTATTCTAGCCTGCTGCTTATAATGCTCATAATGGATATTATCATTATGCACACGGTATTCCTTCCACAACATCCTTTTCTTACGAATCTCTTGCTTAATAAGATTACACATCCATCTGACTCCTACTCTATTTATTCTTGAAACTCTTGGGACACATTCTGATATTTCATCATTTAAGTATTGTTTAAATGCTTCCCATTCAATGTTGATATTCTTTCCATTCTCAGTTGGTCATAATTTTCTGCTTTGTAGTTCAGCATGTAACCTTTTCTGAATGGAACATTCATAAACTTAGTCACTTTCCAAGTGAGTACTGCATGATCACTATCACCAACCGGAGGCAGAATAGTTACATCTTTAAATGAAACACCCTCTGACAATATAATCAAATCTAACACTCTTTGACTTCAAGTTCCTTCTATCACATGCTGCTTGAGGAAGTCATCCTACAACAGCTCAATAAATTCATTTTCATTCTTCTCATGAGATTCTACTGCTAACTAATCAATATTTGGATAATTAAAGTCTCCCATTATGATTACTCTTTTTGCACTCGTCTTGTCTATTTGGTGATGCATTTTTTCATCTCTAGCAACAAATCCACCAGGTCTGTAACAACACCGAACTATATAATTGATCTTGTTAGATTCCCCTCACACCAGATGGCTTGAAACTCACTGCCACATGAAATACTGTTAGTAGTACTACAATCATAAGTCTCAATTCTAACTAGATTCAAATCATCTGATATCATTAGCGGAATACCCCCCCCCCCTTCTCCTATCCACTCTGTCCTTCCTAAAAATAGTGTACCCTGTACACTCAATAGCAGTTAGTATGTCCGATTCTGATAGCCTCAGATTTTAGCTATTCTCGCTAATGGCTAAAATCTGAGGTTCCAACATACTGAACAAGGCAACAAACTCTACCCCTTTGTTTCTGACAACCACACCATCCGAGTACAGACATAATAATCTACCTGCATGTTTTTTTGTATACTATACTCTCGTCTGCAATCTGCATGACACAGTTGGACAACTTGCAGATCTCTATTCTTCTCTGGTGCTTATACATGTAGACATCTTTGCACACATTTGATGAGTTCAAACCAGATGAACACAAAGTCAAAATTGTTCTCTCCTCATCAACATTTCCATGATAAAGCCCGTTCCTGTCATTAACATGGTTATAAAACATTGTCATTCTTACACTCACATTCTTACCATTCCTCCTTTATAATTTAGTTTTCCTAACTCTCTGTGTTAAGTCTCATACCAGTTATTAGATTTTCAAGACTCATGATATCAAACACATTCAGGTGTAGGCTGTCCATAATATATAAATCCAATCTTCCCTCAAACCCACTCCACACATCCATTCCTTCTACACAGCCTATGCATTGAATCGTTTGACATCATAGCCCTTCCTCTTAATTCATTTTTATCATATCTAGGTAATATACTTACTATTTTCACTTTCTCTCACCTCCTCTAACAACACTATGGATCACTATGCTCCAACCTACAAGATCTAAAGCAGGAATTTCTCAACATCCAATATATTATTATGCAACTGAACAGCTTCTCACTATGGACTACAGCATGTTTATGATTCTTACAGGCCTACCTCCAACAATTCTAAAACAGTACAAAGAGTCCCAATTCTATGTGTCATGCATTTCTGAACCAATCTCAAAAATCCTCAAGAAATAAAATCTTGTACTGACATTTGTTTCATTCAACAAACTCTCCTCGTTTCCTTCTAAAGATAAATGACCTTCACTTTCACTTCCTGGTGTCTACCAAGTCCCATGTGATTGTCACCTCATCTACTTTGAAAAAAAAAAAAAAAGTGATGTTCTGTGGAGAAAATATTACAAGAGCACATATCTTACATTGTTAATAAGAAATCTGAGAAATCAGGCCTGACTAGCATAATGTGGAATCAACACCAACCATTGAATCTTCTGGTCTAAGATATACCTACTCCAATCTAATGTTGCTGCTTCGAGTTTGAACATTTATTTAAAGAGTGTGCCGAAAAACTGCTACACTGTCCTAATCTTAATTGTAACAAGTATCTATCCTTACCAAAAACTGAGAAAGTCTGATTCTCATCAGTCATCATGTTTTAATTGCTATATCTCTTCCACACTGCATTGTTATCTATGTCATCACATAGCTTGTATGTTTTAAATAATCCATTGCTAACACTATAATTTTATGACTTGTATTTGTTAGCTTAACAGCAATTGACGATGGCCTGTAATATTCGGGTTGAAATATTTAGAAATAAATAATTTTACTTTAATTGTTTCATTATCCTTGTGTCTACATGAGGAAATGTCTTGTCTCTGGTTCACAGTATAGCAAGCATTTACTGTACTGGAATGTTTGGCTGAGAGTTTACAGTATTAGAATCTTTGACTAAGAAGTAAGTTGCGGTGTGGTTATTTTATCTATTTTACCTACACTAATATAATGAATATTAATGCCAAACAAGGACTGTCCCATATGACTCGTGGGCTAGTCTTTACCTTAAGGAGTATAATTCACGGCCTACACAGATCTGTCCAAGTCTGTGAAATATCACATACACAAATCTGAAACAGTCAGAACAACCAAAATTCTGCAAATAAATGCTTCACAAGTATAAGATAACATCTGCATATGAGTTAGACATGTGCAATGGTAAAAATGTGCTTGCCAGAATAAATTAAAAAACAATTGTTCACATTATCTTTCACGATCACTGCTTTCTGCGTATTACATGATAACTTGTGTAACTAGCTTATATCACTGTGGGAATTGGGAGCAGCAAGTTGCTTGGTTAGTGGAGCTAGTATGGTGTCATAGAGAAAACTGATTCATTGCCGAATGACTTGCATACAGAAATATCTCTACCACTGAGACACTACTTACAAGAACAATGTTTGCAATTCTTTCACAAGATTACAAGACAGGCTTCTGCTTAAAAACAGACATGTTGGCTCAAGTTATACACAGAGTCACTTGTGAGTCAGTTCTGATATTTCTAGAATATCCATTTCCTGAATTGTTACCTTTGACTTACTATTCTCAACAAGGAAAAAACAATCCTTCATCACCAAATCTATTTAAAACTTGTAGCATTAATAATACCTCTCTCTCTCAACATTCAGGTATGCTTAGCTCATCCCTCATTCATGATACATACAATGACCAGTATGTAGCCGCACTCCACTTTTCCCCTTTAAGATTACATTTTTACATATCACTTTACATTTTTCTGCTAACACCAATCATAGTATTGCATTGTTACCAAGACTTTACAAATATGTGCAATTGCCTTATTTCTCTACCTGTTATACACAGTGGCCCATGGCATGGAACATTCTGCAGAAAGGGTCCATTTTTTTGTGAAGCCAAAAATGGAAGGTATTTACATTATGTGGTTTTTCATAATTAATAAAAATAAAAAATAAAAAAATCTGGTACATTAAAAAAACTTATGCAGTTGCTTCACAAAGATGGGCCCTTTCTACGGCAGCATGTTCTATGACTTATTGACCACCCTGTACTAACGATTATTCCCACCATTTCTTACTTAACAAAATAACTTAAGCATAATACAAAACACTCACAGGATGGGAAATATGGAAGAGTAGAAAGATGATGAGAGAACCAATCATCTGCATGGGGTAGATAGCCAGTTTACATCAAGCTACAAACAAAAGGGATAAGGGGGGAGGGAAGATGAACAGGGGGTCAGCTATGTCACACCACTAATATTAAACGCAAACATAATTTAAAAACATTAATTGCAATACTATTACTAATAATAATAATGTACAGAAATCTGGCTACTCTAATTAACTATATGTTTATGATACATGTTATGCACCTGTAATTCTGAAATCCATGAACAATGCCAATATGACATATCATGCCACTTGACAAAAAATTCTCTTTGAGGCTTTGGTTGAATTTTTTTACTAGTTGATGGTTGTGCAGCTGGGATGTCATCTTTCAGGTCTTCATTTTTGATTAAGTCATCTAATTTAGGTGGTTCAGCCCATCGCCAAGTTAGAATTTTAGATACTTTTCCCTTTAGAGGTTCGACCTATAAAAAAAATTAATAAACATAGTTATATGATTGATATTTTTAAATTATTTATTTGACAAAAGTTTATTTTAATTAACATTCTGGTACCATGTTAGTATGTGGTATGTTTAAGTTTGTAATAATCATTAAGCTTTTACTGATATGCTAAACTGTTACAAAAACAGATAATAAGATGGAGAGAGGGGGAAGGAGGTTTATCAACTCAGATTGACTGAACTTAATTAACCTACAAGATCATTCTAAATCTCAATGGGTAACGCAAAAGAGGATCACTCCTAAACTCATTTAACTCTCAATCTTGGCTCTACTAGTCACAGGCAAAAACCAAGCAGAACCGCTCTACTCCCTGGAATCATACCCAAAGACAAACATTATTAAAAGGTCATCAATGGGAGCAAAACCCAGAGTTTGATCTTCATTGAAGTGAAAAAGCAAAGGGGTGTTCATCATAGGCCCAGAGTAATTAGTATAGGAATGTAAGAGAGCTTGATAGCTCTCTTACATTCCTATACTAATAGGAATGTAAGACAGCGAAGAAAGACAAAGAAAAGAAAAGAATTCGGGAAACCCTCAATACTCAACTGCTGCTTCTCTGTGTTGAGAGATCACAGTAGTGTTGGTACGGGTACCTGGTCAGAATGCCACAAGGGAGGCTCCGTCTCCAACCTCTAAGAGTAGCCAGTTTTCGTTCTAGTCAATCACAGTATTTCATGGTGACTGCTTCCTTTCTTCATACTTCATCAATGCAAAAGCATCCCCATTCTGGTGCTCAGCTCTACTAACTACTCCTCTCTCACTAACCAATAACCTAATCCATAGTTTTGCAGATGATAATTTCTCTTGCTTGTCTAACAAACCATTGTGCAAAAACATACAAAGCATCACGATCTTCTATATCCAGATACATTAAACACAAACCTTCATGGTCTCTTTCAATGAAGAGAGAATAACCTGGTCACTTTCAATGTCATAGTTTTTTTAGACAGAAACACATCACCTCAGTCTCTAAAAAAACATAGCATACATTTCTGATCAATGCTACTTTTCACCCTTCCAGCTGCTATCTGTACTGATCCCAAATTTGTTCAATCTTAATTCTTGTAGAAAGGCTTATATGCTGGTTAAACATGATAACTAAATACTTAAGGAATTGGCAGCGTACACTAGAAATATAAATTAAATCAACTTTAATATATACTTTCCGATATTTCGGCAATGTTACGTTGCCATCCATCTCCATGGGAACTTAAGATAAAGACACGTGCACGCAAGTACTACATAACAGCAAATGAGAAACGAAGCGAGGAAGCTACCGTTTTCCTAAATGTCATCAGTCACTGATGACATTTATAAATGTATATCTTTGAGTTTGTTTGCTTTCTGGGGACTAGAGTAGTTCTGCTCGGTGGCAGCTTTTTGTTTATCACTGAGTGGAACCACCGCTGAATTTCCTGTCCTGGAATGATTAGTTTAGCAGTGATCCTTTAGGGTCAATCAGAGATTTAGTAATTTTGTAGATAACAGTTTTTGGAAAGGTACCCCTGCAATTTAACAGTACCTCCAAGGTTGAAACTGGTATGGGTGGTGGTGGCTCTTCCCATAGGGCATAGCATTATACACGTCTGAAAGGGTGCGTCTTGCATTATGGGACACTAAGGCAATTAATGTGAAGTCATTAGCCTCTATATACAAGTAACCCAGTTGCAAAGATACTTCACATATACACTTTGCTTGCACTTGGATAATGGATAAAACAAGAATATAATTTCTTGTCAAGTTTAATCCAGTACACCTTATTTAAAAGCAGCTGTTTTTAATATCAAGAAGACATGCAGTGAGTGATGGGACAAACCAAGTTAAAAAACAGTGCTGATGAACATGAACTGAGTAGTAATCTCAATGGCCACTCATTTCAGTTCAGCTAATGGTTTACCTACATTTCATAGAACTACTTACTACAGATTGGGGGGGAAAAAAAGGTCAGACTTTTCTCCATTTCCCATTTTTGGCATAGAAGATATGAATTGTCAAGCATAAATGAATGAACTTTCCTTTATTCATTTTAAGCTAAAAAAAAAAGGCTAGATATACTACCTTAGTTGCAAAACGAAGTCAGTTATGTTAAACTGAAATATAAAGTAATAAGCAACTAAAATCAAGGAAGTGAGGAGTAACCTTCCTTCTAGCTCAGTGTTTCCCATTTTTTGGATCATGCCCCACCTGAATGCCTCAAAGATTTTGATGCCCCCCCCCCAGCATAATAGTCAAGTTCTGAAAAAGTATAATATAAATATGTACTTTAACCACGCTACCGACCAAGACGTAAATATACGTCCAGCTTACCATGGATGCGAAGTGCATATTAAAATTGTAATACCATTGATATTACATTGAAATATATGATGGATACGAAGTGTATGAGGTCCATAATGGTCCATATACTTCGTATTTGATCCATAATGGCTGGTAAGGTGGTTAAATAAAAAAGGAACATAGGTAAACTGTTTTTAATTTGATTTTTTTCAATGAATATAAATTTTATATTACACTTTGTATATTATAAAACATAAATCGAACTGAACTCGGGAAAATAAAATCCAAGTCAATGAGATCCTCGAGTTTGATGTCTGCTGCAAAGTGTTTTTATTTGAGGTATTAATTTAGTCATCTTCAATCTCAAATCCCCATGGTTTGTGATATCCAAATGATTTCTATTTTTCAGTAGCAAGTCATTTACAGCACTAAAGCCACATTCAACTAAATATGACGATGGGAACGGCAACAGTATTTTTTTTGCAAAATTATTTGAATTTCGGTATTTCGTTTTTGTCTCATCAGAAAGCCATGCCATTGTTCCTTTTATGTTAAATAAATTTCTAATAGACTCATCATTTTGCTTTTCTGGGAGTTCTTCTCGATACTGTATTTATGTTGACTGCTGTAATAGTGATGTCAGTTCTTTTTCTCAGAAAGTCAGGGTTGCAACATCAACAATTGTGAGTTTTCTGAGTATATTGGCAATAAGATGATGAATGATGTTTGGGAGCATGTAAACAATCTTGATATCCAATGGTGTTCTTACTTCAGCAAGGTTTCGAGGATGTCCAGGGGCATTATCCAAGAGAAGCAATGCCTTGGCTGGCAAATCATTTTCTTTACAGAAGCGAAGCACGATAGGACAAAAATAATTTGTGTACCAATCTATAAAAACATCTTGTGTAACCCAAGCTTTCTTGTTCTATTTCCAATAGACTGGCAACATGGCTTTTAGACCCTTGAAGGTAAGTGGTGTCTGTGAATGGTACACCAACATTGGTTTAAGCTTCAAAGTTCTGGAGACATTTGCACCCAACAAAAGCATAAGTCTATCTATTGCAGCTTTAAAACCTGGAGTGGAACGTTCTTCACAGGAAATGAAGGTGCGTGATGGCAATTTTTTCCAGTAGAACCCAGTCTCATCAACATTAAAAATGAGATCAGGAGGATAACTTCTTTGTTCTACACAGTCTTGAAATTCTTTAGGAAAAGCAGCCGCTGCCATAACATCTGCACTTGCCACCTCACCACATAATTTGACA
The DNA here is from genome assembly GCF_054136105.1 of Typopeltis vanoorti. Lineage (NCBI taxonomy): Eukaryota > Metazoa > Arthropoda > Arachnida > Uropygi > Thelyphonidae > Typopeltis > Typopeltis vanoorti. Next base: position 70,086,300 of record NC_143551.1, read on the forward strand.
CTGTGGCACTTACTTCGTGACTTAAATCTCATGAACCAACCTTTGCTTCCTAAAAATGTTTCTTTGCCTCCATCTGTCTTTTTAAGATCCTCAAAAATTGTTTTTGCTTTCTCAGTTATAACAGCCTGTGTCAGAGGAATGTTTTTCTGATTCAAGTCATCCACCCATAATGATAATAATTTTTCCATTTTTTCATGAAGTTTACCACTGCTATAATGTACATGTTTTGCATTTAGTGCTGCTGTAGATTGTTGCGCAGACTGTTTTATTCTATCTGCATTTTTCATAATTGTAGTAACAGTCGATGGAGGTGAGTTCATACTTCTACAGACATTAGCATGTGTCTGCCCATCTTCCATTCTTCTAATCACCTCCATCTTCTTTTCAAGTGTGATTGATTGATTTCCACGCCGTCTTAACACCAAGTTCTGCTAATTTTTCTGCACTTCTATTATCAGACATGGTATGTAATTACGTACTTTATCATATGTAATTACATATGATATATCTGGTATGTAATTACATACCAGATATATTAAGAAGATATCATACGTATGTATGTAAAAAAATTAAATAGAACAATTAGGTAGATTCAACATTAAAACTAGGTTTGATACATATACGTCGTAGTAGCTCGGTAAACACTCAAATACTAGAGTGCCTGCTAGCATCGTTTCTCAGTCAACCTAGTAAGAAAGAACGCGCAGGCAACCGCCGTTATTGTGAATCACAGTAAATTGACTGGCATAAACCAGGGGCTGCCTGTATATGTTATTTTAATGTTAGTTCAATACTAAATATGATCACAAGATCACAGAATATTTGCCCTAAAAGGGTACAAATATAAATCTAATATAATAACTGCTTTTGATAATTTAGTTGCTAGTAAAAGATATAACATTACTGTGTGATGGAATGACCTTTAAGGCTCATAAAGTAGTTCTGAGCAAGCAGTCCTCTTCTCTACAGATTATTTTTCGAGAACTCAAATCTTCTTTCAGCATCTACTAAAAATTCTGCTTCCTTCATAAAAAAAAATTCACCAGATTTTAAGAATGTTGGAAGTTTTTTTTTTTCCCACTTGGTTAGACTATAACAAATTTAGTTTAATCCTTTATCCAAGTGTAAGCAAACGAAGTTTGTGCCTTAAGTATCTTCAGGACTGAGCCAACTCGTGGTAAAGGTGGACCAAGCTCTCATCACTCCTTGTCTTAGTATCTCCCATAATGCAAAGCACATCTCCTTGCAGACATGTATTATGCTACATTAAGGAAAGGGCCACTACCCAGACCGGTTTCAACCTTTATTGAGGTCTCTCGTCAGTGGGGCCAGACCAGAGGTGGTGATACCAAGGCGGAGGTAATGGAGAAGTCATCTTTACCTATATGAGTAGTGGCCCTTCCCTTAATACATACCATTATACATGTCTACAAGGGGATATGCTTTGCATTATGGGAGATACTAAGACAAGGAGTGATGAGAGCTGGGTCAACCTTTACCACGAGTTGCCTCAGTCCTGAAGATACTCCAGACACAAACTTTGTTTGCCTACACTTGGATAAAGGATTAAACTAAATTTATTATAGATTTTAAGAATAAAATTTCAGGATTATCCTTACAGCCCACAGATCTTCTAGTAAGTTTTGATGTAGTCTCACTATTTACAAATATCCCTCTGACAGACATGAGTGAATTCCTTCATAATGACTTCCTCCTGATATTGTAAAATTATTTGATTCTGTCATTAATACAGAATATTGTAGCTGCCAGAACACACTATACAATCAGATAAAGAGAGAGAGAACAGCTATGGAGTCTCCCCTTTTCCCAACTCTAGCTAATTACTTTATGAAACATTTCAAACAACATATTCTGGATGTTTTTTCACTTCAACTATTCATTTGGTACAGATATGCTGATGATGTGTTTGCTATATGAAACTCCTCCTTGTCTGATTGTAATGAATTTCTTGAAACAATTAATTCAATAAATCCAAGAACAAAATTTACCCTAGAAGTAGAAGATAACAATAGTCTTCCTTTTCTGGATGTTCTAATTCTACGTCCACCATATGGTAGTCTACAGTTCTCAGTATATAGAAAACCAATTCATAAATTCATACTAATAAATACATTGATTGTAATTCACATCATCCCCCTTGTCAGAAATATGGTGTAATCAAATCTTTAGCTGACAAAGCTCAAAAAATATGTTTTACAGATTCTCTTCTAGACAAAAAACTGTTTCTTATCAGAACTACCTTTATCTCCAATGCTTATAATGCAAAAATTATTGATAAAAAAGAATCAATAATTATGGTTGTCATTTTAATCTGCCTCAAGAAGAAATTACCAGAATTTGTATTCCTTATGTTAAAAGAACTTTCAGAAGAAATAGCAAGACTACTTCAACAGATTAACTCAAGTCATTTTCCATCCAGTTTGCAAACTTAATACTTTCCTTATCTCACCTAAAGACAAATATCCTCCTCTTTCTTATCCTGCTGTTGCAGCTTATGTTATTATGGGCAAACTGATAGTACTACAAATTCATCTTGAAGAACATCAGGAATACCTTAAAGAACCCAATAAATCCAGTTTAGCAACCCTTGCATAATCTATAAAACACAGGATTCATTGGAACAAAACCAAAACAAAAGTTATTTTCTTCTGGAAAGACTGTACATATTCACAACCCAAACCTGAACAAAAACAATTTCCTAAAACTTTCTCAGTTTTCAGAAGTTATCCTGACTAATACTCACCATTCATGTGTTCCTTAATTTGTAATGAATTTTTTGTTTATATTTAAAAATAATTTATTAACTAATTATTTTATTGTAATTTATTCTGGATATGGAGCTATTCTCCTGCAGCTGAAAGTGCACATAATATCATGTACTTTTTTTGCTTTGCTTTTCTCATTTTTGTGCTTTCCCATAATTGTACTGATAATGGCTATGAAACTTATCCAAAAATTTTACAAATAAAGACATTAAATGTAAGTGATTCTTGTAATAATATTTTATGATCAAATAATCATCCTGTGACATTTAGTTATATAAAGTTTACTGACTTAAAGTTGATGGTTCAATATATGTACCATGGCGAAATTAATATTTGCAGGTTATGCTTCCATCATTGTTAAAGGCTGTGGAGTTGTTAAAAAAATTAGATTTTCTGGAAGTTGCTAGATACTGTGATAGGCGAACAGCAGGAACTTCAGGTAATGATCATCAGGAAGCAGGAAAACCGAACATGAATAGTTATATTGCGTCTAGCTGAAGAAAGCTGTAGTCAATTATGGAGACACAGATAAGTAAGAGTTGACAAGAGTAATCAGCAAAATGACCTGTGATGGACTTAGATCAAAATATTACAAAGAGTCAAATACCATCAGGAAGTGAACCATGTAATCCATTGCCTGATACTAATCAGGAAGGCAGACACTAATGATTTTGAAAGCATATGGTGTTAGGTAGAGGTGGGCAAGACAGGATATTTAGTGGGGGTGTTGCTACAAACCAAGGAGCACAGAGGGGTGGGAACCAGAAGATGTTTAGACAATAGCTTGCCAATTCTCGTAGACAGGCTTATACGTTGGTTATGCATTATTAAAACGCTTAAGGAATAGAACAACGTAGTTAAGAATATAAATTAAATTAAACTTTAATAAATATTTTCTGATATTTCAGCAACGTCACATTGCCATTTTCTAAAGGAACTTACAAAAAAGTTAAGTGCACGTAGGCACTACAACACAGAAACTGGGAATGAAGAGATGAAGCTATTGTTCTCCTAACAGTCCTGATGGTGCCCTCTAGCGGGCTAAGTAGGTGTTCTTGGCCGTTGGGCTGAAGGTCTGCAGATGTAGGTCTCCCAAATTTGGGGCAGTCGCATACACCCAAATTTGTTAAGGTTTGGAGAATTTCTTAGGGCTGAGGCTGATTCCATAAAGAGTCTTTCAAATTTGTATTTGCTATGGTGTATCACTGTAAAAAAGAACTCTACCATCTTTCCAAAACCTGCTACCAACACGGTAATCAACCTTTCTTCAGTCACTGTAAAAAAGAACTCTACCGTCTTTCCAAAACCTGCTACCAACACGGTAATGAACCTTTCTTCAGTCACCCTGAAGCACTCAACGCGCTGTCACGTGGACACAACTTTGCCATTGCTCCCAATAAAATACCTAGTGAGGATATTATGATCCAGATCGAGCGCGGAATCCGCCACCTTCCACATCAAGTCGCCAACAGTGTAAGACTGGATGTAGCCTGTGTCCTTTCCAAAGCAAGACCACCAAAAACCAACATATCAAACAAGGAATATAAAGCTCTACAGGAAATGAAGGATAATAAAGAATTAGTTATAACCAAAGCGGATAAGGGAAATGCAACTGTATTACTTAACCAAAAGGACTACACAGGTAAGCTGAATGCTCTGCTATTAGATCGGGCCACTTACCTCCCTATCAATTACAATCCCACCAACTCTCAAATTAGAAAACTTCACAGGCTCCTTAAGAGAGTCACTTCTTGGCCTGTAGAAGTTACCAACAGATTAAAGCCGTTTAACTCTATACCCCCCCTCCCCCTGTATTTACGGACTCCCAAAAATACACAAAGAAAATGTGCCATTACGTCCCATAGTGGATGGCATTGATTCCCCCACATACAAATTAGCTAAACATTTGGCCAAAGAGCTCACACACTATACTGGCAACACACCATCACACATAAAAAACTCAGCCCATTTCAAAGCCAGCATAGAAAACCTTACACTCCAACATATTGACATAATGGTCAGCTTTGATGTGTCCTCTTTATTTACAAATGTCCCACTCAAGGAAACTTTAGAGCTAATCCAAGCTAAATTTTCTCCCGATATCTCAGCCTTATTTCAGTTCACAATGAACTCAGGCTATTTCGTTTGGCAGGGAAAATTCTACAAACAAATAGAGGGGACGGAAATGGGTTCACCACTCTCCCCACCCTTGGCCAATTTCTTTATGGAGACCTTTGAAGAAAAAGCCTTAGCCTCTGCCCCACAAAAACCAACCATATGGCTTCGCTACGTTGATGATGTGTTCGCTATTTGGCCACATGGCTCTGAAACACTTCTCTCCTTCTTAACACACTTAAACAACCAACACCCCAGAATCAAATTCACTCTGGAAAAAGAGGAAAACAACAGCCTTCCTTTCCTAGACACACTAGTCACCCAAAAGCCTAATGGATCCTTGGTTTTCTCAGTTTACAGAAAACCCACCCATACAGGCAGATACATTCACCAACAATCCCCCCCCCCCCCCTCACAACAATATGGAGTAGTGAAAACACTATACAACAGGGCTAAACTAATCTGTTCAAACGACTTGGCCCTAAACACTGAACTAAATCACATCCTCAACACTTTCTCATCCAAAAAATATTAGAACCTACAAACCACAGATCCCCCCCCACACACACACAACAAGGATTACTCTAAATCTATCACCATTCCCTACATCCGAGGCACCTCGGAAAAGATTACCAAAATCTTAAAAAAACATGACCTGACCTCCTGTTACAAACCTTACAGAAAATTGGCATCCCTTATCCGCTCCACTAAAGACCAACCACTTCCCCTAGAGCTACCTGGTGTTTACCAGGTCCCTTGCAGTTGTAAACTGTCTTACACTGGCCAAACAGGCAGGACAGCGAATATCAGAATTTCGGAACAGAAGGACTACATCCGTTTTCACAAATACAGTCATTCTGGGCTTGTGGATCATGCTCTGGATACACGCCACAGAATACGGTGGAAGAAAGCTACAGTGATACACCGTAGCAAATACAAATTTGAAAGACTCTTTATGGAATCAGCCTCAGCCCTAAGAAATTCTCCAAACCTCAACAAATTTGGGTGTATGCGACTGCCCCAAATTTGGGAGACCTACATCTGCAGACCTTCAGCCCAACGGCCAAGAACACCTACTTAGCCCGCTAGAGGGCACCATCAGGACTGTTAGGAGAACAATAGCTTCATCTCTTCATTCCCAGTTTCTGTGTTGTAGTGCCTACGTGCACTTAACTTTTTTGTAAGTTCCTTTAGAAAATGGCAATGTGACGTTGCCGAAATATCGGAAAATATTTATTAAAGTTTAATTTAATTTATATTCTTAACTACGTTGTTCTATTCCTTAAGTGTTTTAATAATAGCTTGCCAAGTGCAAGAAGAATGATTGTTATGGGAGATTTTAACTACAGCAGTATAAATTGGGGAGAGGAAGATGCATGTAGGAATAAGGGAATGGAATTTCTAGAATTCTTGAGGGACAAATGTCTTAGGTAAGATGTAATAGAAGGAACAAGAGGTTCAAGAGTTTTGAACTTGGTCATAGCATCAGAAAAGTTGATAATAACTGAGATGACATCTCTTCCACCAGTTGGAAAGAGTAACCATGTGGTTTTGACTTGGAAGATGAATAGACATGCAGGATTATCAAAGAGATCAGAACATATGTGGAATTATAAGGCAGGTGATTATAATAGTCTTAGACATCAACTTGGGGAAGTTTCATTGAGGGAGGAATTGGAAGGCCGGGATATCATTAGTGCTTGGGAAATTGTGAAGGAATATTTGTTAGCAGCAATAGTAAGCTATATTCCACAAGTGAAGAAGAGGACACAATTTGGTGTAAAGTGGATGAAAAACAGTATTAAACAGGAACTGCATGTGAAAAAGAGGCTATGGAAGAGATATAAGGAGACAGGTGAAGATCAGATGCATGAAGAATATAAGACACAGGCCAGAAGAGTGACTAGTATGGTAAGGAAGGTGAAACTGGAATATGAGAAGAGATTGGCCCTAAGATCCAAAGAAAATCCTAGGGAATTTTTTAGCTATGTGGCCAGTAGGAGGAGAAATGATTGTGGAAGAATGACATTGTGGGATAAAAATGGGGATAGAGTGACTGATGCATAGGACATAGTGGAATTGTTCAATGAACACTTTATTGGAAGATTTCATCCTGGAGGAGTAAATTTTAATACTAGAGGGACAGGACAGGTTCGAGGTTCAGGAGGAGAATGTATTCCAAATACTGAGTACTCTGGATGTCAGTAAAGCTGTGGTACTGAATGGTATTTCACCACAAGTTTTGAGAGAATGTGCTAAAGAACTGACAGCTCCTTTGACCTGGCTTTTTAATGAAAGTCTGGTTACGGGAAAGGTGCCCAGGGAATGGAAAGAAGGTAAGATAGTGCCATTGCATAAGGGCAGTAGCAGACTGGAAGTGTGTAATTATAGGCGAGTTTGTGTGTCATTAGTAGTTGTTAAGATTTTGGAGAAATTAGTGAGGGACCGTATACAGCATTGGGCAGATGAGGTTAATGTTATCTGTGAGAGTCAACATGGATTTGTGAAGGGACGCTCTTGTTTCAGTAATATGCTAGCCTTTTATAATAAAGTTACAAGTAGATGAGGGAATGCCATATACTGCCATTTTCTTGGATTTAGCGTAGGAATTTGACAGGCTGCACATGATAATTTGCAGCACATGGGTTTGGAAGTCAGGTTGGTCAACTGGATTCAGGACTGGTTGTCCAATAGGTATCAGAGAGTTGTGTATGGTGGGGCAGTTTCAAAGAAGCAGAGGGTTACAAGTGGCATCCCACAAGGCTCAGTACTGGGACCTATAATTGTTTAACCTTTATATCAATGACATTGTCAGTGGTTTGCATATGATGTGAAGCTGGGAAGAGTTATTAGTAATAGTGCAGATGTGGTGTCCCTGCAAGAGGATTTGAATAAGCTAGACAGATGGGCAAATGAATGGGGATGTCAGTTTAATGCAGCAAAATGTAAGGTCTTGAGGTTTGGGACACTGCATACTCTACTGGAGGAAGTAGCAGAGACAAGAGATCTGGGGTTGATGATTGATAGAAACCTGAAATTTAGGGGAAAAATTGCAAAGGTGGTGAAGGTAACACAGAGGATTGCTGCAATAATGAGAAGGACGCTGACCTGCAAAGATAAAAGAGTTATCATTCTGTTGTATAAGACTCTGATCAGACCACACTTAGATTTGGTCTAAGATTGTTCTCAGATTTGGTCCCCAGGATTTGAAGGGGATAAATTAACTGCAGAAAGGGTACAAAGGTGGATAACAAAGATGGTTTCAGGACTGTACAATGTTAGTTATGAGGATCGGCTGAGGGAATGTGGACTGCAGAGTTTGGTGGATAGAAGGAGGAGGAGAGGTGATATGATTGAGACGTTTAAACTGTTAAGAGGCAGTTACAGGGTTGACACTGGGGAGTTCTTTCGCTTGGTTGAACAGCAGGAAGGAGTGATGACAAGGGGCCATCCCTTGAAGTTCCGAAAGGAAACTGTGAGCAAGAGGGTGAAGAATGGTTTCTTTGCATGGAGGGTGGTTGAACTGTGGAATGCACTGCCTGATAGAGTGGTGAGAGCGAGAATGGTCAATGAGTTTAAGGAGTGGTATGATAGACTTTATAGGAGGGACTTCCCACGATGAGTCTTGATAGAGTTTGTGTTTCCTAGGAAGGACCTCCTGTGATGAATCTTTTGACCCCATGGAGGCCTGAATAATAATAATAATTACTGAATGGGAAGGATATCAGCAATGCATGAAAAGATACTTGAATGAGGCAGTATCTAAATGTGTTTCTAGAGTTCCTAGAGCTGTTGCATAACATGGATAAGAATTTTGCAATTGGGACAGATGGAATATCATTAAGTGTAATAAAGGAATGTTCAGTTGAACTGGCTAAGTCCTTGACATGTTTGTAAAATTTGAGTCAGCAGGAAAGAACCCACAGGAATGAAAAGAATGCATGATAATCCCATTGCACAAGGATAGTGCAAAGACCGATGTGTCTAACTATCATCCTATCAATATCTCTGGAGTAATTGTAAACATTTTAGAAAATGTCGGTAAGAACTTGTTTACAGAAATGGGTGGACAAACAAGCTATACTTTGCAAGGAATAGTATGGATTTATCAAAAGGAAATCATGTCCAAGCAAATGTTCTTATTTTATAATGTTATGGCTGAGTTGAATAAGGGAATGGATATACTATGATACTGTTGGACTTTGCTAAGGCATTTGATAGGATACCACACAAAAGGCTATTGCACAAACTGCAGAATATGAGATTGAAATATAAGCTACTAGCTTGGATAAGTTGGTGGCTGATGGATAGGTATCAAAATGTGATATGAAATATCCAACATCAGATTATACTGGTAGAATTATGCTTGGCATAACTGATGAGGATGCTAGAGATCTTGGAGTTATGGTGGTTAGAAATTTACAGTTCAAATTCCTAACTACCATAACTTCAGATGATAACTGCATCTAAAATCTGAGTGCATCAGGTTTTTGATGAAAGATGACTAAACTTCATGTAGGATCATACGTTGTTAGGGTCCTGTATAAGGTCCCATACCTTGTAACATCGATGTGGGGATTTTAACATTTGCGATGACTTTGAATGCTCTGGCGAAGAAATTGTAGTCAGTGTAGGCCATTTTTGTATGCTGCCATAGTATTAGATTTTTTGTCTGTTATATGTGCTGCTAATCCTGATTTGTGTTTGCATTTTCCGTTAATTTGCTTGTTGTGTAACTCAATCATATTTTTTAAATTCACTCTTCTGATGAAGTGTACTATACACTATACACAAAACTAGCACATTCATATGCAGCAAAATATGATAATAATAGTCTACACATGGAATTTATATTGGACTTAAAAAAAGCTGAAAAAGATAGAAATACTCATCACATTTACTGTGTAAAAGCATTCATTGAAAGAAATATTTTATTTACTATACTATACAAGAAAGACAAATACCAAATAACATCTTGAGAGCTATTATACACATATATGAAGGTAATGAAATATGGATGTCATTGAACTGTGAACTATCATTGTGGAGAGAAATAAACCATGGAGTTAGACAGAGTTTTCTCATATCTGGAAATCTAACATTTATTTAAACGAAATAATAATAAAAATATCAAGATATTAAACCATCCTCCAATATGAATTTAAACACACTCCTTTTTTGCTAATAAGTAGATAATAATTATGGAATTTGAAGGCGATTCCAAAAGAAAGTTATTTGGAATGAAATAGCTGAAGATTTTGGAATGATAATCTCAACAGAAAATCAAAAACAATGGCTTTTTAAGGTCAAGATTCAGCTCGAAATAAAATAGTAATAAATAAAATTTTAGGACAGGTTAATTCTTTTATATATTTAGGATGCATGCTTCCACATGAAGATGAAAAGGAAATAAATATGAAAATTACAAAATACCTAAATATAACAGGTTTCCTGCACTTAAAACTAACCTGATACAAAAACAGACTTTAAAATTTTATAATACACTAACTTTACTAATGCTACTGCAAGTGAAATATAAGGAAGCAGAATATGGATAATCAAACAAAAAGGTAAGCAAAGAGTAATGGCAACTGAAATGAAATTCAGAAGGAAAACATCCTATTTGATCATAAATGAAAGAATTAAATGTAAAACCAATAACAGACAAAATAAAGAAATATAAAAACAAGTGGATGGAGTATGTCAAAAGAATGGAAATGGAAAGTCCAGCCAATCAAGTTTTTTATTATAATAGAGAAGCTCATCCTTTGAAGGGGCTTTCCAATGGCTTCTGAGGCCTGAACAGTCCATAACAGGCCTAGACTATCGAGGTACATGATAATACATATATGTATGTGAGATGGGTTAGAAACAGAAAAGTTGATCCATGACTAGAGACCACTTAGACAAAATAAAGGGAGTGAACAGATGACATTAATAACAAAAACCTATTAAAATGAAGATATTAGTAAGGAAAGTGGCAGCATGTGTGCATTTAATTGTCCTAATTATTTAAAGAGAAATCTGTTGATGCTTCAGATTTATAGCACCATACCATTAAAAACCAATCAATGTAAAATTTATACTTATTTTCACTTCATTAGCACTTATAATATTAGAACAAAAATGTTGTGCAAAAATATCCCGCCCCCACCCCTCCCCTAAATCTTACTTCATAATAATCATTCAAGAAAAATCAGATAAATCAATTTTGCAAATCATACAATATCTAATGATATTAAAGAATACTGAAACTTAAAGAGAATAACTAAGGAACTGTAAAAAATCAAATCAAAAACTCAGGGACTAAAAATTTACATTTTAAGGAAATTACAACGTACTAGGATATACATTAAAATAAATTTTAATATATTTCTATATTTCAGCAACGTCATGTTGCCATTTTCAAGAACTTAAGTACAAGACACGTGCACGTAGGCACAGCACAACAATAAGTGATGAAGAAGTATGAAGCTGTTATTTCTCCTAAAGTCCTGATGGTGCCCTCTAGCGGGCAATGTTGGTATTCTTGGACGATTGGGCTGGAGGCCGTCTGATGTAGGTTTCCCAAATTTGAGGAAGTCTCATGCAGCCAAATTTGTTGAGGTTTGGATCGTTTCTTAGGGTTGAAGCTGATTCTAGGAAAAGTCTTTCATATCTGTATTTGCTACGGTGTATTATCCTGGCTTTCTTCCACCGTATTCTATGGCAGGTATCCAGCGCATGGTCAGCAAGACCAGAGTGGCTGTATTGGTGAAACCGGATGTAGTCCTTGTGTTCTGAAATTCTGATATTTGCTGTCTTGCCTGTTTGGCCAAAGTAGGACAGCTTACAGCTGCAAGGGACCTGGTATACACCAGGTAGGTCTAGGGGGGAGGTTGGTCTTTAGTTGAGCGGATAAGGGATGCCAATTTTTTATATGGTTTGTAACAAGAAGTTAAGTTATGTTTTTTTAGGATTTTTGTGATTTTTTTCCGAGGTGCCTCGGATATAGGATATGGTGATGGATTTAGAGTAATCCTTGTTGTGAGGAGGAGGGGGGGGGGGGGTTGTGGTTTACTGGTTTCAATATTTTTTGGATTTTTTTTGGGGGGGGGGGGGGGGGATAGCCATTGGCTGAGAAAGTGGTTTAGTTCTGTGGTTAGGGCATTGTCATTAGAGCAGATAAGTTTGGCCCTGTTGTGTAGTGTCTTAATGACTCCATATTGTTGTGAGGGGGGGGGGGGGGGATTTGGCAATATGGAGTCATTAAGACACTACACAACAGGGCCAAACTTATCTGCTCTAATGACAATGCCCTAACCACAGAACTAAACCACATTCTCAATACTTTCTCAGCCAATGGCTACCCCCCCAAAAAATATTGAAACCAGTAAACCACAACCCCCCCCCCCCTCACAACAAGGATTACTCTAAATCCATCACCATACCCTATATCCGAGGCACCTCGGGAAAAAATCACAGAAATCCTAAAAAAACATAACTTCTTGTTACAAACCATATAAAAAATTGGCATCCCTTATCCTCTCAACTAAAGACCAACCTCCCCCACTAGACCTACCTGGTGTATACCAGGTCCCTTGCAGCTGTAAGCTGTCCTACTTTGGCCAAACAGGCAAGACAGCAAATATCAGAATTTCAGAACACAAGGACTACATCCGGTTTCACCAATACAGCTACTCTGGTCTTGCTGACCATGCGCTGGATACTTGCCATAGAATACGGTGGAAGAAAGCCAGGATAATACACCGTAGCAAATACAGATATGAAAGACTTTTCCTAGAATCAGCTTCAGCCCTAAGAAACGATCCAAACCTCAACAAATTTGGCTGCATGAGACTTCCTCAAATTTGGGAAACCTACATCAGAAGACCTCCAGCCCAATCGTCCAAGAATACCAACATTGCCCGCTAGAGGGCACCATCAGGACTTTAGGAGAAATAACAGCTTCATACTTCTTCCTCACTTATTGTTGTGCTGTGCCTATGTGCACATGTCTTGTACTTAAGTTCTTGAAAATAGCAACGTGACGTTGCCGAAATATAGAAATATATTAAAATTTATTTTAACATATATCCTAGTACGTTGTAATTTCCTTAAATAATATAGTGAAAATTAGAAGTAATTTAAAAACAGCTATTACATGATGGAAAGCATGACCAGAACAAAGAATAACTTCATGACTGTTCAGTAGAAAATTATTATTTTTATGTTATTCATTATTGTGAGACAACTTCTATTGAAGCATAATGTGTGTTCAACCCTTTGGCATATTAATGTACACAATAAATATTTTTATTGTGTATATTAATATGGATAGATGATAGAATATATATAGATGCAATAAAGATACAAATATCAAGATAAATAGGTCATGCTGTTAGAAGCAAAAATACAAATATTACATGAAACAATGTAAGAGAGAGAGAATATAGTGCACTCCTGCAGTGCCTGCAAGCTTCTAATCTGCAGTTGAATGTATGGATATAAACATAAGCATGAACACATAATGTTATCTAACTGCTTTTTGTTTTGTTTATTAATAACAATAGAAGATGATAGAAGAAGAAATCTAAACCAACCTAGTACTAATCTTTTGTTGAAAACACACTTCATAGAACTGAGCCTGGCAATGTGCCAAGAATAGTCAATTCAGGCTGAAGGGGAGAAAGAAATAAAGGATGTACGAATTGGTCACTAACACGTGAAATCATGCGTGCTTTATACATAAATTTTCCAACTGTTGTACAAGCAAAATATTTACCACTTTAAGAACTAGAATTTTCATAAAAGAAAAAGCTAACTTTCTGACGTATGATAATAAACACTCATCCCACAAAATGCATTGATTACCCTAATATCGAAATGGATTCTCCTTCTTCTGACATGTGCAGAAGTGTTGAAGGGTCTCGCATCTGTGGGCATACAGTATCAGCAATAATGATAAATACCTTACATTAAATTAATATATGCAGTTTTAAATCAAAGTTATATTGTTAACACACTGCTGGTATGGTTGGACATATGGGTAGCATCTCCACATGCCAAGCTATATGCTGTGAGCATGAATGTTTATCAATGTCTTCAAGGTGGTAAATGAATTTCATTGTCCACTGTAAGACCACCACCACCTTGCTTAATGACAGATAGATAGACTGAAGTGGATTGAAAAAAAGATCCATGCTTGCTCCTTAAAGCAGTTTCTGGATCTTCCCTTAGCACACTGATGGTATTAATGTATTAAGGTTTAAAACCTTTCATGGGTACAATATGGGTACATATTTTAAATATATAATTTAATCTTATTATATATATTTTCCTCATTATTCTCTTGGTTTAAATTATACTAGTTTTTTTCTTTTAACTTGTGTTCACAAGCCAAATATGTGCTGGCCAAGTGGTAAGCATATCCTCTGTCCAACTGAACCTGTGGGTTTGAATCCTACTATGGGCATAGATGTCTTGTGAATAACTTTAGTTGGAAGAAAAGTTTCTTCATCTGATGTGAGACTACACCTTTTTTATTGGAAGCCTGAAGTTGCTTAAAAAAGTTTCATGTTTGGTCTTAATAGAGAGTTCCTAAATTATCTAACCCTTAGTCCACTCACAGTACCAATATTAATGCACTATAGGTCAAGAGCCTTTGGTTAGAGAGATTCATATTAAAAATAAATAAAAATACCCCTGCACACACACACAAATAAACAAACACAAGAAACTTGTTGAATTACATATTTAAAATATGCGACTATGAATGGTTGAAGATTAATCGTACATACTACACTGGATAAGCTAGAGGGGGGGGGGGGTTGGTGTTTTGTTTAATGTGTTTAGGTTTATTTATTAGTTAAGTTAATATTTGTAGTTTGCTAAACAAGATGGCAGAAGGAGAGATAAATTAAGAGCATATGTAGTTATCATGGTAAGTTTGAAGATGGATTGCAAATGGATGGTGAATGTTGCAGCACATGTGTTCACAGCTTTTCAGGAGAGAAGTTGAACTATACATGAAAGCATAGATGAAAACCCAAGAAATCAATTTTATGCATGCAATCAATTTAAGTGACCCCTGTAAATAAAATAAACATTTTAATGGTTTATAAGTACTGCTGAAAGTATAGTAAAGTTAATTTTATTTTTCCCCTCTGATCATCACTGGTTAATAATATAAAGGATTACTTAAATTAAGGGGATATTAAATCCCGCATAGTTTTATAAAGGGTGTTCTGTGGATGTCATATTACTGGAAAATATACCTGTACATTAGTAGGTATAAATGAGAATTCACCACAATGCTCAATTTTCAGTGACAGATGTAGAAAACAGAAGAAATAACATGTATAGTTGTAAGGCTAAAGTAATCTTAGTAGCTTAAAATTCTGGTATTTCTATAATCCTCTGTTCACACATAGCAAAATATTCAATTTATCATTTACATAACATTATAAACGGAAAATTATGAAGACATGCTAATTAAAATTAAATAGAAATGTAGAAGAAATTTATAGAAACTACAGAATTTCATCTTTCAACATACCATTGGACAGAATGATGTGTTAAAAAAACTCGATATCATTAGATAGAATACAAAATAAATTTCATATGCTATGAAGGCAATATAACTATAAGGTAATATCACTTGTTATAAATTAATATTTTGGATTTTTACATCATCCTATTTATAATATTTTTTTTCTTTTTTCCTTTCCAGCCTAATATAGTGATAACGTAATTTTAGTATAAATGACCTGGCTCTATTTTGCCAGAACAGGAAATTAGCTTAATAACTATATATAAATAAATAAATAAATATATATATTAAAAAAAAACTTAAGGTACATAAAATGAGATCAAAATTATGCAATAAAAGAAAGCACCAAAAGTGGAGTCACACAGCAATCAGACAGTCACTTGTTGTAAAAACAAACAAACAAACAAACAAACAAAAAAAAAAACAAGCTAAGGATCATTATACAATCGATTAGACATTAAATGCTTTCTCACATAAATAAAAGTATCGATTATATTGTAACAATGCCTACAAATATGACCGCCTAAAAATTCATCTAAATGTGAAGTAATCTAAATATTAAATGGAAATTTTTTGAAGATCTTACTGAACAACGAGGACAGTGCCATTCACCATCTGGTATATTTCTCAAGGGAGGGTTTAAACAGTGAGTATGATAGGCTGATGGACAGCTGTCACAACACAGTAATTCTCCTCCATCCTTACAAACACGGCAGAATTCCATGTGTTCATCTTCTTCCTGTTCTTGGATGCCTTCACCCTCCTGAAAGTGGATAGATAAATAAACAGCTTTACTTCGGGCTGCAGAAAAGGAGTGGTTGGAAGTATCCTGTTAAGATTATTTCAATGTTCAAGTGACTCATATAATTAAAATTTGGACCACTTATGACTGACGAGATTCTTCTTTACATGATAAATAAAACCACACCTTGACGATTACAATTAACGAGCGAGGCTCACCAAGATCAGGAAAAGATTATAACTGTTTAAAGTGAATACAATTCTAGCACTAAGAACTTATCAAATGCCTGATTTTTTAATCCTCAGTGAGTTTGATTTCATTTTTCTCAGTGTTAATTTGCTTATTTGTTAAGGAACTCTTATAGTTTTACTTTGGGAGTGATGGAGAACTAATTACAAGGGCTGTTCAAGAAAACTAACACAATAAATATTTTGTTCCATTTTTTTTTAAACTGGAGATATTCCATATCAACATAATCTTCTTTGCATATAATACACTTCTCAGCATGCTGTAACTTACTGTTTCAAGAGAACTTTCATGATTACCTATAATGACTTTACAGCAGTTTCCTATCTACAAAAATTACATCCTCCTCATAATTATTTTTGGCTGATGGAAGAGAAAAGAATAACACAGAACTGTTATCTCTGCTGAAAAGTTTGTCAAGAAATTCTTTTATACTATTTGTAGGATATAAACATGCACTATCATGGTGTTGACCTCTATTTCAAAATGCCCTTTTGTATGCATCCTATGTTACTGAAAAAGCTGGTCAGAAAAAAACAATACATATCAACTGCCCATTAATGCTATGCTTGTTAGAACAGCATGTTCTAACAGAAGGAACAACTTTGGCTTATATTACCACACATCTTGTAAACACAGGTGATTTAATATTAGGAATATAAGAAATGCTGTGAAGGTGATAAAGATTCAATGTTGTAGAAGTGGTTTACAAATTCAATTATATTAATATAATTAAATTTTAATTATATCATAAAAATATATTAGTGCAACTCTTTCCTTGAACAGCCCTCATACATATTTATCTATATTTGACAGTACTGTATCAGGAATAAATAGCTGCATGCTTAATGGTATTTCCATATGCCAAGCTTTAGTGAGTAAAAGAGCACCAAAAGCATTTTATGTTCTATGTATATTAAATGATCAAGAGAGGAAATATACAGAATCGCTCTCTAGAATGATCAGAGTTAACTAAAATTAGTGTTATAAAGAGAATTAAATGAGGATTCTTGAGTAACTTGTGACCTTGAACAAAAACTTAAAATGAAAAAAAAATCTATATCTATATTTCATTAAGGACTATAACAGCAATTGGCATAATAATCTAATTAATATTAGATTATTTAATATTAAATATAAGTAATGATAAGAGATTATATAGTGTAGTGGTGGGAGTGACAACCAGTCAGATTCAGAATGGTGATAGAGTAACATGCATTTTGGCAAAAATATTCGACACGCTTTATTATTATTATTATTTAAATTCTTTATGTGGATCCTACCTACAAATGGCTGTAAACCTATCACATATTTTATTATCTGGATGCATTAAAGATCAGATATTCCAAACTCTACTCTAGGGACCAAAAATAGAACTTTTTGAAGTCATTTCAGGTCACCAATGAGCAGAGTGGTGGTCTCACAACCCTGGGTGACAAAAATCAGCTGCCACCTAAAAACTTCTTGCAATGTCCATGTCACAGTAGTTTATAAACTTACATCCTGTTGGTTGGAGAGTGGAGATGCTGTCCAAGGGGGGGCCAATCAGGCCAGCAAATGACAACAGCATTTGCTGTTGAATGGACAATAGCATGTGTTAATAAATAAATAAAAACAAAGAACCTGCATGCACTAAAGCTAACAATTCTTAATGTGGTTCCACATAAAAGAGAAGTGCTTTGGTGTCATAAGTTTTAAATATGGTGAAGCCAAAATTATAATATGAAAATAACTAATACTTATGCTATTTCCAAACAAATTCCAAACAAACATTGGAATTTGTTAAAAAAAAGTAAAACGAATAAAACATTTATCAAGAAGAAAATTTAACATACTGATTCTGATTTTACTGCATAGCACAATCATTTTTGTATGAATTTTTATTTTATTTTTTTGAATAATGATATTTAAGAGAAAGAGAAAAGATGGAATTAAAATTAATGAGTAAGTAATAAAGGAAAAATTAAATCTGTCTTGAAATAAATAAAAAAAAGTAGCAAAAGAACCAAATTATTTTATTAGAGGTCAAAAATAAAAATACAGAGGGAAAAAACACTATTCTTTGTGCAAGATGAAAATATGTTAATTATGTATATTCACACACTGAGTAGTTAACAAGCAAAAAACCTGAAAATTAAAAAATTGATTAAAACCATACACAGTATAATATAACAACCAAATCTTATATAACAGAAGTGCCCACTAAAATAATAAAAATAATGGTGTAATATCTTCCATAATGTAACAATGTAAAAGACAGGCAGTAACAAAAACACTTGTTTCAAAGGAAACATGAGCATACAAAATACATTACTTAATAAAAATATAGAAAATGTGTTTTCTTGATACATGAACAGATGATTTTTTTTTTTTCCTTCTTTTCAAATTTCATTGGCAAGCTATTCTAAAGATCTTTCTTATTCATATCAGGCAAATTATAAGTAAACACTCAAAAAAAAAAAAAAAAAAAAAAAAAAAAAAAAAAAAAATATATATATATATATATATATATATATACATATATACATATATACACACACACACACACACACACACACACACTGAAATCAGTTTTTAAAAGTACTAGTATTCATCGTGAATCCTTAAAACCATGTTTAAAACGTTTAACTTATTTTACACCTTAAATTTTGTATAATTTTCAATATGTTTCATTTGTATTTGCTCCTCTGCCTCTTTCATTCAAAAAACAAAAGTGCACTGATCCATTAAAATCAAAGATATTTATTGTCTTTCTTTATTGTCAATCAGTCTTTTTTAAGTCAAACATGTTTACTATAATGAATGCAATTAAAATTATCAATTGCTTTTCCTCTTACTTATTTCCCTATTCTCCTAATCAATATCTTCATTTATGAAATGTTTTATTCCTGAAGAGTACATTAATTACAATAAAAACTCATCCACATAACTATAATTAAAAAGCATTTAATTCCTGTATTAAAGTTAGATAAGAAAACTTACCTTTTATCCATAATAATTATAATAAATTTTAAAAAATCATTTTATGTTTCAGTGATAATCATGGTATCCACCATCTGATTATTCAAGATCTACAAAATATTTATTTTGCTTTCACATAGAAAATGTTGAACATATCTGTTAGGAATACCACATTTCCTTCGGGAATCATTACCTATAATGCCAGCACCAAGATAATGGCTGTAGCATATAAGTTCTGCATCTGTCTTATTATTAATAATAAGAGAGACACAAGCTTATTATTAATATGATGGATGCAAATAAGACAGATACCGGTATCTCCATGGAGTCTCACGATATCTCACACCCTTGCTAACTACGTCCTTACTCAATTTCCAAAGATGACCCTTTTGTCCCCCCCCCCTCCAGTCAAGTGCTGAAATATCTCGTCTGCACCAATCCTACAAAATCATTTTTAGTAGCTTAAATGTTTCTATCATACCCCCACCCTCTTTTCCATCTATCAACCAACTATTGCAACCCCAAACTCTCAATCCATCATCACAGGGAGCATACTATCACTCCTGAGATAATGACTGGTGTATAATTTGCTACCACAGTCTTGGAGACTCATTCATGCAACAGAACTATTTTGCCCTTGCTCCACTCCTTTTGGACTTTACATGAGCTGTGGCTTAAGTTAAATCAACCTGTCTAGTCAGAGGCAATGCTGATTCCTTTGCACATTCTTGTAATATGTAAGATGATATCCCACATAAAATATAATACCAATTCCACCAATTCATCATCCTCTATTCTTACATCAGTTCCTGTCACAGCAACATTCTCGTTTGGATGATAGCTCCTTGCAAAGTGGTCAGTAATTCAACTATTTTGTCTGCTTCTATCACCTTGTTACCAGCACTCATTACAGTTAAGCTTCCACAGACATTTCTACTTTTACTTGCCAAACCAAAATCAAAATCCACATAGCAAAAGTTATTTTGCTATGTGGATTTTGGGATTTCCTTTAGTTTACTTGGCTAATTTGTTCTCATAATCTGATTTTGACTTCATTGCCATACCATGCTGGTTGACTTTCTTGCCCACGTCTTGAACTGCTTGTAAGCCTGCTGATCCCTTTTCTCTTCATACACTCAACATTTTTTTCCAGCTCTTGCTTAATGATAATACTTATTCTCACATCCTAAGTCCTCTCCTATAATATATATATAAATGCTGGTAGCTTACCATCTAACTCATACCTGATTTATCCTCCTGAGCTTGTGTATACAGTCTGATACTGTAGTTTTTTAAACCAGTGTTTGTTGGAAATTTACCTTGACTGGCAGAGATATCACTCACTCACTCACTCACACTCACACACACATCAAAAGTATACTTTTGAAGCATACTTTTGACATATACATCAAAAAATTTGGGAGGTGTGATGAATATCACACCTCCCAAAAAATCAGTATTGTGAAGTCATTAATTAATAGAGGGCATAATGTTTGATCCTCTCCCTCAGGCTTACAACAAGAACTTCTCACTTTCAAAACTTTAATGCAATTAAATGGTTACAACCCTCATCAAATCCAATGATAACTGAAGAAGTTAATCACCTTAATCCTACATATTTTCCAGTGGCATCACATGTCCATTTAGGTTGGGTGTGCTGTCATGTGGCCACCCAAGCTACAAAATTCTGGTCAATTTGACCATATGATTGCATTTTTATCTACATATAAAAGTTTTAAGAGTGCATAGTGCATCAGCACCCATCTTAATTGGTCCAATGCAATTAATTGTAGGATAACTTGAATACTTTAAGTTATTGATTAATATAATTTCAAATATGGAAAGCAAAGCTGAACAAAAGCACAATGGGTTTACGCTTCATGGTGAAATTACTGTATTTTCCAGTGTATAAGATGCTCCTATGTATAAGACACCCAAGAAATTTAATACAATTTTCTGGAAAAAACTTAAATTTTAAAGTATGATTAAAAAAAAAAAAATGGATAAAATAATAGGTAATTTTTAATAGTAAACTGACCTTTCAGAAACCTGCAAAACCCATGTCACTGTCATCTGACTCTTCTCTATCATCATTAATTTCTTATAATATAGAAATAATTTTGTCTTCATATTCTTTTGGTATTTTTTGACTGATTTTTGTTTTTGTACGCATACAAAGTCCACTGCATTTCATGAAACGGTAACACCATGACGCACCACCTTAAAATCTTCAATGTTACGCTCACAGGCTATTTTGACTGCATGTGTACAAATCATTTTTGTTGAAATGGCAATGCCATTTTGCCGATTTTCTTGCACCCATTTCAAAACTTCGGTCTCTAATTCTGGCCACTTCTCAATTTTTCCACGTTCCAGGCGCTTTTCTTTACACAAATTGTACAAAATCTCCTTCTGACCATGCCAAGTTCTTAGCCAATGACGCGCTAGAAGTCACGTGAAGGTCACGCATCAATTTGATTGCACCATTAACCGCCTACAAAGATCTTGGAACATAAAAGGGAGTGCATATGACTTTGAAAAGAGGAAACAATCTTTACCTTCATTATATAAGACGCACCCCATTTTTAAGATGAATTTTTAAGGTAAAAAAGTGCGTCTTATACACCGGAAAATACAGTAGATTATCATTGGTAAATACTAAAATGAGACACGGATAAATTGAATTTTGATAAAATTTTTAGATAACGCCATATAATATGCACAGAAATTGGAAAAAAAAGTAATCACTTGGGAAATTATTATTATTCCAGAATGAACCAAAGAAAGGCTGAAATAACTTGTTTTACTTATTTATACACAAGTTTGTATGGTTATAGATGGAGGTTACTCCATCTATAATCATACAATCTGTGAAAGTTCTGGCAGAAAACGGGACAGTGTAGATTGTCAGCACTGTTTCCCATTGTAAATATGGGCAAAAAAAGTTATAAATTGTGTCTAGAAAATTATATATTAAAACTTTTCTATAACAGTGTCCTAAACACATCAGTTCACATTTAATGCACACTAAACGGATGAAACTCAGAAAACAAAAACAGCAACTCATGGCAAATGAGTTTTATTGGATTGGTTGACACAATAACCAATTACAGCCAATGATTTCAGGGTGGTGCTATTGTCTCAGCACACACACACTTCCTCACCTTCTGGATGATTTAAAACCACTGAAACACTAAGAACTGAATCTGCTGTGCCATCGATATGTCTGTTCAAAGGTGTCTGTATTTGTGACCGCACACCCAAGCTATTAACACTAATATGATGTAATGTTTAGGCATCAAAAAAGTTCCTCTTCATGAAACATTAGTGTGTTTAATTTTAGGAATCACTTGAAACCAGGAAACAATTAGGGGACTCTTTAATAGGAATAAATGCAAAAATATAATATAGGTGATATTGATATTCCGTGGGTGTGTACCACACACCTAGCACACCAGGAATATATGCCCCTGATATTTTCCTATCAACAAAATTTCTCATCTGTTACCACCCACAAAAGACAAACAGTCGCCTCTATCTTTAGATGGTATTTATCAGATTCCTTGTGAATGTAATTTGTTGCCCTTTGGGCAGACAGGACATTCTATGTGTGTGTGTGCGCATGGGGGGAATTAATGAATATCAGTACTGCAATGAACACCTGCAACATCAAAAGTACGGTCTGGCACTGCATAGTATTGATAATCAACATAGTATCCTATGGCATGAAGCTCATCTTCACCAAAGATGCAGTTTGAAATATGGAAATATGAACAACTTTTCAAAGAAAGTTGAGAAGCCCCTTTTACACCAGCCTAACCTGAATGGTTCGTTTGGGAAACTCTCATCTTATGTAAATATCAAAAATTGTTGTTAATATTATTATTCTAGTACACAGCAACTGTTTTTGATTGATAAATCAACTGTGTGTTGTTTGTCTTATATTCCCGTTCTTTGAATTGCTCATTGTTTCCACACAATGACAATGTACTGTTATTTTGCTTTTCTATGCTTTTCACGAGAGTTTATTACCACGATTATTGTGTTAATTTCACTGATTAAAACATTTCCAGCATAGAGATATTAAAACATCATAGTACAATTAATATTTCATGACTAGTTTCCAATCAACAATTTTTTCCCTTGAATCGATCTATTGTTTGCCATATTGTTCTGATTTGTTACGTTTGGATTTTCTAACCAAACTGTATCAGCAACCTGCATGCATTAAAAATTTTAATGACTTATTCACAACACGCAAGTAAAAAAAAATGAATATTTTAATCCATATTTCACCCAACATTAACTAAAAGCATTATCTCAAGCATTATCTTTACTGTATTATCTCAAGGACAGAGATAATACAGTAAAGCAGGGGTGGGCAACCTTTTCAAACTCGTGGGCCACATTCAAATTTTATTTTTAATAATCGGGCTGCAACTGTTTAATTAAGTGAAAATAGAGTGAAAAAAATACTTAAGTTATCAATTTTTATTATATCAATCTTAAAAAACACAGAAATATTTGAAGTATGAGATAAAGTACGACATTTTCATAATGACGACTGATATTATATTCTTTCATAACAGCAACACTTTTATGACAAATAAGACAATTTGTATTGTCAATAAGGAAAATTATTTCAATATCCATTGAAGTATAAGAAGTACTTGCTGTTCCATTCATCATTAAACCTTCTTCCTTCATCTGGAATTTTACGTTTTCTTGAACCAATTTTGAAATTATTCTTAACAAATATACATCCTCTGAAAATAATAGTTGATGTTATTGAATTATATTAAAACATGAACCAGGGAACGCAACTGCAAAAGTGTGGCAAAATTTTGGTTGTTGTCGAATGAAGTCGCCTTTGTTATCTCCACTCATGATGACTCACACTGTTGACTTGCACAAAGTTGCATGGCAATATCACGAAGTATAGGTATCAAATTATTTTTAATTTATTATTCATATTATAAATATGAATAATATTTATTTACAATATAATATAATATTTGGGGTAATTAATAGCCCAAATCTATGATAGAGGAGAAATACCAAAGGACTTTATGAAATCAAACATAATACCAATACCAAAAAAGAATAATGCAAACAAACGCAGCCAATTCAGAACAATAGCTTTAATCCCACATGTTAGCAAAATTCTGCTAAAATTTATTCAAAATAGAATTTATTCAAAAATAGATTGTCCATTGGATGAAGACCAATTTGGATGCAGAAAGAATAAAGGAACAAGAGAGGCAATACTCTGTTTAAGAACAATAATAGAGAGAAGATTAGACCTTAGTCAAAATACTTACATTTGCTTCCTTGATTTAGAGAAAGTGTTTGATAAAGTAAACCAGCAAATACTCCTAAATTGTCTAACTAATATCAGCATAGATTTGAGGGATAGGAAAATAATTTATCAAATTTACAAAATCAAAATGGATGGATTAAAATCAATGATAAAGAGAAAATAATAAATATAAGGAGTGGAATAAGACAAGGATGTATACTTTCACCACTTTTATTTAATTTATATATTGAAAAGGCCATTCAGGAAACTAAAGATAAAATAAATAGTGGCATAAAGATAAATGGTGAGCAAGTCATGTGTATGAGATTTGCTGATGACACAGCCCTTGTAGAAGAAAACAGAAGAACATTAAAAACAATGCTAGAATTACTAAATAATAATCTTGAAAAATATAAAATGAAAATCAACACAGATAAGACTAAAATCATTGTTACAGGTAAAATCCCTATCAATATAGACATCGGCAGGAAACAAATAAAACAAGTGAAAAGCTTTAAATATTTAGGAAGCCAAATAACAGAAGATGGCAGAACAAGAGAAGACATAAGATCAAGAATAAACAATGCAAAAGCCCAATTCTCTAAGATGAAAAGCATTTTAACAGGAAACCTCAACCTACAATTGAAAAAAAAAATTAGTAAAGACATTGATTAGGAGAAGTGCACTGTATGGATGTGAAACCTGGATTCTAGGCAGAGAAGATGTAAGAAGATTGGAGGCTTTTGAAATGTGGTGCTGGCACCACATGAACAAAATAAAATGGACAGAAAAAAATTCAAACCAACAAGTCCTGAGAGAGATAAATGAAACAAGAACTCTAATAAAATCAATCAAAATTAGAAGGGATAGGTGGTTTGGACATATACTTCGACATGATGGACTTGTGAAAAGAATAACTGAAGGCAAAATAGAGGGGAAAAGAAGAAGGGGCAGACCAAGGAAAAGCTTTCTTGACCAAGTCAGACAGCCCAGATTTGAGGAGTTATCAGGAGGTTAAGAAGAAAGCCAAGACAGAGAGGAATGGAGGAAATTGCTGCTGAGCTACCAGTCCCAAGACTGATGCAACTGATGATGATTATAAAATGTATTATTTAAATAATTCAACATACGGGCCACATGCCATGCAAGTATGATCAACCTTTTATGTGCTGCCAAAAATTTGCATGTTTGGGCCGCCAGTTGCCGATTCCTGCAGTAAAGCATTCAATTACACTATCTGATCAAAAATATCCAAACATCCATTCATAGTAGAAGATATAGCTATATACATCACAACCATGGCTCATAAAGGAAAGGAAGCACACATGGTCTTTGCAATCTTCACAGACAAGACATTAACAGTAAATGTATTATTCTATACATTTCCATTTCTAATAACATATTGGCATCTTATGATAGTGCCACACTGAAAGTCGCTGAGCTCTTCAGTATGGCCCATTTTACTGTTAATGTTTTGTCTGTGAAGATTGCAAGACCATGTGCTTCCTTTCCTTTATGAGCCATGGTCATGATGTATATAGTTATATCTTCTACTATGAATGGATGTTTTTGATCAGATAGTGTAATTGAATGCTTTACTGTATTATCTCTGCCCTTGACAATGCTTTTGGTTAATGTTGGGTGAAATAGGGATTAAAATATTCAATTTTTTTTACTTGTGTGTTGTGAATAAGCCATTAAAATTTTTAATGGCTTATTCACAATTATTAAAAAACACCATTAAGTGCTGAAATCTGTAGTGGGAGAAAAAAAAAGCCTCTCCTCAGTTGAAACATTTGCTGCCATAGCATCAGAATTGTTCAGTGGAGCTGAAGAACACTGGTTTTCATAGCTGTACACAAACCTAACAACATTGGGGTGGAGTGGTGTAAACAAGGCTGGCACTACCATTTAGGCAAACTAGGCAACCACCTAGGGCATAAGCCATGAAGGAACGCAAAACTTCAAGTTATGCTTTATTCATACTTTACTAAAATATCAAAATTAAATAGTGATATATGATTTAGGTATCGATTCGTTTTCCTTATCCCTCACACAGTCACACTATTTTACTATTCAACTCTTGGTTCTTTTTTGTTCCTTACCTAAATGATTTGAACTTACCACTATTTAAAATTCAGTTAAGTTAAATATTTTAAAATGTTAAAATTTTAAAATATTAAATTTCTGTATTTTATAACTTTTTTTTTTTTGTAAATGAATTATAACAGAGAATTTTCAAATTAATTAAAAAAGAAAATTAAAACAGCTCTATTAATTTAACCTGAGAGACAATTTTATTTTGTTTAATGTCAATTAGAAACATTTTAGTTTATGAAATAAGGGGTGCACTTGTAAACTTTGCCTAGGGCGCAAAATAACCTGGCACCGACAGTGGGTGTAAAGCTTGCCACCATTGGACTGTGGAGTAGTGGAAACGTTCTCTGGAGCGATGAGTCATCTGGCAGCCTGACAGATGAGTCTAGGTTTGGCAGCTACTAAGACAATGCTTCCCACCTGATGAAGGTGCTGTGCCAGGTGTGTTTTGTGGAGGAGGTATCTGGCTGTTTTTCATGGCTAGGGCTGGGCTACCTAGTTTCAGTAATAGAATCTTAATGCTGTACCCCATTATGATATTCAAGACAATTCTGTTCTTTCAACTTGACAGCAACAGTTTGGCAAAAGGCTTTCCTGTATTAGCACAACAATGTCTGCCGTCCACAGAGAAAGGTATGTACAGAAATGATTTGATGAAATGAATGTTGAAGAACCTGACTAGTCTGTAACGAGCCCTGACCCCCCCCAATGAACACTTGTGGGATAAACTGGAACACTGACTTCAAGCTAGCCAAAATTGCCCAACATCAGTGACTAACCTTACCAATGCTTTTCTGGAAGAAGGAAGGGTACCAAAATCTAATGGAAACTCTTCCCAAAAGACTGAAGGCTTTTATAGCAGCAAAGAGTGGACCAACTCCATATTAATGCCTTTCATATTAGAGTGAGAGATGGTATGAGCAGGCACCCAGATATTTTTGATCAAACAGTGTATTTTGAGTATGTCCTCGAAGCATGGTAGCCTTTTTTTTTCCCCCCATCCATCCCAAAATCTGTTACTTTTGAATTGTAGTCTTAAAGAGTAACAGTCCTCTTTTAACTGCATGTAAAGTAACAAGCTCATGGTCTGCTAGTTCACTTTGTCCAAATTGGTTCATAACTGTGCAGTTTTGGTGTTCTCCTCTCCATTTCCCTGCAGATCTCTCACACTATCCGTAACGTGGGAATTTACACTGAAAATATATCCTATATACTCTAGACATTGATGATGGATGAACTTCATCTTTTGGAAAACAAATAAGGTAAGGCAGTTTTAATATTGGTTTATAGGAAATTTATAACTGGTATTCATTTATTATTATTTTTTTAAATCATTTCACATATTCCTTTAATATAACATTCCAACATAGATCATTCCAAAACTCTACAACTAGTAGAGTTTTAGAATGATCTGATGGATCTCTTTGTCTCCTATTAGGTGTAAGGTTTAACACTATTACTGTTAAGGATTGTAACTATTATTAGTGAAATTTAATAATAAATTATTAAAACGTATTCTAGTTCTTTTTGGAATAAAATGTCATTTGAGCAAATAGCTCATTCTGTGTGCAATGTTTATATTGTGCCTTATGTTTATACAGGATAGTGGTCTGAAATAATATTCAGTTATCTGTTAGTAATGTGGGATATTACTTTGTAAATAAATTTTTTTCCTTACTTTATTGCATTCTTGTGTAGAGGCTTAAGTGCTGTGAGGACATTATGTTGGAGGTTTAATGGATTTTTTACAACACTCAAAAAGAATTAAAATAGAATTTAAAACTTCCTATATTTCGTCCTAGTCACTAGGACATCTACGGGGATTATAAAGACAATTAATGTAACATGCACACAAAAACTTACAATACTAAGCCCAACCACGTGGGTGACAATAAAGTCCTATCTAGGTGGAGCGCCCTCTAAAGGCAGTAGTAGGTGGCCTGGAATGTAAGGTGGGACCTCTGGTGATGACTGTTTCCCAAATCTTCGGAAGCTTAATGCAACCGTATTTGTTAAGATTTGGTTGGTTTCTGAGATCTGCTGCTGCTTCTAAGAAAAGTCTCTCTTTCTTGAATTTGCTGTGGTAGAGCATGGTGGTGTCCAAAACATGGTCAGCCAAGCCTGAATGGCCATAGTTGTGTTTAACGATGTACGACTTGTGTTCCTCCAGGCGGATGGATGCTGATCTGCCTGTCTGTCCAAAGTACGCAAGCTTACAGGAACAGGGTACTTTGTAAACTCCAGGCAGAAAAAATAGCCAAGATACTAAAAAAGTATAACCTACACACAGCATATAAGCCCTACCGCAAACTGGCTACCCTTATCCGTTCTACGAAAGATCAGCTCCCTCCTCTCTCTCTCTCTCTCTCTCGCTCTGCCTGGAGTTTACAAAGTACCCTGTTCCTGTAAGCTTGCGTACTTTGGACAGACAGGCAGATCAGCATCCATCCGCCTGGAGGAACACAAGTCGTACATCGTTAAACACAACTATGGCCATTCAGGCTTGGCTGACCATGTTTTGGACACCACCCACAGAGTATCATGGAAGAAAACCACCATGCTCCACCACAGCAAATTCAAGAAAGAGAGACTTTTCTTAGAAGCAGCAGCAGATCTCAGAAACCAACCAAATCTTAACAAATACGGTTGCATTAAGCTTCCGAAGATTTGGGAAACAGTCATCACCAGAGGTCCCACCTTACATTCCAGGCCACCTACTACTGCCCTTAGAGGGCGCTCCACCTAGATAGGACTTTATTGTCACCCACGTGGTTGGGCTTAGTATTGTAAGTTTTTGTGTGCATGTTACATTAATTGGCTTTGTAATCCCCGTAGATGTCCTAGTGACTAGGACGAAATATAGGAAGTATTAAATTCTATTTTAATTCTTTTTGAGTGTTGTAAAAAATCCATTAAACCTCCAACATAATAACTTTATTGCATGTAAATGTCAGCAAAATTTATTGACAAAAATGCATGTTGTGAATTTCAAAGAATGGTGCCCTAGTTGATATATATATAAAAAAAATCATAATATACTTATTAAGTAATATTCTCTGTAAAATTACAATTAGTAAATTCTAATATTATATATATTTAACTCTTAATCAAATTAAATACAGAGGACAATTATATGGCCATTCTAGAATTACATAATATGAGCTCAAAGAAAATCTTACATTCTCTGACTCAGTTAAATTCTAAGAGATAACCTCATAAACTATACAAAACCAGAACTTTTTTTTTTTGTATTGATTCCCATACACGAAGGACCGATAAGCATGTCAGTGATGTTTATGGCATGCAGATGAGTAGTGAGAGAAGTTTATTGATGTTTTTATTGAAAAATTGCAGGATGTAAATAGTTGGAATACTTCATGAGAAAGGGTATTCCAGAGGACAGAGGAAGACAAAAAATAAAAGAATAGAAGCAGGTTTGGTGTGTTTGCAGTTGTTGCTCGGTAAAGGGATGTTAGGCAGCTGCTGCTCTTGTATTGCAACAGAAAGTGGAGGAATGATGGTTGCCAATTCATTGGAGTAGTGACCATGGAAGTACTTATAGAAGAGACAGTGCTGAAATACTGCATCATTGAGATAGAGAGTGAAGGGAATCTGTAAGAGAGGGATCATCTATGAGCCCAATTGCTCACTTCTGGACAGCATCAAGGATTTTAAAGGAAGTTAGGTGCACCAAACAAACATATCAGTAGTATTCTAAGCATTGACAGATTTGGGATTTGTATAAGTTAAGAGTTGGTTGGTTGTAAAATCGGCTCTTGAACAAAAGAGAATGCCTAGATTTTGGATGCTGAAGAGGCTATTGATGTGGTGTGTTATGCCAGGAGAGACCAGAGGTAAGCTGGTGATTTGTGTATTACTGAGGGTAAGGGTAGGTAAGCTGAGATCTCTTTTGTAAGAGAAAAGACAAGACTCTGTTTTGATAGCATTGAACATGTCAAGGTTGTCCTCGCCCTGTGGAAGGATAGTATGTAGACCAATGTTTAAGGCACTAGTTATGTTAAATGAGTTGGATGAGTGGAGAGTACTATCGTCCAGAAAGCTGTGAGTAGGCCATTTATATACAGGAGAAAGAGAGTAAGTGATAGCCAGAGCCTTGAGGTACTCGAACATTAGTGGTGAAGCTCTAAGTCAGAGATCAATCTATGACTGACAGAGAATGACCAGAGAGAAAGCTGGTTACCCAATTACAGAGTAGCACTGAGACCAGAGGATGGCAACTTGTTTAGCAAGCCTTGATTCCACACATGGTCGAATGCTTTGGAAATGTCAAAGGTAGCAGCATAAGTTGTTTCAAACCTTTTCATCGCACGTGTTAGGTGGTGAGTGATATAAACTACAAAGTGAGCTGTAGATCTACATTGAATGGCAGTATCTGTACTGGTGGGGCTCTAAGTTGTGGAGGAGTAGGCAATTAATGACTTTCTTCATGATTTTGAAGAGGACAAAGGTGATGGAAATCAGTCAGTAGTTTGATATTAGACTTTTATCTTCCTTTTTTTTGAACACAAATGAGATTGTGTCCACGCATTGGGATAAGTACAAGCTATGTATAATAGGTTGTAGAGATGATACAAGAAGGGTGTTAGCTCAGTAGCACGATATTTAAGTGCAATTGGAAAGATGTCACCAGGACTAGAGGACTTTTTAGTGTCCAAGTTGTTTAGTAGTTTTCTTATGTCTTTTTTTTTTTTTGTTAAAAAACTACAGGAGACATATGGTGCTTAGATTCTAGTATGATAGGAGGTGATTTCCCTTAGTCCTCTATACAGGAGTTCGAGGAAAAGAGTGATGCTAGGATGTCAGATTTATCTTTGGATGAAGTAACAGTGGCTCCATCAGGATGAGAGTAAGGTGGAAGGGCAGGAGAGCAGAAGCTACATCCAACAGCATTAGCAAGGGAACCAGAAGGTATGGCTTCCACTTGGATAAGAGGCAAGTTTTCAGCTGTTGACCTTTATGAAGCATGATTAGATCTGCTGAAGACTGATTTGCATATGTTGCATGCTTTGGTATAGGCAGAGAATGAATGAAGTTCTTGTGAGTTACCTGCAGTAAGCTTTTTTTTTTTTCTTTGACTGCTTTGACACACTTTCTATTGAACTACAGCTTGGAAAGTGGACAAGTTAAATGAGAGATGAAGGCTTTCACATACCAGTGAGAAAAATTTCTGTGACTTGACTGCAGCAGGTGTTATGGTCAGATGAGTGGAAGCAATAGTCAGGACAAGGTAAGCTGAATTTTTTTCCCTTTGACTGCTTTGACTCACTTTCTATTGAACTACAGCTTGGAAAGTGGATAGGTTAAATGGGAGATGAAGGCTTTCAAGACTAGTGAGAAAAATTTCTGGACTTGTTCACAGCAGGTGTTATGGTCAAATGAGCAGAAGCAATAGTCAGAACAAGGAAAGGAGAAGTAGTAATTCTGGAGGTCATCCCAATTGACACCCTTATAGTGCCAAAGGATGCAAGGTTGGGAGTAGCTATAAGGATGTCCTGTGAGAGAGAGAAAGGAGACCTGTACAAGATTGTGGTCTGAGTTGCCAAGAGAATGTGGCGACGTCCCTCTACAGTGCATATGGAACGAGAACTGGTCAAATAGAGATCCAGAGTATTTGGAGAGTGAAGAGTGTTATCAGCATTCAGAAAGGGTTCTGTAGTTTCTCTTGGCTATACAGGAACTTCCTGTCCTCTTTATCTGCAGTTTCTTTTTCTTTTCTTCTTCTTCTTTTTTTTTTTTTTTTTTTTGTTTCTACTCACACAGTCATTCACGCCTGTCATATCTCTGAAATTCGTATTACCACAATAAAGAACAATAAAGAACACAACAAGAAGTAGAAGATCCCACTTGACTAATATGTATCTTTTCAATCACTTTTGCAATAGGAATACATTTAACTGAGCAATTTTAAAGGCATTTCCAATCAAAAGAACTTTACTATAGATTTCCATACTCCAAGGAACATATTATACTACTTGCTTTTCATTAATAAATAACATTCTCTCTAAGTATGAAGGCTTGATACATTAATATGAATTTCACAGTTCCTGCTTGTAGAGTAGTTAAAATACATATAAAAACTTTTCTGAGATCGCAGAATTTTAACTTGATATCTTATTTCTCCTATTCAGATCTCCTCTATTGCTTACTTGCTCATGTTTCTTTCTGTTATCCAGTGACAGCTGTTCTAAAAACTCACAACTAATATGTATGTCCATTACCAAAATTCAAAGTGAAACTCTAGTAACAACATGGCTGCCATTACTATAGCATTTGTAATAGTGTATGGCACAAGAAAACTACAAACATAAATAATATACATGCAATGTTATTTCTATGTAAATGTCTAAGGATTACAACTTACTGTACGCAAGTTTAGTACTAAAATACATTTAAGTCTTTTTTGTATGGCTGCTGCTTAACTACATGGCAGTTAGGATAATATTAATGTGTACAAAATTGCATTACTAAATGCAATCAAATATATATTCTATATGTCTGTGTTGTGTGTATATATATATATATATATATATGATATATATATATCATATAACAAAACTTAAATCTTATGAAATTTTCATTCAGTATATATATATATATATTTGATCAAATTTAGTAATGCAATTTTGTACACATTAATATTATATTATATTATATATATATAATACTGTGGGGGGGGGGAAGAATAAAGTAAAATCGATTATGTGAGATGTTACACCAATATCTTGATTTCATAAATTAAAAAAATACCAAAATATTGGTATTAAGATTTTGACTGGTATTGTAAGTCTTGCATGTATACAGAGACATCTGATTTTGTATCAAATTAATTCTAGTATATCACAATGCATAACACACTTCTTTTTACATGTATATGCAATGAATTATAGGAATGATTACTATGCTACTCAAACTGGTTTTGACTTTTACTGTGGAATGGGATATTATGGGATACAAAGGTAATTTGATGTGAAGTGAGCTGCTTCTACATACATATAGCCTATCATGATGTTACTTCATGTGATCACGCTTATGTAAAGGATAAAAACAAGAATATAATTTTTGTTGCTAGAACCCTTTCAACCATATTATTTTAATAATATAGTGACACACCATCTTCCTGTTTCTATATGGAAACATGATCTCTACCACTGATTTAGCTCTCAGAATCTCCATAGGCCCCATGTGGTCTTGATCATTGACCTGTGGTGGCCTCCACTGAAGTGCCTGCCCCAGGAATGGAATGGTTACTGTTGGCTACTGGCTAAGGACAATGTTTGCCTTAAGAGGTGTATTTCTGCCAGCTGCTCAGCAAGACCAAAGTTTGATACAGTGTTTTCTGGTAGACCCAAAAATCAATGTACCAAGTATTTTTAATGATTCTTTTGAATTATTCAACAAGGTTTAGAAGTGCTTTTGGGAAGACTTGGTGTTTTGAGATCTGACACGTCCCTAGCATACACATCAAATGTGTGACCAAGTTTGAGTCTAAAAATTTTACAAAAATTATTTTTTTTGATAAACTAAATATTTTAAAAAAATCATTTGATCATAAATAATTTATATTTGTAAATAAATTTCAGTTTGTGAAAATTAATTCACACTTATTTTTTTACATTCCACTTTTTTTTTTATCTCACTCCATTAAAAAAAAAAAAAATTAAAACAAAATATATACATCCAATTCTCCATTTACATAGTAGATTGGTTCCAGAAAAAAAAAAACATGTAAATGAAACCATGCAAAAAAGAATACAATGCACGTGAAAATATAGAAGAATGGTTCCAGATGTGAAAACCTGATACGAACAATAAGTTATTTTCAAACAAAATATATGAAATTCATTGAATAAAACTATTTAATTTTAATGGAATACTTTTTATTTTAAATACTTATTAAAAATATATACATACACATCTTTCTTAAAGAAAATAGTGTGCGACTAATAAAACAGAAATTCGAAAAAGCCCAAATACACCAGTTCATATGGTTATTACTTAAATTTTATTCATTGTCACTTTCTGACAGTGGTTGCATTCTTTTGTGTGAGACTGGAATTAAATCACTTCCATCACTTGAAACACTTTGGTCGTCCCGTTCATACTGCAGGGGCGAAATGCTTTCTTCAGTAAAAAGGAAAACTAAATTAGCACTAATTTCCAATAACTCTGAAGGTCGATTTTTTTTTTTTACCCCAAACTCTGTAATTAATCGTTGAGCTCCTGTTTTGACTAGATCATTGTATAATTCTTCATACCGCACCATACATGGCATTGATTCTGGAACCATTCATTAAAAATTTCTTTTGTAATCCAACCTTTTTTGTTTGTCTTCCAATGCACTGGAAACATGTTAAAACCCACACCTTTCATTGCCTGTGGTCTTATGGATCAATTAATGAGTAATGGTTTTAATATATGATCTCCTGAAGCATTGCTGCAAAATAAGTCACACGATCCTTGACTGCTTTAAAGCCACCAATGCTTTTGTGATTTTGCTATATAAGTTCTACTTGACATTTTTTTCCAACAAAGGCTGGTCTCATCTGCATTCCAAACTTAATCAGAAGTGTAGCCATCATTTTCAATAATTTTGGACAGTTTTGAAAAAAAATTCCCTAGCTTCCAACTCACCTGCAGATACAGCTTCTCCTTTTATTTTTACATTATGAAGCATGTATCTTTTGAGAAATTTTAAGCCAACCTGTGCTTGCAGAAAAATCACAATTGTTGTTTAATGTTGTTGGCTCCTTTTCCTGAATCTGTTTGTACAACCATAATGCTTTCTGTTTCGTGACATTTCCATCTAAAGGTATTCCTTAACGAGCAATCTTCTATCCACATCACTTTTTCTTCTTCAAAATTTAATACATACCTATATAACTCTACTGCACAAACAAAACTTTCATGAACAAAACACAAGATGTGTAAACATTTCGACTGTAAACAAGAAATGATTGTTTAGCAAACAGCTTAACTCCGTCCAAGCAGCTATATATAGGTGGGCCTCCTGTAATGGACCAACTTAACTTCGAGGAATCAGCATAGCATCCTTCTGCTTCCAGGAACCAACAGAAAGGAATAGAATGGAATGGATCATCTGTCGGCTTAACTTCGGAGAATCTTAATTACAAAAATTTGATTTTTTTGTTACTGTCACAGTGTCTACATTCCGTAGTGTAGAGTAATCCCCGATATTTAAAACATCAAGGGGATTCTCCAAAATTCAAGTTCATGTGTACCGTTCTAGGAAATGATAATTATAATGGAAATATCCTTTTTAACAGAACTGAATTCAAACAGAAAATTTAAAAATAAGCACCATTTGAACCGTGTTAAATCAAAATACACCACCATGCAAAAATAGAATTGCTTTTGTATTCTAAAAGTTTTCCACGTTATTTCAAAATGATGTAAAAAAAGGGCGTGCAAAAAGAGAATTTTGTTTGGCTATCATATTTTTATCTATCACACATTTTATTCAGTATGAAAAACTCACTTTCCCAGAACATTTGGCATTATAATACTAATTCAAATAAAAACACACTATCATACATTATTAATAAAATTAATAAAAAAAAGCAGACATGCAAAATCAAAATTAATTATAGTAATTATTTTATTTATTTTTTTAAATAAAATTTTTTACAAATTTTATTTTGTACAGGGAAGTTGAGATTCTGAAAAGTTCTGATAAACACCTAGAACAAAAATAATGATATTAAAACAACTGATATAACCACAAAAAAAAAGAACTTATCTTAAAACCTTTTAACCCCAATGTTTTGTTAAATTTTAATAATTTGTTCTTTTTCTTTTAAGATATATAAGAACACATGTCAAAGGTTTTGAAGAAACTTGAAAACAGACGTGCGGCCCGTCATCGAGTTTTTCATGCTGCAAGAAAAGTTTGCAACTGAGATTCACCAAACTTTGTAAGAGACTTTAGCAGACTGTACCCCAGCATATTCAACAGTTGCTTCCAGGTCAGGAAGACCTTACACAGCAATCACACCTGAAACCATCGATACAGTGCATGCCATGATCCTTAATGATAGACGAATACCAGCCCAAAACACTGCAAAGACTCTGGGGACATCCAGGGAACGAGTTTGAGTCATTATCCAGCAACATCTGGACATGCAGAAGCTCTCAGTGAAGTGGGTTCCCAAATGTTTGAATGTTGACCAGAAGAGAGAATGTGTGCTATCATCTCAAGTGATTTAGGGTACCGTATATTATTGCGTATAATGCGAAAAATTTATGGTAAAAAATACTACTTAAAGTTAGGGGTTCGCATTATATGCGGATCCTAAAAAATATAACATCTTATTAGACTTGCACATACAATATATACTACCTAATGCCTATGCAACCAAATCTACTTGACCCACTCGCATTCAGTGACTGAGCACACAACCTATCTGCGCATAAAGCTACTTACATTACTGGCTTTATGCACAGATACGATGCGTGCTCCGTCCCCGAATGATAGAGCACAGTGAGATAGATAGGGCACAGTTAGGTATATCGGTTTAACCACAGTTCATTTTAAATATTATTTGTTAAACAAACCTAGCCTGAAAATGTGCCAACAGAAACGTAAACGTTCATCTTTTGAAGTAGGATTTAAATTGTGTGTCGTGCAGTTTGCAGAAGAACATAATAACAGTGTTGCTATGAGAGAATTTGGTGTAGCAGAGAGTAATATTAGACTATGGCATAAGCAAAAAGACAGTCTTGAAAAAATCCCCAAAACGAAACGTGCCCGCCATGGAGATGTAGCATCCTTTCCAGAACTCGAAGAAGAGCTAAATGAATGGATTTTGACGCAACGACAAGATGGCATTATAGTAACAAGAAATGCAATTCGTTTTCGAGCTCTACAACTCAAGAATGGTGAATTCAAGGCCACACCAGGTATTTCATCTTTTCTTGCTTCGCCTGGGTGGTGCAACAGATTTATGGAATGCAAAGCATTAACATCACGACAATGAACAAAAATTGCGCCGAAGTTACCAAAGCAGCTTGAAGAAAAAGTGCAGTCCTTCCATAAATTAATCATAAAATTATGGAAGTGTCACGGATATGAACTTTCACAAATTGGCAATATGAATGAGACGCCCATGTACTTTGATATGCCTAGGAATCGAACAGTAAACTCAGTTGGTAAAAAGGGTGTCTTCATAAAAACAATGGGACATGAAAAAACGCATTTTACCGTTGTTCTAGCATGCATGGCAGACGGAACCAAATTAAAGCCAACAGTGATATTTAAAAGGAAAAAAAATTCCGAAGCATATGAAATTTCCACCAGGTGTAATTGTTCGCGCCAATCAGAAAGGTTGGATGGATGAAGAAGGTGTACAATTGTGGCTGGATCAAGTATGGAACATACGTCCAGGTAGCTTGTTACGTCAACAAAGCATGCTAGTCTGGGATATGTTCCAGGCGCATTTAACAGAGGCAAGCAAAGAGAAAGCACGTGAGCTACATACAGACCTAGCAGTCATACCAGATGGTCTAACTTCCGTTTTGCAGCCGCTTGATGTCAGCTTGAATAAGCCATTTAAAGATCACTGACGTGAAAAATGGAGAGAATGGATGTCATCTGGTTTGGTGAAGATGACAAAGGGTGGGAATTTTCAGAAACCTAAGATCACCCTAGTCACCAGCTGGGTTAAAGAAGCATGGGATTCGATACCATCTGAAATGATTCAACGCTCATTTCTTAAATGTGGAATAAGTAATTCAATGGATGGATCCGAAGATCACGTCATATACGAAAGCGAGGATGACGCACAACAAAATGGAGAGCATGAAGATGATGACGACAACTGCTACACTGATGACGCAATCCCTACAGATGAATTTATAAATGAAATGTTTGATGACTCAAAAGATGAAGAATTTAAAGGATTTTGACATTTTGTTTAAAAATAAATATTTCTTTCGTTAATTCGTATTGTATTTTGACATTTTGTTTTAAAATAAATATTTCTTTTGTTAATTCGTATTGTATTATTTATAATGTCATGGAACAAGAATAACAGATCGCATTATACATGGACATGGCATTTTAGGGCTAGTTTTCAAACAAAATTTCTAGTTCGCATTATACGCGATAATATACGGTAATTTTGTAAAACAGTAAAGTCACAATGCAGGTGCAAATTTTTTGGCTTGCATTGTGACTGCTGATGAAACATAGCTTCATCACTATGATCCAGAGACCAAAAATCAATCAATGGAGTGGAGACACAAAGGTTCTCCATGACCAAAGAAGTTCCGAACCCAAAAGTCAACAGGGAAGGTTCTTGCAACTCTCTGTTGGGATATGGATGGCATAATCCTTATAAAGTACCTCAAAAAAAAAAAGAAAGAAAAAAAAAGAAAGAAAGTGAAACTGTTATAGCAGCAGTCTATTCAACAGCTCTGAAGGAGGTACTGATGAAAAAATACTGAGGGAAACTAAACGGAGACATGTTGCTTTTGCAGGACAACACACCTGTCACACTGCTCATGAAACCCATCAGACAATACACAAATTAGGCTTTCAATGTCTGCCTCACCCACCCTATTTGCTAGACCTTGCCCCATCTGACTATTTCCTATTCCCAAATTTAAAGAAATACTTGAAAGAAACAAAATTTACCACAGATGATGAACTCATATCTGCAGCTGAGGACTGGTTTGTGCAACAAGGAAAAGACTTTTTTTTTTCTCAGAGGATTGCAAATGATGCAGCAACATTTGTAACAAGTGTATAACATTCGTGGGGAATTTGTAGAATAATGTGTAAGTAACATGGTTCTACCTCAATTCCTTCATGGTGATTATCACAACTTTACAGCATACCCTCATAAAATCCAGCAGAAGTAGTAATCTACTTCATGTGTGCATCTCACAAAAAGTTTAATCCCATATTGCATCCGTGTGTAGAGGCTTAAGTGCTGTGAGGACATCATAGTGGAGGCTTAATGGATTGTATACAGCACTCAGAAAGGATTAAAACAGAATTTAATACTTCCTATATATTTCTTCTCAGTAAATGAGACATTTTCAGGGATTACAAAAAAACTAATGTAACATCAAAAACAAATAACACACAATACTAAGCCCAACCACGTGGGTGACACTAAAGTCCTATCTAGGTGGAGCACCCTCTAAGGGCGGTTGTAAGTGGCCTGGAATGTAAAGTGAGACCTCTGGTGATAAGCGTTTCCCAAATCTTAGGAAGCTTAATGCAACCATATTTGTTGAGATTTGGTTGGTTCCTGAGAGCTGCTGCTGATTCTAAGAATAGTCTCTCTTTTTTGAATTTGCTGTGGTGGAGCATGGTGGTTTTTTCCATGAGATCATTGTATCCGAGAGATGGTCAGCCAAGCCTGACTGACCATAGTTGTGTTTGTGGATGTATGACTTATCAGCTACTATTCCTCCAGGCGGATAGTAGCTGATATGCATGTCTGTCCAAAGTATGCCAGTTCACATGAACAGGGTACTTTATAGACTCCAGGCACTGAGAGAGGAGGGAGCTGATCTTTTGTAGAGTGGATAAGGGTAGCAAGTTTGCGGCAGAGCTTAAATGCTGTGTGACTGGCATACTTTGGACAGACAGGCAGATCAGCTACTATCCACCTGGAGGAACATAAGTCATACATCCGCAAACACAACTATGGTCAGTCAGGCTTGGCTGACCATGTCTTGGATACAATGATCTCATGGAAAAAACCACCATGCTCCACCACAGCAAATTCAAAAAAGAGAGACTATTCTTAGAATCAGCAGCAGCTCTCAGGAACCAACCAAATCTCAACAAATATGGTTGCATTAAGCTTCCTAAGATTTGGGAAACGCGTATCACCAGAGGTCCCACTTTACATTCCAGGCCACCTACAACTGCCCTTAGAGGGTGGTCCACCTAGATAGGACTTTGGTGTCACCCACGTAGTTGGGCTTAGTATTGTGTGTTATTTGTTTTTGATGTTACATTAGTTTTTTTTGTAATCCCTGAAGATGTCTCATTTACTGAGACGAAATATATAGGAAGTATCAAATTCTGTTTTAATCCTTTCTGAGTGCTGTATACAATCCATTAAGCCTCCAATATGAAGACCCATATTGCATCCAAATCCCCAAGTCTTTCTTACTTAATGTGCTTTAATTATTTTTTTTTTTTTTTTTTTTTATTTAGGAATTTCTTATTTTGTATAAAATTTCTTCATAAGTCTTTTTAGTGGGTTAAAATTTCGACTGAGAGGGTTACTGGCCATTACTAGTTTACCTTGGTGATGGGGCTGCCATCTTGAGGCCTTCAAGCCCTTAAAAAGATGGAATTGAGTCTGGAACAGGCCACTTGGCCTATAAGCCTAGAAAGAAAGAAGAAGCATAAAATTTCTGACAGCTTTGAAGCTGACCATATCTTTTATTTAAATGATGCATCTGGCATTAATTTTCCTATTTGGAAATTAATAAAAATTCGATCCTTCACATTTTTGCACTTCTAGGGAATTTGTTGGAAATGATTTTGAAACAACCTCCCATCTCTATAGGTAGCTTTCGGTATTGAGACCACATATTAATATAAAGAGTTTATTAACAATAAACAGTAAAGAACCCGACAAGTTTCGTGCGTCATAAGACTTACATCATCAGGGGTAATGGTATATAAAAGTTTTACAAAACAAAAGCTTATTGACAATTAATTACACATATTAGATGTTTTTAACAATTCACAACGGCTAAATAATTGAGAAACCAGAATACAAATGATATATTCATTATTGTATGCATGTTGGAACATTGCTAGTTGTTGTCACGTTCTGTGGTTCATGTGTGCTATATTATAGGTTCGTGGCAGTTACATTTTTGATGAAGGCAGACCACACTTGATGTAAAATCAAGCCTTGATTTTTACTGCACTATTTAGGATCCTAAGCATTTGTGCAGTTTCTTTAAATTATCTTGTGAAACAGTTATTATCAATATATGACATGTTCGTCTGTTGCTAGAGTACTTGATGGCTAGTAGTGGCTATGTGAAATGCTAAACCTGATTAGTACTCCCTTCTTTTTTCAACGTTCTTTACATGTTCAGAAATGAGGATCTCTCCTGACCTTCCCATCTGGCCTACATAACAAATGCCACAAGAGCAATGAATCTCATAGATGCCTGGTTTTTTTATGCATGGGGTGATGTAGCGGTTTAGGTGGATGTAGGAATCTTGATTTTTTTGTAAAGGTAGAAAAGTCACTTTTATGTTGCACTTGTGGAGAAACATAGCCACTTTGTCTGTGACATTTTTGATGTATGGCAGCACGACTGCATTCTTCAAATCTTGTTTAAGTAAGGAAGTTGCACAAGAGCTGTATTAAGAATTTTTTTGATCATCTTGGGTTCAAAACTATTAAGTGCGAGATTCTGTGCCAGGTAGTGTAATTCATAATTTCTTTTAATCAGTATGCTAGATATATTGCATGCCATGTCTCGGAGAGTTTTAATTATGCCTATTTTTTGCAATGGATGGTGGTGTGAAGCGACATTTAAAAATCTTCCTGTTGTGGTGAGTTTTCTGTATATGGAGAAGGATAACCTTTTTTCCTCTTTGTTTACTTCAACAAGAATATCAATGCAAGGTAATTTTTTGTACTGTTCAAGTTCAATAGTGAATTTTATATTCGGATGCAGGTTGTTTAGATAATCTTTAAAAGCAATCAGCTCATCTACTGTTTCCGACCAAAT
Source organism: Typopeltis vanoorti (assembly GCF_054136105.1). NCBI lineage: Eukaryota > Metazoa > Arthropoda > Arachnida > Uropygi > Thelyphonidae > Typopeltis > Typopeltis vanoorti. Next base: position 70,128,839 of record NC_143551.1, read on the forward strand.
GATGAAAATACCATTGACGTAATGTAGCCAAACTTTTGGTCTTTTCTGATAGGTTTTTAATACATTTATTTCGAAATTTTCCATAAATAGATTGGCTAGAGCTAAAGAAAGGGGAAAACCCATGGCAAGTCCTTTTTGTTCCCAATATTTGTCTTGAAAAATGAAAAAAAGTTTCCATGAAAAGTCCTACAGTATCTTTTTTTACTAAGTAATTTAAGGAAATTACAATGTCACTAGGATATACATTAAAATAAATTTTAATATACTTCAATATTTCTGCAACGTCACATTGCCATTTTCAAGAAACTTAAGAACAAGACACGTGCATGCAGGCACAACAAACAGTAAATGAGGAAGACGCAGGAAGCTATTATTTCTCCTAAAGTCCTGATGGTGCCCCCTAGTGGGCAATGTTGGTATTCTTGGGCGATTGGGCTAAAGGTCTTCTGATGTAGGTTTCCCAAATTTGAGGCAGTCTCATGCAGCCGAATTTGTTAAGGTTCGGATTGTTTCTTAGGGCTGAAGCTGATTCCATGAAAAGCCTTTCATACTTGTATTTACTACGGTGTTTAGTCTTTAGTAGAGTAGATAAGGGGGGATGCCAATTTTTTATATGGTCTGTTGTAACAAGAAGTTAAGTGATGTTTTTTAGGATTTTTGTAATTTTTTCCAAGGTGCCTCGGATATAGGGTATGGTGATGGATTTAGAGTAATCCTTGTTGTGGGGGGTGGGGGTAACCATTGGCTGAGAAAATGTTGAGAATGTGGTTTAGTTCTGTGGTTAGGGCATTGTCATTTGAACAGATAAGTTTAGCCCTGTTGTGTAGTGTCTTAATGACTCCATATTGTTGCAAGGAGGGAGTGGTGGGATTGCTGGTGAATGTATCTGCCTGTATGGGTGGGTTTTCTATAGACTGAGAAAACCAAGGTTCCATCAGGCTGGCAGGTGACTAGTGTGTCTAAGAAAGAAAGGGCAGTTGTTTTTTTTTCTTCTGGGGGTGTTGGTTGTTTACATGTGTTAGGAAGGAGAGGAGTACATCGGAGCCATGTGGCCAAATAGCGAACATATCATCAACATAGCGAAGCCAAATGGTTGGTTTTTGTGGGGCAGAGTTTAAGGCTTTCTCTTCAAAAGTCTCCATATAAAAGTTGGCCAAGGGTTGGGATAGTGGAGAACCCATGGCTGTCCCCTCTATTTGTTTGTAGAATTTTCCTTGCCAAACAAAATAGCCCGAGTTCATTGTGAACTGAAAAAGGGCTGTGATATCGGGAGGAAATTTAGCTTGGATTAGCTCTAAGGATTCTTTGAGTGGGACATTTGTGAATAAGGAGGAGACATCAAAACTGACCATTATGTCAGTGTGTTTGAGTGTAAGGTTATCTATGCTGGCTTTGAAGTGGGCTGAGTTTTTATGTGTGAAGGTGTGTTGCCAGTATAGTGTGTGAGAGAGCTTTGGCCAAATGTTTAGCTAGTTTGTATGTGGGGGAATCAATGTCATCCACTATGGGACGTAATAGCACATTTTCCTTATGTATATTTGGGAGTCCATAAAAACAGGGGGGGGGGGGGACAGATATGCAGTTAAATGGTTTTAATTTGTTAGTGATTTCCACAGGCCAAGAAGTGACCTTCTTAAGGTGCCTGTGGAGTTTTCTAATTTGTGAGTTGTGGGATTGTAATCAATAGGAAGGTAAGTAGCCCGTTCTAACAATAAAGCTTTCACATTACCTGTGTATACACAGGTAAGCTCCTTAAGAAGGTCACTTCTTGGCCTGTGGAAATCACTAACAAATTAAAACCATTTAACTCCCTCCCCCGTATTTATGGACTCCCAAAAATCCATAAGGAAAATGTGCCATTACGTCCCATAGTAGATGGTTGATTCCCCCACATACAAACTATCTAAACATTTGGCCAAAGCTCTCTCACACTATACTGGCAACACACCTTCACACATAAAAAAACTCAGCCCACTTCAAAGCCAGCATAGAAAAACTTCAAAGCCAGCATAGAAAACCTTACACTCAAACACACCGACATAATGGTCAGTTTTGATGTCTCCTCCTTATTCACAAATGTCCCACTCAAAGAATCCTTAGAGCTAATCCAAGCTAAATTTCCTCCCGATATCACAGCCCTTTTTCAGTTCACAATGAACTCAGGCTATTTTGTTTGGCAAGGAAAATTCTACAAACAAATAGAGAGGGACAGCCATGGGTTCTCCACTCTCCCCACCCTTGGCCAACTTTTATATGGAGACTTTTGAAGAGAAAGCCTTAAACTCTTCCCCATAAAAACCAACCATTTGGCTTCGCTATGCTGATGATGTGTTCACTATTTGGCCACATGGCTCTGATGCACTTCTCTCCTTTCTAACACATATAAACAACCAACACCCCAGAATCAAATTCACCCTGGAAGAAGAAAAAAACAACTGCCCTTCCTTTCTTAGACACACTAGTCACCCGCCAGCCTGATGGAAACTTGGTTTTCTCAGTCTACAGAAAACCTCCCATACAGACAGATACATTCACCGCAACAATATGGAGTCATTAAGACACTACACAAAACAGGGCTAAACTTATCTGTTCAAATGACAATGCCCTAACCACAGAACTAAACTACATTCTCAACACTTTCTCAGCCAATGGCTATCCCCCCCCCCCCAAAAAAAAAACGCAAAAAATATTGAAACCAGTAAACCACAACTCCCTTCCCCCTCTCACAACAAGGATTACTCTAAATCCATCGCCATACCCCATATCCGAGGCACCTCGGAAAAAATTACAAAAATCCTAAAAAAACATAACTTCTTGTTACAGACCATATAAAAAATTGGCATCCCTTATCCACTCTACTAAAGACCAACCTCCTCCCCCCCACAGACCAACCTGGTGTATACCAGGTCCCTTGCAGCTGTAAGCTGTCCTACTTTGGCCAAACAGGCAGGACTGCCAATATCAGAATTTCAGAACACAAGGACTACATCCGGTTTCACCAGTACAGCCACTCTGGTCTTGCTGACCATGCACTGGATTCCTGCCATGGAATACCATGGAAGAAAGCCATGATAGTACACCATAGTAAATACAAGTATGAAAGGCTTTTCGTGGAATCAGCTTCAGTCCTAAGAAACAATCCGAACCTCAACAAATTTGGCTACATGAGACTGCCTCAAATTTGGGAAACCTACATCAGAAAACCTTCAGCCTAATCACCCAAGAATACCAACATTGCCCGCTAGGGGGCACCATCAGGACTTTAGGAGAAATAATAGCTTCCTGCTTCTTCCTCATTTACTGTTTGTTGTGCCTGCATGCACGTGTCTTATTCTTAAGTTTCTTGAAAATGGCAATGTGATGTTGCAGAAATATTGAAGTATATTAAAATTTATTTTAATGTATATCCTAGTGATGTTGTAATTTCCTTAAAATACTTAGTAAAAAATTCATAACCACCGTCTAAGCCTTTCCACGAGTCCTACAGTATCTGGTTGGAAAAGGTTTCCAAGTAGATCCACTGTGTCATTTCTGGGTTCATTGGTGAAGAGACTGACTACATCGAAACTTGCTAAGATGTCTGAAGATTCTATATTTATACCCCTTACCTTTTCAATGAAATGCAAACTATTCTTTATAAATGATTCTGTTTTTCCTATGTTTGATAACATGTTTGTCAGATATTTTGCTAAGTTTGAGGATGGAGAATCTCTCCCATCTCTACAATTGGTCGTAGTGAAATATCTTTTTTTATGAATTTCTGGTGCTCCATAAATCATTTTTATGGCTCCATTTTGTTCTCAAAACTAAAAAATACTTACAGAACTGCTTAACCACAGAAACCAACGTTTAAATCTCCATCTCTGTTCAAAATTTTGATGAATCCTTTAATAGTCTCTAGTTAATGTGTAGACCTTAAAAAAGAATTTTTTCTAGATTTACTAAGGTGTTGCTGATGAATTTTAAGATAAGGATATTTTGGAGTCGGCCATTCCTTCTACCACAGCTGTTTCATTCACGAAGAAAGCATAGAAATTTCCAGTTTGATTCGTCAAGTAAAATGAATAATATGCTCAAGTATAACATGCACTACCAATGGTTTTCATATTACACTTTTTTCAAGAGTCAATTCAAACTGAATGAAATAGAAAAATGAATCCATATTTATATCAATTATGAAGTAGATCCCACTCCCTCCACCAACTTTGTTTTAAAATTTTTGTTTGAAATTTTGTTTTATAAAAAAATAAAATAAATTTACTTTTATGATTTTTTTTTCACCGACAAGATAAGTTCTTTTACAGTAGTCTGGAGCCTAAGAGACTTGCAGAGCACTTTGAAAGATTTGAATCTGTCGCCTAATCATTTCATTCACTTTCAATATAGTTTACTGAACTCTTAGGTTCTATACTGACAGTTGCTTCTTGTTTTTATGTGGCATAAAAGACGTGGCACTAAAATAAAGAAACTGTATATATGGAACATGCTATATATGCAATTTCTTTATTTTAGTGCTGCATCCTTTTACACACAAACAGAAGATTCAATGGAAGTCTGAAAGCTTTGATCAAGGATGTGCAAGATGACAGAGAGAGGGTTTCCTCAAGGATATTAATGACAGTCAGCTACTCAATATTAAGAATGAACTAATGTGAGTCTTACCACTCACAAATTATTTACCAAATTTAACTTCTTGAAATATCAACATGAAAAAAACAGTAATCATTTATTAGTAATTAGATTGATTCTCTTTATTCCATTATAACAGTTCTGGTAACTAAGCAGATGTATTTATCATCAAGGAGTGTACAGGATATGATAGTACTACATGAAAAATTACATCATTACTAACTTCCTAACTACAATTTTCCTCCAAATCAGTCTATTACCTGTCAAGACCCTAACATTATCAGATCTTATATTTCTAGCTTCTAAGGCACTTTTTACTGTATCAATACACCTATATCTTGGTCTTCCTCTGGGTCTTTTCCCTGTCAACCTGGCAGAGAACGCTTGTTTTCCTAATCTTTCCTCTCCCATTCTGTTTAAGTGACCATGCCACCTGAGATTAGTTCTGCTAACACATTACTGGATGCTGACAATGTCAAGTTCTTCCTAATATCCTCATTTTTAATATGATATTGCCATTGATGCCATCTGTTCACGCCTCTAATCTTTCTCAGGACTCTCATATCTGCGGTCTCTAGTCTTTGGTCAAGTGTTTTACTTCTGACCCAGCTCTCAGATCCATAAGTTAAAATTGGTTTGAACACAGTCTTGTATACAGCTAATTTAGTGTTCCGACTAATTTCTTTCTTATTCCATATGAATTTATTCAATTGACTTCCCACGATACCAGCTTTGCTGATTGTGTTGTCTATTTCTATATTTAGTTTACCATCTTCAGTAAAAATTGTGCCTAAATAGCTGAAATGTTTTACTTGTTCCACAGGTTCTCCATTCACAACACAGTTGACATTTTCAATGATTCTGCCTATTTTCATTGTCTTTGTCTTTTTATTGCTGACCTTCATACCATATCTATTACAACAGCTATTCAATTTAGTCAGAGAATCTTGCAGACTTGTAGCGGATTTATTTAGAAGTATAACATCATCCGCATAAAGCAAAGAGCTGACATTAACATCTCCAATTTTGATATCAGGTTTAATACCACATTCCTTCATAATGTGATCCATATAGATAATGAATAACAGAGGGGATAATGTACATCCTTGTCTCACACCAGATTTAACATTAAACCATCTTCCCATACTTCCTTCAATTCTAACTGCTGACTCACAACTCAAATAAAGACTAAGTATTGCTTGATATAATGCCCCATTGACACCATATAACTGCAGCGTATTGAATAGCTTCTCTCTTGGCACCTTGTCATATGCCTTTTCCAAATCGACAAAACTTAAATACAGATCTTTGTTATATTCCCATGCTTTCTCGACTATTTGTCGTAAAGTGAAGATCTGATCCTGACAGCCTCTATTTGGCCTGAATCCAGCTTGTTCTTCACCAAGCTTTTCTTCCACAATTCTTCTCAACCGTTTCTCAAGTATACTTGCATAGATCTTGCCAGGAACACTCAGTAGGGAAATACCTCTGTAATTCTCACATTCAGTTTTATTTCCCTTTTTATATATGGGTACTATGAGAGCTCTACTCCAATCATCGGGAATTCGTCCCTCTGTCCAGGCTTTCTGAACTATGCAGTGCAGCCACTGTAAGACTCTTATACCACCATACTTCAGCATTTCTGGTCGAATATCATCTACCCCTGCTGCCTTTCCACATTTCAAGCCTTTGATGGCTTTTTCTACTTCAAGTATGGTTATGTATTCCTGACTGCATTCCTGGTCAGTGTTTTTTATCACTGTGCTGTCATCACTGCTTGTTTCATTTAGCAGTTTTTCAAAGTAATTACTCCATACTTCAAGGATATCTTTTTCTCCTGTTTTCATTTCACCTTTATCATCTCTAATTCCTTTTACAGCACTCTTTCCTCCATTCCTAAGCTTCTTCAACAACCTCCAGAATATTTTGCCACCTTCTTGATATTTATTTTCTATATTCTTGCCAAAGTCCTCCCATGACTTTTGTTTAGCTAGTTTTACACACTGTTTAGCTTTCTTACATTTGTCTCTGTATTCTGTAAGAGTAAAAGCTGACTTATTTGCCAGGAACTTTTGATATGCTTTCTTCTTTTCCTTCACTGCCTCTTTAACTTCCTGTGTCCACCAGGGAGTTCTGATTTTTTTTATCCTTGCACACAACCTCACCACATGCCTCTCTGGCAGAATCAATCAATGTTTCCTTCAGAGTTTGCCACTGAATCTCCAAGGTTTGATTCCTGTTCTCAAACTCTTTCATTTTCTTTTCAATAATATTTCTGTATTTTAGTCTACAGTTCACATCTGAGAGCTGCTCAACTTTCATTCGCTTTAAGACTTTCTTACATGTTATTCTTTTCAATATGAAATTCAATTTTATCCTGCTCAAGACTAAATAGTGATCGCTTCCAATTTCAAATCCTCTGTACACTCTGGTGTCCTGCACCAGGGAGAAAACATCACTATCAACAATAACATAGTCAATGAGACTTTTCTTATTCCTAGCCTCTTCTCTCCATGTGAATTTGTGCACATTTTTATGTTGGAACATGGTGTTAGTAATAACCAGTCCATCAAGATGTCATAAATGTAAGGCTGTGCAAACAAACTAATGCATATAATGACACATCCTACTGCACTGAGATAAAGGGATTTTGCTGTTTTCATTCGTCAAGACAATTTCATATGTATTTGAATTTGGGCTGTACAATTATTAAGGACATATACTATCTGATCAAAAATATCTGCACACACACTTTTGGAGTAGTGGATATGGCTATATACATCACAAACATGACTCATATGGATATAAAAGGAAGTACAGGGTCTTGCAATCTTCACATCACAGACAAACATTAACAGTAAAATAGGACATACTGAGGAAGTCAGTGACTTTCATAGTGGCACTATCATTGGATGTCACCATTGCAATAACTCATTTTGGGAAATTTCTGTCCTGCTACTATTGTGATGTGGAAATGCCTAGGTTCAACAACAGCTGTGACCTGGTAGTCCACATAAAATTACACAGTAGGAACACTGAGTGCTGAAGTCCATGGTGAAAAAAAGATGCCTGTCCTCAGATGAAATACAACTGCCAAGTTCCAAAATGCCTCTGCAAGCAAAGCCAACAGCATAACTGTTTGTTGGGAGCTAAAGAACATGCTACACAGCTGCAAACAAGTCTAACATCAGCCAAGCATTGGTGGAGTGGTGTAAAGCTTGCTGCCAATGGAATATGGAGCAGTGGAAACGCATTTTGACACACTTCACCATCTGGCAGTCCTACATACAATCTGAGTTTGGTGAATGTCCAAATGTGTTGTGCCCACTGTGAAGTTTTGTGCAAGAGACATCATGGTCTTAGGCTATTTTTCATAGTTTTAGCTAGATCTCCCTCCCCCCAGTTTCAATGATAGGTAGTCTTAATGTTGCGGCATATAACAACATTCTAAACTATTCCACACTTCTGACCTTTCCTGTATTAACGTGCAATGTCTCCCTCCACAAAGTGAGGTCTGTGCAAGAATGATTTGACAAGATGGGCATCGAAGAGCTTAACTTGTCTGAGCAGAGCCATGATCTCAACTCCAATGAACACCTGTGAGATAAACTGAATGCCCATTGCAAGCTAGGTTGAATCACCCAACATCAGTGTCTGACCCTCATTAATGCTCTTCTGGAAGAATGGAAGGGAATTACTATAACAACATATCAGAATCTAGTGGAAAGTCTTCCCAGATGGTAGGCTGTTACAGCAGCAAATGGTGAAGCAACTCCATACTAATGCCTTTCATAATTCTTGTTGAGAGGCTTATACGCTGGTTAGACATAATAACTAATATTTAAGGAATTGACAGCGTATACTGGAAATATAGATTAAATAAACTTTAATATACACTTTCCGATATTTCGGCGAACGTTACGTTGCCATCTTCTTGGGAACTTACTAAAAAGACACGTGCACACAAGTACTAATACAACAAATGAGACTGAGGCTAGGACGCTAGCGTTTTCCTAAAGTCCTGATGGTGCCCCCTGGTGGGCTATATTGGTAGTTCTTGGCCTTTGGGCTGAAGTTCTTTTGATAAAAGTTTCCCAAATTTGGGGCAGTTTCATGCATCCAAATTTGTTGAGGTTTGGCATGTTCCTAAGGGCCGAGGCTGATTCCATGAATAGTCTTTCATACTTGAACTTGCTGCGGTGTATTACTGTGGCTTTCTTCCATCTTATTCTGTGGCGAGTATCCAGAGCGTGGTCTGCAAGCCCAGAGTGGCTGTATTGGTGAAATCGGATGTAATCCTTGTGTTCTGAGATTCTGATATTTGCTGTCCTGCCTGTTTGGCCAAAGTAGGACAGTTTACAGCTGCAAGGGACCTGGTATACACCAGGTAGGTCTAGGGGAAGTGGTTGGTCTTTGGTGGAGCGGATAAGGGATGCCAGTTTTCTATGTGGTCTGTAACAAGTGGTCAAGTCATGTTTTTTTAAGATTTTATTGATTTTTTCTGAGGTGCCTCTGATGTAGGGAATAGTGATGGATTTAGAGTAATCTTTTTTGTGAGGGGGAGGGGGTGGTGGGTTGTGGATAACTGGGTTAAGTATTTTTTGGATTTTTTGGAGGGGGTAGCCGTTGGCTGAGAAAGTGTCACGGATGTGATTTAGTTCAGTGGTTAGGGCTTGATTATTAGAACAGATTATTTTTGCCCTGTTGAATAAGGCAGATACATTCACCAACAATCCCACCACCCCCCCTCACAACAATATGGAGTTATTAAAACATTATTCAACAGGGCAAAAATAATCTGTTCTAATAATCAAGCCCTAACCACTGAACTAAATCACATCCGTGACACTTTCTCAGCCAACGGCTACCCCCTCCAAAAAATCCAAAAAATACTTAACCCAGTTATCCACAACCCACCACCACCCCCTCCCCCTCACAAAAAAGATTACTCTAAATCCATCACTATTCCCTACATCAGAGGCACCTCAGAAAAAAATCAATAAAATCTTAAAAAAACATGACTTGACCACTTGTTACAGACCACATAGAAAACTGGCATCCCTTATCCGCTCCACCAAAGACCAACCACTTCCCCTAGACCTACCTGGTGTATACCAGGTCCCTTGCAGCTGTAAACTGTCCTACTTTGGCCAAACAGGCAGGACAGCAAATATCAGAATCTCAGAACACAAGGATTACATCCGATTTCACCAATACAGCCACTCTGGGCTTGCAGACCACGCTCTGGATACTCGCCACAGAATAAGATGGAAGAAAGCCACAGTAATACACCGCAGCAAGTTCAAGTATGAAAGACTATTCATGGAATCAGCCTCGGCCCTTAGGAACATGCCAAACCTCAACAAATTTGGATGCATGAAACTGCCCCAAATTTGGGAAACTTTTATCAAAAGAACTTCAGCCCAAAGGCCAAGAACTACCAATATAGCCCACCAGGGGGCACCATCAGGACTTTAGGAAAACGCTAGCGTCCTAGCCTCAGTCTCATTTGTTGTATTAGTACTTGTGTGCACGTGTCTTTTTAGTAAGTTCCCAAGAAGATGGCAACGTAACGTTCGCCAAAATATCGGAAAGTGTATATTAAAGTTTATTTAATCTATATTTCCAGTATACGCTGTCAATTCCTTAAATATTAGTTATAATGCCTTTCATACTAGAGTGAGAGTTGGGATGAGCAGGCATCCAGATATTTTTGATCAATTAATGTATTAATGTACACCCCTTGAGGGTACATGTCAGGAATTTGATGATGATAAATTAATGATGATAGATTAATGTATGCTAAATCTTGTTCAAGATGATAGCTGCATTTTTTTTTTAAAAAAAAATTTGGAAGACACGACATACCACTTTTTTCCTCATACACATCACTGAGATGATCAAATTTAATGGTGTCGTTAGTTAGCCAATATATATATATACATTTTTGTTAGTTTATTGATCTCAAATATCTCAGCATCCCATTTAATCTGATCTTTTCAACAAGTGGAAGAAAAACAGTACTATAGATCTTCATATATATCTCAAAAAAACTTTCTGAAAGTAGCACAAAAGCTCCAAAGTATTGCTACTTTATTTATTTATTTTAACAGCAAATCCATACACGGGGTTACAAAACCTGTAGCATATCAGAACCAAGTGTGGGCATGCGGTCAAGAAGAAAGAAGGCATTGATACGATTTCTGAAGAACTGGAAGTTGTAATCGCTAGGGAAAACTGATCCAGAACATAAAGGAGGATGAAGGGTTAATCTGGAATGTTTGGAGCAGCAAATGGATGTTGATTCCATTCGCTTGTATTTATGGATTTGAGGAAAAACAGTGAAATGGTGTCAGCTAGTTTGCTTGAACAGCATCCATGAAAATACTTGTAAAAGAGACAATAAAAAAAAAAAAAGGAAACAGTATGTCTATGAGATAGTGACTGGATTGAGTTTGTAAGAGAAGAGTCACAAATTAATGGAATCACAATCTTCTGGACGGCATCAAGCATGTTTTGAGAGGTTTCTGGTATTCCAGTCCATGTGCATTTGAAGAAATGAGCAGATGATTACATTTCAAGCATGAGTGGACATATAGCTTAAGCTAAAACAGTGAAACACAAGATAATAGACATGTGAAAATAGTTGCATGAAACTCCAAGCATTTGATCCTCTAAGCTCTAAGGATGCAATCCTGTTGTTGGGAGGCATTTCATTATGTTGATTGTGCACTGTATCCTACTATGTGCCTTGATACTTGTTAATGCCATCTTAACTCTTTCGCAATTATCATACAAATTTTAGGTATGGATGTCTTCGTACAGCCTTGAGAGTTTGTACACAAACAATGCATCAGAGTTGTATATCCATCAACTAGCAATACCTCAGTTTTGCTCATTTTCCCAATGAATACAGATAAAGATAACTGGAGTTTATTGTTATTCATATTATTTTTAATCAAACTAACATATTTTGTTGTCTATTATAGCTGGGAGATTTAAGGTAATGATGTTAATAATATCAACGGGAGGGGGGGGGGGGGGGAAATCGCTAGCCAAGTAGATAGCATCTCTGCTCTCCAATCGAGTGGGTTTGAATCCCACTGAGGACATGGATGTCCTCAGCCCATCCACAACACTAACATATGATAGGTTAAAGACTTTTACTAAAATAAAGAGCCAAAAGGCTTCATTTCGGTGATACACAATTATATAAATCAAGTGGATATTAAATCCAGCATTATTTCAAAGCCAAATGCAGAAACTAGGAAAGTTTTTCATATAAAATTTGACCAGAGAGCTTACGGGATCTCCGACACTCGAGTTCCTTAGTACTGAAGAAGAGTTTTTGCTCTCTTAAGGTTTCTGCCTGATCTCTGAAGAGAACCAACCAGTTAGAAATAGCTGTCAGGCCCAATAGAAGGCGAATATATGGATGTTTGGGCAGCGTTCATGTCTCCTATAAGGTCTGCAGTAGGGCAACTTGTAAATGCCAGTGAGTGTATTCCCATAAGCTCTCTGGTTAAAGACTTTTTGTGGGTATGATTCACATAAAAAAACTAAAGAAAAATTGCAGATGCAAAAAATTGAAACAAATGCAGTTATGAAATCAATGAATAATGTAATGTAGAAAAATCTGTTTCATGTATCACTTTTCACAATGCTAAACAGTGAATATTACGATAAGTGAAGGCAAAAATAAAAAAAATATATATATCTAATGAATTGCTTCCTAATCGTGATGAATCCTCAACTTCTATAAAGGGCAATGTGAATAGATAATAAAATTTCATGAATTTAAAATTAATTTCAAAAGGGCAAATTGATCTATGCATTCTTAGTTCACAATTGTTATGCACATATTAACATTAACAATTTGTCATTTCAGTCCAGCTGAAAGGATTTCAACAGTGAAATATATCTCTGGCATATAGCAATTGCCCTTGAACAGTTAATTGCATGTTGTACTATTCTGAATTACTGTGGGTAGAAGTGAGTAATTCATCCATTCATGTCTTATGTGCAGCAATAAATATTTTTTTAACCATAATGCACATATACACATGCATATTAAAATACTGAGATACAACAGTATCTCAATAAGTTAATCCGATGCTTATGGTGCAAAAACAGTACATTAATGATTTAGATTAATGCAAATAAGATTAAAATAATTCCACTTACACAGTGAGGACAGCTCCACTTTCCTTCTGGTGGATCTTCAAGATCTGGATCTAGACAAACAAGGTGATAGGCTCGGGGGCATGTATCACAAAGTATTATTTCCCCTCCTTGCTGACATACTTCACAGTAATCCTGATGGTCTGTCTGAAATATAAAACACTTAATAATAAATATCTAAACATTGATAATTCAGGAAAACTGAAGAAACATGAAACTCAAATTTGGTTTATATTAAATGATTGATATGACTCAACTTTTCAAACTGATAAAAAAAAAAGAACTATCTGCGTGATCATGTACATTGTGCCATTATCGAGCAATTATAACAAGCTGTACTTGTCCAACCCCAAGGAAAAACTACTACTGATATTTTATCTTGGTCACTGAGGCATTTTCATGAGCACAGGAATATGCACATTCATGAAAACACACTGCAGAAGGTCAAACTAAAAATAGATTCAAAATGGCATTACCCTAATCCTAATTAGTTCCATCTATGGATGCAATGAGAGAACTTTCTCATTTTACAGTCTTTAGTCTCCCCGATTTTTTAGTAGAGTGAAAAATTTTTTTTAGATTAAGCAAATATTACAGAGATGTGGCAGATTCCAAAAACAGTCTCTCAGAAACATATTTACATCTGCATGGTAGTAGTTTTTATCACCCCCACAAGATCTAATGATTTGTGTCAGTGGAATGATCTGCAACCCAATTATGTATTATATATATTATTACATTCATGCAGCAGTGTCATAGTATCCTGTAAACACTTTGAGGATAAAATTCAGGAATTTGTGGTGAGGTGCAGAGAATACTAGCTAGCATCTCAGGATAATTATTATCCCTACCAACCACATCTCAACATATATGCCAAAAAATTTCTCAGCTGTTTCTAGATGACCGAATAAACACAGTTTTGGTTGCATACTCTCTCTCTCTCTCTCTAGTTAACTTGCTGTGTCATAAATAAAATTATATTTAGTTGTCAAAAACTAAAACTACGATCATTTGTGGATTCGGTGTGACTCAGTTGGAGAAGCTGCTGCTGCAAGAGAAAATAATGACTGAAGTGAATGTAAGACCAGAGGAAGCAAGAAGTGTAGTGGAAGAGCAGGAAAGTAAAGTAGATGAGTTTGCAAATGGAGAGGTGAATGCATGAGCAAATGGAATGAGAGAGAAGGAATACAGGCTGGACAGGAAGACACCGAGTGAGCAGTGCAGATGATGGTTTCAGGAACGAGGAATGGTTTCAGAATGAGGAATAGATGTGTGAGTATGCAAGAAAGGATTAAGACAGTCAAGGATGTGATAATGATTTAGATGTGGGGAGGGAGGTGATGATAGAGAGGAATGAAGGGAAGAGGAATCATATTCAAAAAAGGTGATCAGTGGGATTTGTTATAGAAACAGAAATGAGCTAATGTGTATTTTCACAAGTGCTAGAAGTATCTAAAATGAGGGGAATAAAATTGTGGCATTGATAGAGTTCATTTTCCCAAAAATTGTTAGAATAAGTGAGACAGTTGAATGAGGATGACATTCTGACAGGAATAGAGATGGAGGTATACATAGTCTTTCATGAAGACAGACAAGGCAAAAAAAAAAGGGAGGAAGAATGCTATTGATGATGGCAGAGGGGTTGTGCCCATCTTGGGTGGAGATGCAGGGGGAAAATAGTGACTGTGGTTTTGAAACTATGGTGTGAAGTAGAGGTGGATAGGATGAAATGTTTAGCAAACTGGTCTGGCTAATAAGAAAAGAGTGATCATTATGGGCAATTTCAAGTACAGTAATACAGAATGGAATGAAAAAAGAGAGAGGGAGAGAGCGTCTGGAGCTCCAGAATGAATTTCTTTAGTTTATGAAGGACAACTACCTTAAGCATTAAGTAAATGAGATGCTACATGTGGATCAAGGTTATTGATTTGATTATCGCATCAGAAGATATTATTGTAAATGAAATGTCACGTCTTCCTCCAGTTGGGTGATGACCACCCATATCAGGACTACTGTGAGAAAGTGTTATATGTCGTACTATAAGGCAGATGATTATGACAATCTCAGGAGGCAGCTTGCAACAATAGCATGGAATGAGGAATTGGATGAGAAGGAAATCAATGCTGTTTGGTCTCTACTCAGGAACTATCCTAAGTGTATTTCAAAGGTCAGGAGATTTTTTGATATGTAGGCATAAAGCAGATGACTGAAGAGGTGAAGCATGAAATCTCGAAGAAAAGGGCATTGTGGAGGCAGCACAAAATGAGTTGGCAATAATCAGTTACACGAGGAGTACAAAGAGCAAGCAAGCAAGATGACTTGCTTGGTAAAAGTGGTGAAAGTGCAGTGAGCAACAGTTAGCAAATAAGGCTAAAATAAATCCTAGGGAGACCACATCCATCTTAACAAACCTCACAAATCTGGTCTCGTGCAACATGGAGTTGAAAACATCAACCACAGGATCCAATGGCAACACACCAAGCTACTACATAAATCCATATATAAACATGAGAGATTGTATAAAGAAAGTGCTGAAGCCTTACGGCACAAATCTAATCTTAACCGCAACGGCTGTCTCACTATCCCAGAAGTCTGGGAAATTGTTATCCTCAACTGCATAAAATAAATTTATCAGTTATATTTTAATTTTATTTACTTACAACCCAATAGCTTTTAATCCTTAAACACGCTACTGCATGCATAGAAGGATTCCAATGTAAGCATGTGCACTAATGTGTTTTTTGAATGTAATTTCCTAATGTTGTTTAATAACTGTACTAATGACACTTATTAAACAACATTAATAACTGTCAATTAATGTTGACATTAATTGACAGTTATTAATTTAAGATACTCAAGAAGATTATTCAAAATTAGGTGGATATTGAATACCACATTATTTCTTAGCCGAATACAAATCTGGTCTTGCGCAACATGGAGTTGAAAACATCAACCACAGGATCCAATGGCAAGACACCAAGCTACTACATAGATCCATACATTATTCGGCTAAGAAATAATGTGGTATTCAATATCCACTTAATTTTGAATAATTTAACTTCGCCAAAGTAAAGCCTGCTGGCTCTTATTTTCAGTACTTAAGAAGAAATATTTACATATTATTAAAAAGTTAATTACTGTGGCATACGTGTGAATTTACAGTTATGTGTTTTAGCAATCTGCTTACTTATTATAACAAGGCAATGAATACATTGGACAAGTGACATGCATATACAGTAGTATATTTAGATTTGCAAAGGCTTTCGATAAATTGCTACATGACAAGCTAGTAGTTAAATGGAACAGATGGGATTGGATAGGATTAGTGTGTTGGATTGGAGATTGGCTCTCTGATTCCTTGGTTTTTAAAATAATGGTGAGTTGTTGAAGAAGGTTTAGAGACAATTCACTAAATAGGTTTTGGTTCTCTAAAAGTATGATAACAAATGCATGGAATGAGGAACTAGATGAGAAGGAAATCAATGCTGTGAGTATGAGGACAGATTGAGAGAATGCACATTGTAAGCCTAGTGGATAGAAAGAAGAGGGGGAGGTACATGGTCGAGACATAAGTTGGTAAGGGGTAATTACCAGATTTTTCATAGAATGTCTGGAGATGGGGGAGAACAAGAGGCAATCCTGGAAGCTGTATATGGAGGATGTGAGCAGAGGGTGAGGAGTAGATTCTTTGCATGGGGAGTGGTGGGTGATTGGAATGCAATGTTTGAGATTGTAATGAGTACAGAGACAGTGAATACATTTAAATTGAGGTATAGTGAGCAGTGCATGTGAGAGTGGGAACTCCCTGCAATGAGTCTCTTGACTCTGTGGAGGTCTGATGATGATGATGATAATAATAATAAGAAGAATTATGAACACTGTTTATATTGTATTTGTAGACAATGTCAAATTTAAGAGGGAAAAAAAAAGTTCCTGAATTACCTCATAACCTTCATTTTCAGGATCTGATCCCGGAAAACTAGAAGTAGTTTTTGTTTTCTTTTTCTTTTTTGTTTTCTTTGTTTTACTTTTACGCCGTGATTCACTCTTTGGTGGAGGAGTCATATTCTGTGCTTCTTCTAAGGCTGCTTCAAAATCTGCATCACTCTTATCACTAAAACTATCTTCTTCTTCCTATTCAGAAAGGAAATGTAGCTATATGCAGTAAGAAATTTCAAATTTTACATACACTTTTTTATTTGAAAAATGCACATGTAGAAAATATAAAAAAAAATTATCTCATAACTTATTATTTTAATAAGAGTTTAATATTATTTTAAGATGAAACCATGCATATTTATATAGTTGGAGAAATCAAAAAAGTAAAGAATTCACACAAGAATAATAGCACATTAAAAGGTTCTCCAAATATGTTAATATCTGGAGAACATTGGAGAATCCCATGCAAACAAATCTCCTAATTGCTTAAGTGTGCGCTAACGGTGATTTGTGCATTCAAAGAAAACATAGCACTTTCTAACTGAACCAACAACAGTAAACAGTATGCTATTCATATTTTTGTCATCAAGAAGGGATCAAACCATTTGAGATTAAAAAAAAATATTAGTGTAATGTATGGTGAAAAGCATATAAGCAAAATAAGTGTACGAATGGGTGGAAATGATTAAAAAGAGAAACCAACAATAAAGTAAATGCTGAGGACTGCTAACAACAACCATTCTCTTAACATAATATTGTTTGACATCATTTTCAGATGAGTAGCCATTAATTTAAAACAATTCACAATCAAGGACTTATTAAATAAGAATTCTTCTTGCCCATCTTACAGTCCCCCCCCCCACCCCAAGTCCTGGTATGCTGCCTCACCGTGGCTGGGGGGAAGGGGATTGGCCCTGGGCAAAGCACGTCGGGGGATCATTACTCCTAGTAGGGTCTCCCAAGGCGTGAAGGCCATCCCACTATGCCCAGCTAAATGCTAGCAGGCGAAGACAGAAGAGGAGATTGGCACCATCTGTCTTAATTTACTGCCCATTAGACATTCATGGTGAAGGATTTAACACAGCACACCATGCCGGCTCGGACGTCGCCTGGTTCAACAAGGTCTGCGTTGCCATTTGGTAGCAGCTCCAGGGGGTGGCAATGCGAAGTTAGCAACTGGCGCTACCACTATCACTGACAAAAATAATGGAAAAACTGGATCCAGATTCAGACTCCGCAACCATTTAATGACCGGAACTTGGTTCATTTAGGACTAGGGGAGAAGAAGATCTTACAGTCAGAAAGCATACCAAGTGATTATTATTATTATTATTTTTGCTCTGGCTGAAGAAACAATTGAAAATGCTCTTCTTAAATAGCATCAAAAACCATGTGGCTCAATTGAGAGTACGAGTGGAAAAAGCAAAAATATATTTAAGCACAGAAACTGAGTGTTAATGTGTTTTTTTTTTTCCCTATTCCTACATAAAGAACTGAAAGTGGGATAATATATTTGATGATAAAGATTTGTTGGTCTTCTTATGAATAAGCTCAATATAGACTAATTTCCAAGCTCCCAGTGGAATAGGAAAGAATAAAAACAGCACTGACTCTGGAGTGCAAACCTTCAGAACAATTGAAAAAAATACCATCAGGACAAGGAGACTTTTTCTTTTCTTTTTTTTTTTTGATATCCAGTTTGGACAAAATTCTTCTGATCACGTCTAAAAAAAAAGGAGACATTAAATGTTGGATGTTTGAAATAGCAGCATATTAATAATGTAAGGATTTTGAGGAAAAAGAAAAATAAGACACTAGGAAATTAGCTTTGTCCATGGGTAAGTAGCAATGCACAATAAAAGAGCACCTGAATACAAAAAAAGTAAAAGAAAAATCTCATGCAAGTTATGCCAATAGCTTTGGCAAAAAACCAAAATTTTTAACTGCAATTTAGACATGATTTAGACAGTTCAGCTTTTAGCTCTTTCAAAATCAGTTTTAGATGTTTAGACTTATACGTTGATTGTTACTCATAATTTAATATAATTATAAGTACAGGCAGTCCCCGGGATATGAACGAGATACATTCCTGAGAATGTCTTTAAGTCGGATTTGTATGTAACTCGGATCCCTGACGAACAGTGCATATAATAATAATAACAACAATACTATAATGGCTCATATATGGCAATAACAATACAGTGTAATACTGTAATAATAATAATAATAACAACAACAATACCGCTGTACTGTAATAATAAATTACAGAAACTATTGTGCTCTTTCTTTTAATTCAAACAAACAGAACATAAAAACAAACTTATACAAAAAAGTTTAGATATGAGATAGGAGAAATTTCAAAAATGAATATTAAAGATTGCATCAATGTCTTGTTTACTGGAAGGGGCACTTCTGAGGCAAGAAGGTAGGCTAACATTAATCAGAAGATGATGATGGAGATGGTGATAGAGAGGATGGACCTGGTGCTGAAGAATCAGGATTTAATTCTATTTCTGGAGGAGGGGAGCTCACCACTGAAGTCGGTTTCTTGAAAAATGTATCGAGGGTTGTTTTCACAGCTTTTTCTTTTTTTCATCATAAATGACCTTGTAGCAGCTAATATTCTCACTAACTGCATGGTAAACCTTTGTAAACTGCTGAATGTTAGGATCTTGCTCCTCAATCTTAGCAAATCCTTCTACACAATGAGACGAAAGGCTTCAGCTAATTCTTTTGTCATAAATTTTCTTGGCTCTGGATCTTCTGATTCTATCAGCTGCTTCTCTATCTCCATAAGATCTTCATTGGTTAATTTTTGTGACTCTAGCAAGTCAATGACATCATTTTCATTGATGTCCAATTGCAGTGCATTGCCAATATCCACCACAGCTTTCCTGGCTTCAGCGATGTCTTCTGTGAAGCCATGAAAATCGTCACAGAATCGAGGGCACATTGCTTCACTTCCTTCCATGAATCAGCAATGTTTTTAATGGCATCATGGATGTTATAATTCTTTCAGAACTCTCTCAAAATCATCACATCATCTTCCGTAGCCCTGAATGCTTGCAGGAATGTACGCCGTAAGTAATAAGCCTTAAATTCAGAAATGATTCTCTGATCCATTGGCTGTAGTAACGATGTAGTGTTGGGTGGTAAAAATACGACCTTTCCATTTGGGTGAAAGTCATCTAAAGATGTTGGATGTCCAGGAGCAGTGTCCAGCACAAGCAGAATTTTAAAGGAAATTTTCTTTTACGAACAATACCGTTGCATAGCAGGAATAAAACAGTTCAAGAGCCAATCTTCAAACTTGGCAAGTGCGACCCAGGCCCTTAAATTTGACTTCCAAATAACGGGAAGAGCTGCATTAATAATGTAGCGAAGAATGTGCGAAAGAAATGAGTTTCTGAATTATTAATTTAATTATCCTTATGGTGAGCCTTGGGAGCCCATTCGTAAGTACAGAATGCCGTAAGTCGGGTTGTCCATAACCCGGGGACTGCCTGTATTATATTATAATTAAATTTTAATTATTTAGTTATATTAAATATTTTAATATTATTTTCTATATTTCACCAAAGCCAAAATGGAATCATCATCAAGGAAGAATACACAAGTAAAGATATGTGTATGCAATCATTACATGACTAAGAAAAACTAATGTGAAGAAACAAGGCAAGTCCTAGTGAGTTTGTTGGCATTCTTCAATGTAGGACTGATGATCTGAGAATAAGCATTTTCCAAATTTGAGGTAGTTCAATTAATCCAAATCTATTCAAGATTAAGACTGTTTTTTTTTTATGGCAGAGGCAGATTCAAGGAACAGTCTTTCATGCAGTCTGTTTGTAAAATCTTTATGTTTAGAGATTCTGATACTGGTTGCCCTGCCTCTTTAGGCAATAACAGAACAGTAAATAGACACTGAGCAAATCTAAAGACTATATCTGGTCTTTGCGGGAATGTACACCGTAAGTAATAAGCCTTAAATGCAGAAATGACTCCCTGATCCATAGGCTGCAGTAATGATGGATAAGGGATGTCAATCTTTTGTGCAGTCCTCTGGGTAACTGAATTGTATTATTTCAGGATTTTAACTTTTCATATGTGCCATGATATATGGGATGGTCAAGGTTTTATTGTTGTCTATATTAGAGGTGGGATGGGATATGTGTAAGTATACATGGGGATAATTTTTTTTTTTTTTAAATTTTGATCCTATGGGGACCACAGCCACTGATTAAGAAGAAGACAACGTGCACAATTGTTGTTTAAGAGATACCTGTACCATGAAAGGTTTCTTCTATTAACACAAAAAAAAAAAAAAAAAAAAAAAAACACAAGGGATAAGTAATACTATTTATTTAAGGCCATATATTTCAGCCTGAATATTACAGGCCATCATCAGTGGTGACAATAGTTAATTACAAAGATGAATGTAAACAATGGATTGATTTGAAAAAGTAAGAGTCGCATGATGTTACACATAAAACAACACAGTTCAGCTACTGCAAAACTTTTATAGCTTCATATTTGATTATTTCTGCTAGAACATCATCTACTCCAGCTGCCTTTCCACATTTCAAGTTTTTGATGGTTTTTCCTACCTCAGGTATTGATATATATATATTTATTTCTGTTTGCATTCCTCTTGAAATTTTCTACCACTTTTATGTTACTGCTTGTTTCATTTAAGTTTTTCAAAGTAATTACTCTAGACATCTAAAATATCCTTATCTTCAGTTTTCATGTCACTTTTATCATCTTGAATTCCTTTTACAGTATTCTTTCTTCCATTTCTGAGCTTTTTCAACAGTTCCCAGAACATTTTGTCACCTTCCTGATATTTACATTCTATATAAGAAAGTCAACGATAGAACCCACAATATTTCAGACAGCAAACATAGTGTTAGGATTAAGGATCACAAGATGGCAGCATGATCAGCTGCCTCTTCACTGGATGCAGTGTATAATCATGATAGTCTTCAGCCAGCTATCTCTGATAGGCTTTCGATGAGTGATCCACCCCCTTCGGTCTCAAAAAGTTACATGGGTTATACTAAAATTGCCCCACCTACTCCCTATATGGAATAAAAGGCATTAGCAGATTCTTACTGAAGTCTTCCATTGACTTTTGCTTAACTAATTTCACACATAGCTTAGCTCCCTTACATTTTTCTCTGTATTCTTTTAAGGCATCTGACAACTTATTTGCCAGGAACTTTTTGTTATTTTTTTCTTTTTTTTTCTTTTCCAGGACTTCTTTACTTCTTTTGTCCACCATGCTGTTCTTATTTTTCTATCCTTGGACAACCTCACCATATGTTTCCCTAGCTGAATCAATCAATAACAATTACATAATAATAAATCCTGGATATGCTATTTTATGGGAGATCACTAGATGCAGTCCTTTTCCTGTAAAAAAAAAATAATAATAATTTTTATTTAGAAATAAACAGATTTTTACTCAATACATCTATTCTTATCAAAGACCGGAATGCAAATACCTCTGTATATAGTGAAAATCATCTCCTCCCCAACACATAGCACACTGCACAGATGCAAGAATAGCAAAGTAAAAGTTTCAGTGCATCACTAAATACAAAACAGAGATAATTAATCTATGTACTATATTTAGTGACAATTAAAGTAATTAGAGAAACTGGAATAAAAATGACTCTGTATAGTGAAAAACACCTCCCCCTTTCACAGACACTATAATGCATAAATGCAAGCAAAACAAAGTAGAAGTTGTATTGTAGTAATGTCCTACCAACCTTTTTCAAAGTTTCAGTTGCAGAAAATGTCAGTATACTTGTTCATAATGCAGTTATTATGAATAAATTTATTGTGATTTAGGCAAAGCAAATAAAGAATTATATATATATATATATATATAATTTGAAATCAGACAGAATTACATTTGATAGTTTCTATATCATTAAGACAATTCACATATGCTAATTTTACAATAAAACCAAAAGAATTTAAATTGGCATGCAACATATATTTCAATCTTTGTAAAAATGCACATCCCTGAAGAGAAAGGGTCATACATATACTGCTGAGTGAGTTCCTACTCAATGTGCAACATGCACAAAACCCAGCCCAGAGTGATAAATTACTCAGAAAGATGTTATACAAGAAAAGCAATGCCAGACCAGTAGTAGAAACCATTCATACGAAATGCAGTTAGGAGTACATATTGATAGAAAAAAACTATCAGCAATTAAATGTGGAAAGGCAGTTGGAACTGACTTCTTATTTTTTGACTTTGAACTTTTCTTACTTGAACTATTTTCACTTTCTAGAATTCATTAAAAAAAATTTTTAACTTACTTCAAAATTTATAAATTTAGAAATGATGTTTGCCCCAAAATATGTAGATATAAATTTTGTTTTCTTACACCATATAATTCAGATGCCACGATTTAGAAAGTTGAATTCTACCTAGGTTTTTTTTTTTTTTTTTTGCAAAAATTTCTGGTCAGTTTGTGTTCTTGCAGAGATAACGATCACTTTTCAGGAGGAAAAATCTTCCCAACTTTGTACTGGACTAGTTTATTCAATTTTTAAATGAACAGCCGTTGTAAATATTTATAAATATTTCTTATTCTATATGAAATTTGAACCCTGATCTTTCCAATCCAAAGGCCTTGTTATTCTTCTAACTACTCTTTAAAGTATGGTAACCTCTTGTGAGAGTAGAAGTGTCCACTGCACTTTTGTTATAATCCTGGTGTTGGCATTGTAATAATTTTGGGGTAAGAATCTTAATTTAATATTCCTCATAAATGCTATTTGCTATGGTGAACTTGTTTTATTCACAATAATGATTTTAAAATAGCATTCTGCTAGGCAAAATTTACTGGAACATTTTATTGATGAAAACAGTATTCACCGCACTGGGATTACAAGATATTTTGATTCTCTGGCACAAAGTATTAAGTGCTATTATAAGGATGGGATCTGCTGCTGCTGACTTAAACATGTTATCTATTGATTACTTATCCTCCAGTGTACACTGCTCATATATGTCTAGGCTTCAGTTTATGTTTCAAAATGTTTTAATGGCATCGAGGATATCAATGAGTTCTAGAGTAAATCTTGTTGCATATGCAGATTGCAAAACAAATAATAAATACTTACTGAACTCTGTTTCTTTCTTTTACCAAATGGTGCTATTTTGATTTTCAATGAAGGAACTGACTTCTTATTTTTTGACTTTGAACTTTTCTTACTTAAACTCTTTTCACTTTCTGAAATTCATTCAAAAAAATATTTTAAGTCACTTCAAAATTTATAAAATTACATTTTGTTATTTAATATTGCAAAATTTGAAGTATATGCAAAATAAAAGAATTTCCATGTTGAAAGATTAATTGGAGTATTAACAGCACTCAGAAAGGATTAAAACTATTTTAATCCTTTGAATATCTGATCTCAGTCACAGGGAGTACAAATGAACACTTGTAACACATATACATACACAAAGGCAACAGTAATAAATGAAACGTGGATCCCTAAAATCCTATCTAGACAAGGCACCCTCTATGGACGTTTGTAGGGGCTTAGGTTGTAAATTGAGAAATTTATTGCATCCATATATTTAAATTCAGTTGATTTCTGAGAGCAGCTATAGATTCCAAAAACAGTGTTTATTTTTTAAATTAACTAATGAAGCATGGTTTTTCCCCCCCCGACAGATCCTATGCATAGCATCCAATGCATGACCAGACTGACCACATTCGTGACTGCAGTTCTTGCAGAGATAACAACCAGAGTTTTCAGGAGGAAAAATCTTCCCAACTTTGTACTGGACCAGTTTATTCACTTTTTAGATGAACAGCCATTGTAAATATTTATAAATATTTCTTGCATTCTAGATGAGATTTGAACCTTGGTCTTTCCAATCCAAAGGCCCTGTTATTCTTCTAACTACTCTTTAAAGTATGGTAACCTCTTGTCAGGGCAGAAGTGTCCATTCACTTTTGTTATAATCCTGGTGTCAGCATTAATAATTTTGGAGTAAGGATCTTAATTTAATGTTCCTCATAAATGCTATTTGCTATGGTGAATTTTTGAACTTGTGTTATTCACAATAATGATTTTAAAATAGCACAGTGCCAGGGAAAATTTGCTAGGTGAAAACAGTATTCACCACACTGGGATTAGAGGATATTTTGATTACACAATAATATATGTTGTGTAATCAAAATGTTTTACAATCTCTCGCAAATCAAGACTGCATGGTCACTTTCACCAATTGGAGGCAATGTTGTCACCTTGGTTATAGATAGCTCTTCTGATCCTATGACCAGGTCCAATACTCTAGGCACTGTGTGAGAAGAGAGCTGATCTTGGGTAGAACTATCTTTGGCAGACCATGTATTGGATACACAACCCACAGGATCTCCTGGAAGAAAACTACCATGCTCCACCATGTTGGATTCTGATTATATAGAGATTGGAATAATTATTATTTGCTTCAGAATCCAACATGATCTCCCATCACATAGGCTAGACTTGTAAATATTATTTAATGTAAACAACTTATTTTAAAATTTAATATTCATATAACTACCTTAATTTTGTCTAATATTTAATTATTTAATCAAAGATATATGTATGAATAATGAAAAGACTGTATTAAATATTAATAAGTTATTTTATTTATTGTTATGTCAATATTATAAGAATTTGTATTTGATAAATTAACTGCGTATTATTTGAAATGTAAATATTCCTTATTTATTCCTGTTTGTAAAGTTTAACGTTATGTAATAGCTCAATTTTATTATATTTTGTTTTGTTGTCATGGAAACGTATGTAAGTGAGCGAGCACATTTTGGAACACCATGTGAGGTTTATTGAAAAGAGTTTTAGAAAGAAATGACATAAGCAATTTAGGGGGAAAAACTGATATATAAGCGACGAATGCTGGAATTATTAATTAATTAATTAGGAGATTAGAGAATTATTAGAGAGGAATTGGCATTAGGTTAGAATTCGGCATTCGAAAATCGCAGTGCGATAATAGCGAGTCGGCAAGTCACTCAAGCAAACTAAATAAAGTCTACAAGTTGAGAAGCAGTTAGCTAATAAGTTTCTGAATAACAAATAAAGCAACGGAAGATAGCTGAGTGACTACTGAATGACTAGCGATATTTTAGTTGAGATTTATTTTCAGGGCCGACCTTTCAAGGACACACTGAAACGTGAAGCATACATAGTAAGAAGTAACTAGAGAATAAATAGAAGCAACAGGGTTGTGTTTAATGATAGCGGTGTTTAGAATTATAGTGCCTAAAGAATTATTTGAATGCCGGAGGAATGAACATCTGTACATATAAAACCCCAAGTTAAAGAATTATTGTGTATCGCCCTAATTCAAGAGTAATCAGTAGTGCTTCATACAAGAGCATCTGATTATATGTATTGTGCCCGTAAATTAATTCAGTTAATGCTAGAAGATTAATTTTAATGAGTGCTGTTTATTGTTAAAAGTGTTTACAGTTATAAAAAGTGTTTGTGTGTATGTTGATGAAGGAAGAAGATTAACGGTAAGATTATTCCAACTTTAATATTTCTGTTCAGAGAAGTGTGTGAATCTTAGAATTCCCTGATGTTAACAGTAACTATCGCGGAGAATTAAAAGAAGCATAAAATTAAAAGTGTTTGTTTGTTTGTGAAGAAAAATTACTGAAATTTTTATTGTATCTTGGAACTTAAGAAACTGTGAGAAGACTGTAATATAGAGGTATCAGATTTATCTTGTCAGAGTTTGTATGATTGTACTTATCGGAGAAACTGAAGAGTTTGTAATATCTTAATTACTGATTTGAAGTTAAGTGTAAAATTTATGATTTTAAAATTAAATGTTTGTTTTTGTTAATCAAAAGTTGAATTTTGCCTGAATCTCTTTTACTGCACCATTCATAAAATATTCGAACCAAAGCGGGAAAAATTAAGTAAGTTAAATATACTCGGCCAGTATAATTAATAACATCATATAAAGGAGAGATAGTTGTGAGTTGGTTTATCTTCAATTCTTGAACTAATTCAGATATAGAGTGGCACAGTCTATAAATATAAATTTTCTCTATATTTGTATTAGAAATCAACTAGCAACTTATAACTTTGTTTAAGAACATCATAGTGACTAACATGTTGGATCCAAAGTATAGATTAAGAACAAGTAGGATCCAACAACCATAACTACCATGGTGGTAAAAGGAAAAAGAAAATACTGTTTTTAGAATCTGAGGTGGCACTCAGAAATCAACCTAATTTAAATAAATACGGATGCATAAAACTACCCCAAAGTTGGGAAACAATAATTGTTAAAGGACTCACTTTACATCTTAGGTCACCTACAAACGGCCATAGAGGGTACACCACCTAGATAGGACTTTAGAGTCCTATCTAGGTGGTGTACCCTCTATGGTGTACCCACCCACATGTTTCATTTATTATTGCATTGTCTTTGTGTTACAAGTTATTTGTAATCCCTGAAGATGTCTCAGTGACTGAGACAAAATATTGGAAGCACTGAAATTAGTTTTTAATCCTTTTCTAGTGCTGTACATATTCCATTAAACCTCCAACATGATGTCCTCCCAGCACTTAAGCCTTAACACACGGACCTAATAAGTGAATGAATGATCATGATATTAATTAAAGTCACACATTTAAATAAAAGTATAGTTATATCAATCCCCCCCCCAATCCATGCACAATGTTAGGTTTACAAAAAAAAAAAAAAAAAAAAAAGGAAGAAGAAGAAAAATGGCTTCTTAGAAATGTAATTAATGCTCTGAGAGAGCAATTACTGAATAGGATGTTCATGTATGTCGATTCCATATATTGTTAGTTTGTCTTTCTTTCTCATTCTCTGCTGCATGAGAGTTTCCAGAAGGGGAACCCTGCTATTTCTGAGACCAGATAACTAGCCCCTGTTTATCCAGGTTTCAAGGTTTTGAAACCCGGATAAACAGGATTCACACCCAGGTCTTTCCAATTCTATTTTAAACACCCACTGAGCTACATATACTCTGATGGTAATTATATGTGACTTAAATATTAATTTTTAATTTAGATTTAACCAATATGAATAATCTGTTTTAACTGACTAAAAAATTAACTATTCTGGTATCAAGTATAAGCTGACATCCTATTTTTAAAATTAATACTGATTAAAAAAAAAAAAAAATCAAGTCTAACCCAAGTCATATTTACTAGAGTAATAGATGCTCAGCACAGTTGTGCAATGGAAAAAGATCCGAGAGAGAGAGAGAGAGAGAGAGAAGAGAGAGAGAGAGAGAGAGAGAGAGAGGATTCTAGAATATGAAAGTGTATAATAGTTCACATCTGCATTCCAAATAGGAAAGGAGAGAGAATCTAGATTACAAATAAAAAGAAACAGGAAGTGTATATAAGCTTCTTGTACTTAACATATTCAAAAACTGCTTCCCTAAGTTCAAATTTTTCTTTAATTTAAAATTGTCTAAACTATAAAAACTAACCCAAGTTCAGGATGACACTTTCTGAGCTCAAATATAAGAATATGGGTAAGCAAACTCATTTCCAAATAGGGCTACATTAGAACTGAATATTTTTCACTGCATATAATTTAAGCATAAAGAATTATTATGTACAAATAATACTCATTGTAGACAGTTAGTTTCTGTAGTTATTATTCATATTATTAAAATAATACAGCATCGAAGAAAACAGAACATTTTTATTCCTTGATGTACTAATCTCAATCACTGAGTAAACTGAATTAGTTTTGAAGACATGATCTAATATAATGCTGATATGTAAACCACAAAACAAATTTGTAGTAAAAATATATTTGGGAGAGATTGACTTCAATTTAGGTTTATATAGGTCAAATTTATTTGAAACTAAGTAAGAAAATAGTCTTTTTTTTTACTAAATAATTTAAGGAAATTAAATTATTTAGTATAATTTAATTATAAATTCGTCAACTAGGATATACATTAAAATAAATTTTAATATACTTCAATATTTCGGCAACGTCACGTTGCCATTTTCAAGACATTTAAGAACAAGACACGTGCACGCAGGCACAACAAACAGTAAGTGAGGAAAAGCAGGAAGCCATTATTTCTCCTAAAGTCCTGATGGTACCCACCTAGCGGGCAATGTTGATATTCTTGGGCGATTGGGCTGAAGGTCTTCTGATGTAGGTTTCCCAAATCTGAGGCAGTCTCATGCAGCCAAATTTGTTGAGGTTTGGATTGTTTCTTAGGGCCGAAGCTGATTCCATGAAAAGCCTTTCATATTTGTATTTACTACGGTGTATTATCGTGGCTTTTATCCACCGTATTCTATGGCAGGAATCCAGTGCATGGTCAGCAAGACCAGAGTGGCTGTACTGGTGAAACCGGATGTAGTCCTTGTGTTCTGAAATTGGCAGTCCTGCCTGTTTGGCCAAAGTAGGACAGCTTACAGCTGCAAGGGACCTGGTATACACCAGGTTGGTCTGTGGGGGGGGGGGGGGGGGTTTGGTCTTTAGTAGAGCGGATAAGAAATGCCAATTTTTTATATGGTCTGTAACAAGAAGTGAAGTGATGTTTTTTTAGGATTTTTGTAATTTTTTCCGAGCTGCCTCGGATATAGGGTATGGTGATGGATTTAGAGTAATCCTTGTTGTGAGGGGGGGGGGGGGGAGTTGTGGTTTACTGGTTTGGATTTATTTTAATGCATATCCTAGTTGACGTAATTTCCTTAAATGATTTAGTAAAAAATGCATAACCAATGTCTAAGTCTTTCGACGAGAAAATACAGAGTCACGTTTTAACAAACCAGAAGTTAGTATACTTAAGAAAGTTTCAACTTTGCAATTATCCCTGACCAAATTCCTAAAGTTGACATCATATGCAACATAGAAAAGGCAGTTTCATCATTACCGGAACCCACAGCTAATGATCTCAGACTAAAAAGCACTATCATTCTCTCTTCTTCAAGAGCTCCGAACAAAAATATCACTCCTCTAGAGAAAAGAGCTATGTTTAGGTTGAAGAAAAATAAAGAAATCATCATCATCTTAAAAGCCGATAAAGGAAACTCTACAGTGGTCTTAAACACCAGAGATTACAAAGAAAAGATCACAGACTTACTCTCTGATACATCTACCTACTGTGTTTTAGATTCAGACCCCACAATAAAGAATCGCAATGATACTAACAACTTGTTACGTAATATGGATAGCTGGCCAACAGACTTAAAACTAAGATTAAAGTCAATGCATCCACTAATGCCGAGACTACATGGCTCTCCCAAAGTTCACAAAAATGGAATACCGCTATGCCCTATAGTTGATGGAATTAATTCTCCCACTTATTTATTATCAAACACCTCGCAGGTCTCCTCAAGGCACACATCCGTAATTCGGATACCTACATAAGAAATTCACAACATTTCATTGAAAAATTAAGTGACATCTCGATCTCCAATACAGACCTTCTTGCAAGCCTGGATGATACATCATTATTTACAAATATTCCAGTAGATGAAGTAATCAGCATTTTGAGAAACCTCTTCCCTCAAGACATTACTTCTCTTTTCCATCATTGCTTAAAATCTAATTTCTTCCTATGGAATAAAACAATTTACCAACAATTAACAGGCCTTGCAATGGGCAGCCCTCTTTCACCCCCCTTGTGCAGATCTCTTTATGGAGAAACTTGAAAGTGAAATTTTATCTCAACTAGACCCTAAACCCACAGTGTGATGGAAATATGCGGATGACATTTTCATTGTATGGAAAAACACAGAAAAGGATCTGTTTGATGTTCTTACCTAGATCAACTCCTTCCATCACAAAATTAAATTCACCTTAGAACTTGAGAAAGAAAAACAATTACCATTTCTGGACACTTTAATTAAGAAACAAATAGATGGACACATCAGTCTATCGCAAACCAACCAACACAGGTCGACACTTGCACTTCACTTCTTCACACCATATTTCTCAGAAACTTAGCAGCATCGTACACATGCTAAAAAATAGAGCCTCTCTCATCACTACAGAAGATAAAGACCTCAGAAAATCTTATAAACAATGGTTACCCAAGAAAATTGATCCACAAGATACTTTTCTGTGACCTCCCACAACGACAGTCTGAACAAATACAGTATAATTACACTATCACAATTCCATATACAGGGACAGTTTCCAATAACATTGCTAGACTCCTCAAGCCACATGGAATACGAGCGGCTTTTAAACCTCCTAAAACCATCCACCAATTCTTAAGATCACTGAAAGACAGTCATCCTTTCTTCAAATATGCCGGAGTCTACAACATTCCCTGTTCATGCGGATTAAACTATATTGGTCAGACCTCTAGAAGTTTTGAAATCAGAAAAAAGGAACATGTAGGAGACATAAACAATATCAGAGAAGACAAATCGGGGTTAGCATTTCATTTCTCCAAGACAAACCATACCATAGAATGGGACAAAAGCTCCATGCCCTACTTCTAGCACGATTTTCACTCCCGAATCATAAAAGAAGCCATAACAGTGATCCGTTCTAAACAGAGCCTAAATAGAAACCAAGGATTAATTCTGCCTGAGATTTGGAAGACCCTCATAAGATCTTCAAGCATGCCAGAATTAAATCTTGCTGCTAATTACAGAACGTTCCTACATAACAAGCGAGATCATACACACTCCATGTGTGTGACATATGCATTCTTCTGTTTTTTGTAAAAAAATACAATTGTATTCGGTTCTTCCTTCATTAAGTTTTAGTTAACAGTTTTAGTGTTTAAGTTGTTTTACATCTATTTTTACCCTGAAGAAGCCAAACAGCTAAGTTGGCGAAACTTGTTGGTATTTTCTTACTAAGTTTCAAATAAATTTGATCTATATAAACCCAAATTGAAGTCAATCTCTCCCATAGTTCTTTTGGTCAAAAATAACTTTATTATCATTAAAAATATATTTATTCAATACTCAACTACATTTATAAACAACTATGGGTCACTTGTTCAGCATGAATTAAAAATTAAGCTACAAACCGATAATGATCACAATGGTAAATATTTAAAAAAGACTAATAGTGGAATGCGTGTGTGTGTGCTATGTTGCAACTTGATGTTTAGTGATGTTATGCTTGGTGCTAGTGTTTGTATATGTCAGATGTTTTATGAGAAAAGTCCAGACTTGGTGTAACATCATGCTTTGTTCTATTACACTGCTGCAAATATTTTAACATTTAAGACAACTCTTTAAAAGTCTGGAGTTGAAATTGTAATATACATAGATCATTTCAGTTTACTGCCACATTACTTCATGTTTGGATCCTGTTGGTAGTGCTGCTAATCTTGATTTGTGTTTTCTTTTCTTTCTTTCTTTTTTTTCCTCCCTACACTCTTAAAATGTTCTGATATGCCTGTCTGTCCACCAGAAAGTTTCTTAAGTGACAGATAGAGAAGTTTTGGAGGCCTGAGAAGAATTGAAATCCTGTTGAGTAGGAAAAAGGTAAATATAATCCTTTGTTGATAGTCAAATGTAGGGAAGAAGCACCACCCCCTCTGGAGTCTTGTTTTCCTTTTAGTGGCCAGAGGTTAGTGTCAGATTTTATTAACCAAAATTTTGTTGTAGTCACTCTTTAGTGGGATGGAATTGAGGTATTCTAGTTCCTGATTTCTTATGTCTGTACTGCTGGACATTTTTTATGCTCTGTCTCTAGGGCTCTTCTTGGTTGATTGGTAGAGCCTCTGCTACTAATGGCTCACACAAAAAGTTAAGCAAGTTTCAGCATGGTTAGTAGTTCGATGCTGTTGGCACACTCTCCCTCGATGAATCTTTGGACTCCCTGGAGATGTCACATAATAATAATAATGTCAATTTTTTGTGCTGGATGTTTACAAGATCACCTGTATTTCTGGTTTATGTCACATAGGACAGGCAGGTAGGTAAGAAGAGATACACGTCAGAACATTTTAAAGATAGATAAAAAAAAAAGGAAAACACAAATCAGGATTGGCAGCACATAACAGAATCCAAACATGAAATAATGCGAGACTCCAAGATTTGGTTCTTGTTTCCGATTTGTTTCATTTTTTCTTCAATAACATTTGTATAGTCAAGTCTACAATTTACTTGTAAAAGCTGCTCAACTTTAATTCTTTTTAAAACTTGCTTGCACACTGACTGTTCTTTTCAATGTGATATCCGTTTTTATCCTGCTTAGTAATAAGTAATGGTCACTTCCAATTTCAAATCCTCTGTACACTCTTGTATCCTGAATGAGCCTGATGATATCACTAGCAACAATGACGTAGTCAATAAGGCTTTTCTTATTTCTTGTGTCTTCTCTCCATGTGAACTTGTGCACATCTTTATGTTGACACATGGTGTTAGTAATGCTAGTCCATGTCCTGATCAGAAGTCCAGTAAATACCTACCATTATTATTAGATTTTATAATGTTCCTATATGCCTAGTAAGATTCATTTCCTACTCTGCTGTTTAGTCTCCAACAAGGACCACTTTTTCCATTTTCTTTATGTCAGCTGTCTGTTCTAATGACTCAAAAAATTCCTCCACTTCTTCCTTAGAATAACCTTCTGTGGGACCAGAAGGTTATTCTACGTAGGCACAAATAAGTTTCATTGTCCATTTCGAAGTGTGCCCACATCACTCTACTTGAAATTGCCATCCTGTTAAGAAGTTTATCTTCGTGTTTGGTGTTGAATGCTATCATCACTCTTTCCTTTCCTTGATCATTATTACCTAAATATAACATCCTATATTTATTAAGATCTTACCTATTTTTGTCTTCTTTATTTCATTACATTAATACTCTTTATATTGATGGTTCTTATCTTCAGTTCTTCTGACAGATTTATTCTTTTTCTTCTAGATGTTGAATTGGAGCTTGTTCTAGTATCTGACTTTGCACTGTTCACCCTGGTTCCCTGACGAAAACAGAGGGAACCTTGTTTAACCTGGTGACATGAAATCAGACATAAAATCTCATCATATTGTATCAACATATGCCTTTGTGGTTTAGGCTGCTAGAGAGTACAATTTGGTTGGCTAAGTTCCAAATTGCCAACGCATACTCATTCGTTTAGTAGCAAGTAACCCAGTAGATACTTACTAAGGGGTTGCACCACATGAAGTCGAGGATTGGACATTAGGTTAGAAGCCCCAGTTGATTCATCACATTCATTCCACATTTCTGTGGAAGTCTCCTCCCAGTTATTTGGCTTTGATTCTTAAGGACCCCCCCCCTTGTAAATCTATACTACATAAATACCATGGTTGTGTTAAGATTTTTTTAAAAAAAATAATAAAATCCAGAAACCTAACTGCAGAGACTAAACATGGAAAACTTTTTCAAGCCACTTAAGATGTCTACGTGGAGTGGTGGTATCAGCACCAGTGGTTCCCAAGCTGTGTGCTGTGGTGCCACTAAACATTCCAATATTTTCACTGAAATAAATGCGCCAACTGCACACTGCAACTGTTAGGTAGGCCTATGTTCTGACTTTGGGTGCCATGGAACACACTAAGGGTGCTGTGAATCAAAAATGTTTGGGAACCATTGCACTAGGCAATGAAATTCATCATCCACCTAAAGATATTCATAAACATCCATGCCCATAAATTATATATTTAATTTAATCCTTTATCCAAGTATAAGCAAACACATATAATAGGTGCAAACATTGCAGACACTTATGCATTATGGGAAGGGTCACTACCCAGACCGGTTTTGACCTTTATTGAGGTCTCTTCGGTGGGAGCAAATGCAGATTGATGTGAAGTGAAAAATGACTGGCAAGATTGTAAAGTCCAACAGACAAGCCATAACTGGTCAAATAACTTTGTTGCAGTAATTTTCATTTGTTAAACTAGTATCAAGACTACATGATAATTTTTTTTGTTGTAGCTCCATTTTTAATAGCAAAATGATTCAAATTAATAATCAATTGGTGCTACACGCAGAGCGATGAATTCTAGTTGTTCTCATATCATGTGGATGAAACAAGGATATAATAACAACAATAACATGAAGCCATGGATTCATCATGTTTGGTAATAAACAGTGCAAGGCAGTAATTGCAGATTGATCATGGTCAGTTTTCCTGGTGCTCTTTAGGTCCCCTGATGCTAACAGGGCAACAGGTGAATGGCATACCTGAACATCAGTATCAACTAAATATAGTAGATATGCACTACAATGAACTACTGAAAAGTCCTGGCCTAAATCCTATAGAAACCAATGCTATTATAAGCTCACTTTTACCAACAGCAAAAGCTCAAAACATACATGACAGCAGAAGCGAATTTCCTAGCAAATGACATCATAATCAGTACACAAAGGAAAATCATACACTGCAGAATAAAAAAGAGAGATCATGGGAAATAAGAGAAGGGAAATAATGTGAAACAGCACGAAACAAATTGTGGGAAATAAAAGAAAACTGTGGGAGACACAACAAAGGAAATGTAGGAAATAGAACACGAGAAATTGTGAAAAACATAAAAAAAAAGTAAAAGAAATCATAGAAAATAAAACGAAGGAAATTGCAGGAACCATACATGAAGCACATAAATAAAATAACAATGTGAAAAGTACAAATGCAAACAATAATGGTAGACATAAGAACTAGAAGATCATGAATTATAAAAATGAAAATCCAGAATCAACATTTAAATTTTGAAATGTTACATAAGCTTATCACTTACCTGAAATCTTTGTAATGAACTAAATGTGTGTAGAGTGTTATGTTTTATGTGGCACCCATCCACAACAGGCTTCTATAAACCTATAGTACATTTGTACAGTGGGTGGGTTTAAGGATTTTTTTTCCCCTGTTTTTATTGATTTTATTTTTTTATCAGGTCCAGAAACCCTGCTCTAGAGACCAAGCATGGAACTTTTTCAAGCTACCTCAGGTTTCCAGTAAGCAAGGCAGTGGTCTCACACCAGGCAATGAGATCCATCTCCCATCTAAAGACATTCATAAGTATCTATGTCCATGGCAAGATTAGAACCCGCAGCCTGTTGGTTAGAGAACAGATATACAAAACACTTGGCCAACCATTAAAATCAAAATTTTAGATCAAAAACTCAAAATTTCTGAATCAGAAATTTAGAATTTTTTTTTATCTTACAGATAAAAAAAAAGTCTTTCAAACACAAAACAAGCTGTTACTCAAACAAATTTCATAACTTTTACTTAAACTTCAAATTAAAGAAATACTATATATTGTGGAATATTTTTTTAATTTACAGTTGCAGAGAACATAAAAAATAAATGGCATATGAGAGAATACCCAGGAAGATGATTAACAACAAACCAAAAGGCCAAAGAAACATAGATAGACTGATGAAATGCTATGCCTGATCCGAAACAGACCACCTGGTCCAGATTCGTGAAAGGAAGAACAGTATCAATTTTATACCCTTTTTTATACAATGTTCATCACCAGTGTCTCCTTCCTCTTTATAAGATTTGACCCCTGAAAGTTCTCAGGTTATTTTTGATTTTAGCAGTACAGATCACACATATTTAGTTCATTAACACGAATTTACACTAATGTAATATTTTGAAATTTAATCGTTAATTTTGTAAAATCACCTAACTGCAATGCATCAAAATGATCACTCTATCTTGTTGATTTATCAGATAGAATCTTTGCTATCCTAGTAGATACGAGACGTAACAATTTCGATGATGAATGGTCAATTGATTAGCTTTTATCACTTTATTAATCAGGATTTAAATACAGCATCTTGCTACTAAATCAGAACCATACTCGGAAAATTCAACTGGGGGGAAACTGCCAGAGAACCTGTTTCAAAGACACCCCCCCCTCTCTCTCACACACATACACACACAATTCCAACTCAGAAGTCAATCTCTAGGCTCATTACTTTTCATTTTTATTAATCCATACTTATCTAATTCTTCCTTCAGCCCCCCCCACCCCATTGTTTGCATTTGTACTTTTCGTGTTACCATTTTTTTTAGTGTGCATTATGTATGTTTCTTGTCAATTCTTTGTGTTCTGTCATCAATGTACAATTTCCTGCCATTTCCTTTGTTCTGTTTTCCAGCCATTTTGTTCTCCTTCCAATCATTTTATCTGTTTCAAGGGAATGGAATAAGGTCAGTATTTTTTCCCTAAATTCACTATAGTGAACCATGAACTTAACAAACTATGTCTAAGGTCTTGAGGTTCACTATAGCATCTACTGTATAGACATTTGTGGCAACCATTTATCCTGCATATACTGTATACTTCCAACAGGATAACCTCTGCCATAGAGTATATGTCATCCAAGAATGGTTACAGGCGAAATCTGCTCACCACAGGCAAGTGACAAGTCAATTTTTCGCCTCAGTCTAAAAGCTTTCAAAATATATTATTTTTTTTGCATAATTTGCACTTCTATTTTTAATTGTAAAACATCATTTCATCCACTGTTAATTATTAATCACAAGTTGTGCCATCGAATTTATTGAAACAGTTTTATTTCTAGAGTTAGAAATAAGAATAATGATAATAACAATAATAACAAAAACTTCTGGATCGGAAATCCTTAATGTGAGCACTACAGCATTTCCTTTTAAATAACCACTCAACTTGCCATATCTTTCCCTCAACAGCTGTCCTGTCATAACTGTTATCTGTCAAAATTGACTTGTCACAGGCAAGTGACAAGTCAATTTTTCGCCTCAGTCTAAAAGCTTTCAAAATATATTATTTTCTTTGCATAATTTGCACTTCTATTTTTAATTGTAAAACATCATTTCATTCACTGTTAATTATTAATCACAAGTTGTGCCATCGAATTTATTGAAGCAGTTTTATTTCTAGAGTTAGAAATAAGAATAATGATAATAATAATAATAAAAACTTCTGGATCTGAAATCCTTAATGTGAGCACTACAGCATTTCCTTTTAAATAACCACTCAACTTGCCATATCTTTTGCCCTCAACAGCTGTCCTGTCATAATTGTTATGACAAGACAGCTGTCATAAACATAAACAGTTGATAACTTTTAAACGTTTTTCTTTCTATATGAATGACTTTACAAACATCCACTGTGGAGTTCCAAAAATCCCCTCATTTCTCTCTCTCAACATTATTGCAATATTCTTTTTTACTCCACACATGATCCACTATGCGTCACACTTATGGTTTTCGTTTCAGTCATGAAGCAAGAAAATTAAGTCACTTTACTTGAAAACAGCAAATCTCACACACTTGAAATGTGTGAGTAAACATGAAAGTTTTTCATCACAAAACAAGTAAGTTTTTCATATCATGAAAATATTTATTTAAATTACAGTTATCATAAATACATTTTTAATAAAATCAATGTGTTCATATATACAGTATGCACAACATATGTAGTAGACAATCTATTATTTAAAAAAATAATTGTACTTTTCTCAGAATATAATTTCACTGACAAAATAAACCAGTAATTATAAAAATTAAAATTGGTGCAATCTAATCAAATACTGTGGAACATTTGTACTTCTTAAATTAAGAGGATAAAAATCCATTATTATTTTACAGCCAGTATGCGAAACTCTAATATCGAAAACTACGATCTAAGAGTTTCGTGCCGAAGAACTATCGGCGAATCTCGCATGCTGGCTGTAAAATAATAAGGGATTTTTATCCCTTAATT
Source organism: Typopeltis vanoorti (assembly GCF_054136105.1). Classification (NCBI taxonomy): domain Eukaryota; kingdom Metazoa; phylum Arthropoda; class Arachnida; order Uropygi; family Thelyphonidae; genus Typopeltis; species Typopeltis vanoorti. The sequence goes on from NC_143551.1 coordinate 70,167,289, forward strand.
TAATTAACTTCGCCAGAAAAAATAGCTGTTTGGCTTTTCATCTTATTTGTACTTCTTATTCTTCCTACACTATTTACCTCTTAATTACAGTAGGTAAGGCTTTGTAATATAGTATAGTCTTAAGCTTAATTTAGCAGCTCACAACATGAATTGGCTTTAAATGCTTAAAAATTTAACATAGCAGAAATTACAATTATCTTACAAAGATCAAAAATCCAGTCATGTGACTGAATACATTCTGCAAAGTAAGTCAGCTACACTAAGCGTCACCTACTTTCTTGCTTTTGTGAATTTTATTTGTTTTACCTATTAATTTTTTATGGATAATTTATATAAATTCAAACCCTTCATTATGAACTTGAACCCCTAGGAGTTGTGATAAGCAATGTTGTGGTATACATTTTATAAATCCACGTTAAAAGAAAGTATATTTCAGTATAATGAAAATTAAAGAATGTATTACTGTGTTTTGTCATCATAACATTTTAGTTTTTGAAGACATCACTTACAACAATATTCATATAAAGTAGACCAATACATTGGGCAAGTAAAAATTGTTTGTGGCTAGTAGATTCAACCCTCCAATTGACCATGACGTCTTCTATAGACGTCCAGTTAAATCTGGATATGATTCTTAATATTGAATAACATGGATAAGAAGTGCAATTTGACTCACTATTTCATCCACCTCGCCAGTAGGGAGGTTAAGCTGTATTTCTGGAGCTCTGATTACAGGTACTTTATTATACGAGGATCTGAAGTCTTATTTCAGGAGGTCCACACACTGATCATTATTCATACACTACACTATCATACCTCTCTTTAGACTTATTTAATGGCAGAGCAATCATGACTGTCTTTGGCAACCACTCTTAAAGCGAAAACAACTTCATGCCCTTGATAGTTACACTCTGACAACTACCAGGATTGACCTTATGTTCTCTCTCTCATCCAATCATGCTGAAAAAGGACCTGTCATCTCATCACTCACCTAGCCACAGATCTACTTTATGCAGGGCTGGATTTATGCATCAGCTGGTTATATATTAGGGCCTCACATTACACGAGTCTCAGTATAGATAACCTAAAATTTATTCAGTATAGAAACCTCTTTAAAAGTTATAGCTTAGGGGTGATCAACCATAAATTTGGCCCTGACTCTATAAATCCTATTTTTTTTAAACATAAATTTCCATTAAAATCTCTTTTCTGCCTTTCAACCAAATGCAAAAAAATAATTTCTTGTCATACAATTTACTTTCTGACCCAGCAGAAAAAACAACTTTTTACAAATATGTTTTACCAAGAGAACTGCATCAGTTAGCTAGCTTCTACTGATTTAACCATTTCTGAAACTCATATAGCAGGCAAATGTCCTAAGAGGCAAGCCAGCTCCTGCTAGCATAAACCCAACTGCACCATGTTGGAAGACTTCTCTGCTGGTGATTGAAGCCAAAATTCAGTGCATGGTGGGTTTTTGCCTAATGCTGAAGAGAATTGAGGTTCAGCACAGTACCTGGCAGAACTAATGCAGAGATTCAATATCCTGATGTGGGAGTCTAAGGTTTGAGTGATCCTGGATCACTCATAATTTAATTGCAGTTACTGAAACCCCAAGCCTCCACAGCTCAGTTGGTATAGACGAAACCTTTTGGTCAGAAAGACCTGGGTTCGATTCCCATCCATGACATGAGAAACTTATCTGGTTCTCTTTCAACTAAAGGTGAGTTAGCCAGTCTCATATGAAGGTAGGTTTTTTTTTTTTTTTGCCTGGAAACTTGGATTTTCATCCCTCAGAATGGGCAAACCGGCCCCATGAGCACATACTGATTTACAGCCATGAATACTTATGACAATGAGTGGAAGAGATAATGTCCTCACTGCATGTCATAATGCCTGTAGTTAACCACGAGTTACATCATGATAGGCAACCTCCTAGATTGGAGGTGGCACTAGAATGGAGAGGGGAATCCAGGAACTTTTTTGATTAAAATGTACCTCGATAAAGATCAAATCTGTTCTAGGTAGTGTCTATTCCCATAATGGGTGGCATATACATACCTGAGAGGAAGGAAGCGACTGCGCATTATTGCTCATCTCTGGGTAAAGGATTAAAAGCAAGAAGATAATTTCTTGTCAGATTTTATTTATTTTCTGACTAGGTTTTTATTATTTTATTTTATCCATTTTTGCAATATGCTCTCTGAACTCCAATCAGAGAGCATATTGCAAAATATGCTCTCTGATTGCCATCCTGTCTGCCATCATCCCCAAACTTCCTAGCTTTGCCAATTTCCTGCCATCCAGTTCTGTAAATGTAATACATAGTTGGAAAGATTTTTTGCTCTAAAGTTCACAATCTTACACTTTAGCATGTTATACTGACAACTGCTACAATTTTCCCAGACTGTCTATACCGAGAACAAAAAACAAACACAGTTTATTGCTAATAAAAATGAAATATTTTGGACAGAAAATAACTCCATCATCAATAACAAATTAAGAAAATTGGAAACGAGGCCAAAAAAAAAAAAATTACAGTAACTGGGATTCAATGCTGCTCAATGTAAGACCACTACACCACATATTGGAGGCCTGAAGTGTTTTGAGAAAGTTCCATGTTTGGTCTCCAGACTGTAAAAATATAATGCAATAAAATAATATCATCCCACCTACTGTACTAATGTACTATAAATTTAATATAAAATCTAGTAAAACCACACTTAGGAATCCCAAAGAAAATTATAGTGCTGCAAAGAAGTCACAACAATAAGGAGTATTTTTATTTAAAGTCAGCAGCAGCTATGAAACTCACATAACCTCAAAGAGTATGGCTGCATTAATTTACAAAAAATTTGGGAGGCAGTCATTTTAAGACAACCTCAAACATAAGAGCTGTGAATAAACTTCCTGAACTCACCTTAAAAGATGACTTGATAAGATATTAGTTGTTGTTTCCCCCCCCCCTCTCTCTCCCATTGCTATTTGAAATGTTTTCACAATTACTGAGTACTTTTGTGTGGAGTGACAAGTATCTAAGTGTTGCTGCTTAAAATTCAGTGAAATATTAGCAACTAATGAATAAGCAATATGATTCTGTTCCTTTGGTGTTGTGTTCATTTCTATAAACCATTTAATTATAAAATGAAAAAAAATCACAAACATCCCAGCCTTTTAATATGTCAAATTCAATAATCAAGTGTAGTTCTTCCTTACTACACTTGTAAGATCCTTCTTCGAATGAACAGTTAATTTACATTATGAAGAATCGTGAAAGTTTCATCTCAGAATAGTGTGAGAAAGTAACTTCCTGCTACTCAGAGAACTGCATGTTGCAATAAATAACAGATTGATGTGTATTCTTGCAATAAGTTCAAAAATGTAGTCAATACTTCATTCCTTCCTGTATATCTCTGTTATTCAATGTGAGGAGTATAAAGACTAAACTATCAATAAATAATCTCCATTATATGCAACAATATGAATACAGAATGGAAAAAGGGAAAGAAAAAATTACCTTCTTTGGAAACCTTAGCCTTTGGTACAAACATTTTATCTTCATCTTCCTGAATAGCTTCTTGGTTTGGATTATTCTCTAAAAACTCTCGCCATTTTGCTGATATAAGGGTTACCATCTTAGAAATTGCTATTTTTGGATTAGCTTTTGCTATGATAGGACGAATATGTTGAGAAAATAGTTTATAATTAGTTAGGTTCTGGTAATCAGGTTCTGAATAGATTAATTCAACATCCTGAAGACCAAATTCTGTACATATTTCTGCTGAACTCTTCTGTGGCTGAAATTTAAAACAGTATTCTATGTATTCATTTGGATACAGATGGAAAATTGTTCATCATTATATAAAAAGACAGAAAGATAAAATTCATAAATAGTTATGAATCTTTATATTAAAAAAAAAAACTCATGGTCATTATTTCATATACTAGATGAATTTTGTGCTTCTAAATCTTTATGATTGATTGCTAAACTAGTAGCAGTATAGAAAATTTGTATCACACTTTAGGAACAATGTCTCTCCCCCCTTCCAAAATAACATAATAATTAATATTATCCTGTCATTTATCAAAGTCAACATCTTTACAAAAGCTAAAAATAATGGAAATTGTGATGGCAGTTGTTAAATTTCCCAACTTGCATTTTGTACAAGAGTTCCACTTGTGCTTAAGCTTGCCTGTTCAACTATGTAGATAATTATATTAAGAAATTTTTTCTTTGTACACAATATTTTATTATGCACAGGATCAACAGAGCTGATGAAGGCACAGCTGCATCCAATGCTTGGCAGTAATTCTCTGGTAGAATGACTTGTTTCCCATTTGTTTTGATATGCTTTTTCTATTAGATTAGTCAAAAGAAGTCTATTTTAAGATCTGGTGAAACTGAATGTGGTGAAAATTAAATCAATGAATAACATCATTAAGCAGGAATATGCTGGTGACATGGATAACAGGATGGTTGAATGAACAGATATCCAGATATTAAAAAGTTGCATAGGAGTAGAATCAAGGAGAAGGTAGAATGTCACAGGCTCTGGACTTTAGCTGCTTCAATCTGTACATTAATGACAGGAAATGATAACACTAAGAGGGCATGCTGCAAAATAGCTCATAGGATTACCTGATTGCTAAAAAAACACAGTGACAAATAGAGATAAGGAAGTTATTATATCTCTTTATAAAGCTTTGATAAGGCCACATCTGAAACTACTATACACAGATCTGGTCTCCTGGGTTTCTAAGGTATGAATATGTGGTCAAGAGGATCCAGAGAGTGCCAAGATGAAAAACAGATCTCTTCATGCTCTCTATGAAAAACAGACTGAAGATTTGTGGATTAAAAATTTTAGTTGATAAACAGAGCAGAAAAGAGAAGATATGAGAGAAACATAAGTTACTAAGAGTTTGTGTGTGTGTATTTTACTTACTCATAAAAACTCTTAAATTCAAAACAAAAAGAAAACACCGAAATTAATCTCCCAATTAACCTGGCACACAGGTTCGTATCCCAGGATATCTCACAAGTAATCTAAACATCTTTAAACTGACCTATTAACCCATTAAGAGATTGAGTCTTCACACACTTTTTAACCAAAATAAAAATCTTTAATCTACAATTAACACAAATATATACAACATTAAATCAACTACTTAACTACTATGCAAATACTAGTGTATTCTTTAATTTACAACAACACTGATGTGCACAACTTTCTTCCAATACGTAAACCAACAGTTATTCTTTCTGGATAAAATTCCTGGAAGCTTAGTCGCTTGCATCCTAGAGAACTTTCATTTCTTTTTGAGAAAGACACAGGAGAAACACTAACAAAAATCAAAGATACTCTCTATATGACACCAACATAAGACAAATTCTTCTTGAATGTTAAAATCACAACTCTGAAGAAAATATATCCTGAGTCATCCAATGCACTTCTATAACCAACTTTTTATATGAAAGTAACAGCAAACCCCAATGAATAAACTACTAAAACTATATCATTTTAGAATGAATTAACTTTCTACATGAAAGTCTCAACATTCTTCTAAAAACATTATCACAGTTTCAACATTTCAGAACAACTCTGCCTTCTATATGAAAGCTTCTGAAGATTAACTAAAACTGTATCCACTGTTAGAAATTACTTATCAGACTGAGAATCCTAAACATAACTTTGCTGGGTCCATTTCTATATTAACTGGCAACCAATAAAGTTACTTTCAGTTTCAACTGAATTAAATCCTATGTGGATTAATAACATCTAAAAACTTTGCATTTATCTCTTTATACGAGGATATCCTCTCTTAGTCTTCTGTTTCTAACTTTTGTTCTAATTTCTGTCCAGTCTTTATATGAGGGTGGTCTGAAAAGTTCTCAGCCTAACAATGAAAAAACAAATTTATAATTTCAAAAATTATTTTTATTTTTCAACATAATCTCCTTTAAGACTAATACATTTATTCTAGCGATGTGCCATTATCCTGTCCCTGTAGTGGTTCTCGGTAAGATCTGCAAAATACCCCTCTACTGTAACCACCTCTTGATTTGAAGAAAAATGCTGACCAACGAGGAAGAGTTTTAATTTTGGGAAGAGATAGAAGTCAGAGGAACCCAAATCTAGGGAATAAGGTGGATGTTCCAACAATTCATAGTGCAGATTTAATTTTCCCATTGCTAAAACACCTTTGTGGGCAGGTGCATTATCCTGATGAAAGATGATTTTTTTCTTCTGCAAACCGGGTCTTTCTCATGAATTTTTTCGTCCAGTCTGGTTAAAAGATCAGAATAATATTTCCTGGTTATTGTTTTACCCTTTTCAAGATAATTAATAAACAAAATGCCTTTAGCATCCTAAAACACCAATGCCATAACCTTTCTTGCTGATGGAACCGATTTTGTCTTCTTTGGCACTGAACAATAGGCTTCTGTCCACTGTTTTGACTGCTATTTGGATTCTGGTGTGTAATAGTGAATCCAAGTCTCATCCATAGTAATAAATCGACGCAAAAAATCAGTTTTATTCTTGTTAAATCGCTTCAAGCTCTGTTCAGAGATTTTCATGTAAGTGTGTTATTGATCCGCTGTGAGCAAGTGCGACACCCATCTTGCACAAAGCTTTTTTCAGTTGCAATTCTTCATGCAAAATATATGCTACATGTTCTTTTCAAATGCCTATAATCTCAGCAATTTCATGCACTTGGACTCGCCAGTCATCCAATATATATCGTGCACTTGATCAATGATTACTGATGTTGTTACACTTTTTGAACGTCCTTCACATGGATCACGTTCAAGGCCGGTAAAGCCACTTTTAAACTCGGTAGCCCATTTCTTAATTTTCGAAAATGAAGGAGAAGAGTGCCATTAAACTTTTATGAACTTCAAATGAATTTCTTTTGGAATTAAAAATTCTTGTACAAAGAATTTTATAACCGTACGATACTCAATTTTATCCATTTCAAGGGATACAGACAACACTTTTGCTTCAGACAGCTGTATTAAACAAACTACTTGATAGAATGACTTGCAATTTCACATGGTTGCTTATGACAGATGTACCAACTTAGAAAAAAAAAATCTTGCCGATAGCGTTGCCATCTATAGTCAAGGCCAAGAACTTTTCAGACCACTCGTATATTGAAGACACAGAAAAACCACATCCTACTCCATAGACAGTTGAATGCCTAGCAACATTCAATAACATTCTTTTTGCTTCTGCACATACAAACATTTAGCAGCTTTACAAAATACCTTATTACTAATTTCTAACTTTAATTCATTTAATATATTTTAAACTTGTGGGATATCTGAATTTCAGTACAGATATCCTAAAAGATTGATGCAGAAGAAATATTTCAACACATTACAAAAAGATATCCTGGAAATAGTGATTGAGTGTGGTTATCAAGGACATGCATGAGAGAGCACGAGTTCAAGGAGAAATTTGACAGTTATTGTGTGAATAGTTGTTACAGGATACTTGCAATGAGTATTCAAACTACATGGAGATGCTCATATAATAATAAATATCGCAAAAGGTGAGAAAATGTTTTGGAGGCTACTGGAATGGAAAAAAAAGAGCATGATGAAATAAATCACTGAGAAAGGTGAAGATCTGATAAGGTTATTCTGGTTATTTACATAATTACTTTTAAAAAGTATTAAATGAAATATGCTAAGAGAGTAAAAGTAAAAAATATCCAGGGGATTGCATTCCCAGCAATTCTGCAAACCATCCAGAATTCTTAATCAACATTAACACCAAAACCACGAAAATAAAGCAGGAACGTAGAAAACTTCAGCTGCATTCTCAATAGAGAACCAATACAACAAATAAAATATTTCAGTTTTTACAGGTTTTTTACAATTTTTACATTCAAGCTGAAGGAACTGCAATGGGACATTCACTCTCCCTGCATTTGCTAACTTTTATTTAAAACACTTAAAAGACACCCTTGTCTTAACTCTTACAGCAAGAACTCTTAAATATCGAATGATATATGAAACTCAATGGCTTCTCAGAAAGGACCATGCAACAGCTTATTAATTCTTATAATCCTAGTTCGGGAAAAAAAAAAAAAAAAAAAAAAAAAAACAGTATGCAGAGTTCCAATTCCTTATATTTCTGGCATCTCAGAACACATTTCCAGAATTCTTAAGAAACATAATTTAGTGGTTACTTTACTTCTTATCAACAAATTATCAGCACAGTTTCCATCTTCAAAAGATAAACGTCTCCTGTAGCTATTCTTAGTGTCTACAAAGTTCCTTGTGATTGTCATCATTGGATCACTATAGAAAAAAGAATACAAGGACACCAATCTTACATTAGCAACAGTAAATCTGAAAAATTTGGCACTGCACAGCATGGAATAATACAGACCATAACATCATAGTCCGAAACGCTCTTGCTTCATTGATGTCAGTATAAATTTGAACACTTGTTTAAAAAAAAGCGATAAGGCCTTACTTTACCATCCAAACTTATAATGACTGCCTCTCTATCTAAGACTTAATCACACATCAAATTTTTTGTTTAATAATTTTTTTCAATCTTTTTCAATTCATTTTTCTTTAAATAGCTAATGAATTATGAATATTGCAACATTTTCTCAGTTATACTCTTGTGCTGTTTTGTGTATAACATCACAAGGCTCTTTCTTGTTCAAATCAATCCACTGTTCTCGTTCTACTTTGTAATTAACTATTGTCGCCACTGATGATGGCCTGTAATATTCAGGCTGAAATATATGGCCGTAAATAAATAGTATTACTCGTCCCTTATGTTGTTGTTTTTTTTTTCATGTTAATTGAAGAAATCTCTCATGATCCAAGTATCTCTTAAACAAGACTAAGTAAGGATATCCATCAGCAGTGCTTTTTGTGTGTGTAGAACAACAGGTGCTGATATACATTCTTTGCTAGTAAGAAAAGTTGAAAATTAAAATCATACCACATCCATATGTCATGTGTCACTGTTAATAAAGGTGTCAGTACACCATACCATTGCATACCACCACAAATAAAGCACTGCTCATTAGTATATATTACTAGGAAACTAAGTTCAACTATATACTTCAGTGAACACGAGCGTGTTCTAAATAACTTTGTTACTAAGTGTTCAAGCTCTGATAATAATGCTTGTTGGTAACAGATTCTTTTAAAAAACAGAAAACAAAAAATCAGTACTGTATAAAATTGTCCTTCACTTCCAGTTCTCAACTCACTACTTTCAGTCTATTCTCATTAATTTGCTTTGAATTACTATAAGTTCATCTTCAGGATTGCCTAATAGGTCAGTCAATAAGGCTAGTCACAAAATTTCCAAAACACACACAAACTAAAAGTTTCAACTTCAATCAGAACATATCTATTGTCATGTCTTGGTTGAATTACTGTAAATCCATCTTGGTAAATGCATGAGAGGCTAATCCACAAGGCTACCCAAAAAATTTTTGAAATTAGGACTCTAGGTTCCACATTCAATTACAATACATTTAGGATTTCAACAACAGTAATATTGTAAAAAATAATGATAATTTAAAATTCTGAATATTTTTACAAATTGTTTATGTTAGTATGTTTATTACTTTTAGTTTCATAACACGCATTGTTGGCACTTGCGATGTGCCAGTTATTGATGTTATTTTATCAAAATGAAATATAAAGCATTTAAAAAATTTATGTACTTACTGTATTTGGATAGTTGTGTTACTTTCAAAAATTTTATTGTGGTTGAAAATTATTAAGTGTTGTGTTTTATGTTTGTAATGCTAACGGAGATGAGACGTCAGCCATTATACTTAACTTCTTGCTTGCCACTTTCATGGAGTGCGCATGCTCGCCAAGGAGTTCGATGGGTGATTGGCAGCTGACAGAGAGAGCATTCGGTATCATGGTAACAGAGAAAACAAGAGAGCATTTGGGAAGAAAAGAGAACACAGGCCAGTATCTTTGGGTTCTGAGGAAATTAGGTTTTTTTTATGTGACAGTCAGAGAAAAATTAATAGTACATTCTGAAAAGGGAATCGTAGAACTGCAAGTTTTTAAAGTGGAGAAGTTAAGACTGTCAATAAGTATTGGTAAATAAAAGAAGATATTGCTATTGACGTTCTAAAGAAATGTTCGACGAAACACTGATTGGAAAATTTCATCTATCTAAGGCCACCGGATCTAACTTATTTCTACTGGAAAAGGAGATGGAATTTAGCAACTTAGTAAAGCAGTATAAGAAACTTTTTTGCTGGTACAAAAATTAACAAAATTGAATTGCATGAAGCGAGAGTAATTATACTTTGGTAAATTCAAAATATCTTACTTCAGTCAGGAAGAATTAATGTGTGCTACACGAGAGTAATGAGAAAGGAATCTTATGAAAAGAAGAAGAGAATGTTATATCTTCGGAAAAGGGCCTTAACAGAGAAACTGGCTAGGAACATTTTGTTATTGTGTAAACAAAGTGTTTAGTCTAGTGGATGTGATGAAGTATATGTTAAACAAATCAGTAATAGAATGAGTTAAAAATGGATGATCTTTTAAGTGTAAGTTTATTTTAAAAGGCCTTGGATCCAATTAATTTTGTAGTTAGTTATGTAATTTTGTTTGAAATGTATATATATTGTTTTTGTTTTATTAAATGTGTATATTTTTGTATTTGGTCTTGAGTCAGTGATTTTTTTGGATTCTGAAAGAAACAGTAAAAAAGTCATTGCACCAATCAGAGTGAACCCTTGTGCATATATAAATACACTTGGAAATAGAAATAATTGTTATAGAGAAAATCTCATAAAACTGAGGATAGATTGAATAAAAATTAATAATATTATCCTATCTAAACAAACAGTGCAGTCAAACAGAGATTAAATAATAAAAATCTCATAACAAACAAATGGCGCAGTCGACTTACAGGATTGGTTGTGATTTAACTTTATTTTAGACTCCAGAAAGTAAATCTCGACTCAAGTAAAATGGCTACAGGAGATAGTAATTCTAGTTGTGAAGATTCTTTAGTTAAAGATGAGGAATTTTTTAAGTTAATTAATCCAACTTTAGTAATACCTTCTTTCTCAAGAGATAGTAGTGAAAGCGTAGAAACATTTTTTAAATATGCAGAAAAAAGTAGAGATTTAGGAAAATGGTCAGATTTTCATTTGTTAATTATACTTCATAATAAATTATTGGGCAAAGCCAAAACATTCTTAAACACATCCCCTGTAATGAGAGACACTGATAGTTATGCAACGTTTAAAAGTTTGCTAATATCAGAATTTTCAAGTGTAAGAGAATTAGGGCCTAACATTTGGAAAATTCATCAGTACATCCAAGGTAATAGGGAGTTTGTTTCAGAGTATTACCACAGACTTTGGAGCATTGCTCATAAATTTAATGTTTCATCTGAAGAGAGAGCCTCTTTAGAATGGTTGCTGTTTAATCAATTCAGGCTTGGTCGTAAAGATAATTTGAAAGAAACAGCATACAAGAAAAAGGATAAAAATCTTGAACAGTATTTTCAACTTGTTAGGGAAAAAGAAGAGAGATTTAGAGATATATTTTATTCCACAAATAATAAACAGGTAAATTCTTTTCAGTATAATGAAACTTATTCTCCTAACACTGTGGCTACAGATAAAGTGAGAGAAGGAAAGTTTCAAAAATTAAAAGGTGTTAAGAAAAAGAAACGGTCTAAAGAAATTTCTGTGAATTTCACTGATGTTACAGATCTGAGTCCAAGGTACAGTCACATGATTTGGGAAAATTAGAGGAACTGAAAACATTTCTTAGTGAAGAAATAGAAAGACAACAGATACCAACAGTAAAAGGATGGGAACTTCTGTTTAAGATGATATCTGATTTAACAATATCCAAGAATCCTACAGATAATCAATCTTTCTTTTGTAAATCTAATGGTATTGACAGGAATAAAACATCTCAAAGGAGATATGCTCCAAAATGCTTTAGATGTCATTTTGCTAAATACTGTTATTATGTTAAGGATAAATCTTGTTTTCAATATAAGAAATCTGAGAATAAAGGAAAATCTGGAAATAATTATTATTCCAATATCATACTAGCAAGGACAGAAATGTCAAACTACTCATCAGACATGGGTAAAGCCAAAGACAGCTCCAACCCTAAACGAGAGTTTGATGTATCATTAGCTGCTTATGCTAATAGAGATAATCCCTTGACAGTTCTACAAGGATTTATCGAAAATGTGCCTTGTGAAATCTTACTCGACACAGGTGTGCATATTTCACTCATTTCTTATAGTTTGTTCAACCAAATTAAATCTCAAATTCCAAATGATATTTCAGTTTTAAGTTATCCAATTAAATTAAAGGGTATATTTGAATCAGAAATTTCAGCTGATAAGCAAATAAATGCTTTTATTTCAATTCCTTGTTTTCCTTTGAAAGTTTGTCATCCATTAATAGTTCTTCCAGAATCCTCTAATCCAAATGTATAAGTAATATTTGGAATTTATTTTTTGAAACGTCATGCTTTTGCATGTCATTTTGTTGATGGTACAGTGTCCTTGTGTGGACTAGAATGCTGTTTGGACAGGACATCAGGTGACAATGGAAATTAGAGCAGTCTCCTGAAGTTTTGAAACATGCTGATGATAATGATTAAGTGTTTAATATTGAGACTCTAAAGAATAAGGAACCTAGTTCACAAATTTGGGAAAAGGATGAGATTGTCCAAGCTCAGAAAGATGATCCCATACTCAAAACCATTTATGAAGCAGTATTGAAGGGTGAAACTCAACTGGATACATTTTTAAACCTGGAAAACTTATATTTAGATAAAGGTGGATTACTCTTATCTAGACAAATGGAAGAAGGAAGGTTGAAAGTGAAAATATTGGCGCACCAACTCAAATGATTCCTTGGATTATGTACAATTTCCATTATTCTGATTTGGCAGGACACCAAGGATTTTCTAGAGCTTGGGAAAGAATAAAGGATCGTTACATCTGAAAAGGTATGAAGAGTGACATAATCACATATGTCAAATCATGCCATAAGTGCTAAATAAGATCCCCTTTCAGAGGAAAAGCTCCACTACAACCATTTCCATTTGAAAGGTCTAGTTGGGATTTCCAATCCCAACTAGACCTTTTCAGGCTGTTGCTATTGATGTAGTAGGTCCACTGCCAACTACTAAAAAAGGCAATAAGTATATTCTAGTATCCATAGATATGCTAACTAGATTTCCTGAAGCAGTCTCAATGAAGGATCAAACTACAAAGACTATTACAAGAAAGTTCTTGAATATGATAATTTGTAGATATGGAACTCCTCAGACCCTTACTTTCAGATCAAGGAGCAAATTTTACAACTGAACTGTTATTTACAATTATGTAAATTACTCAATGTTAGGAATATTTTTACTACACCTTACCACCCACAGTGTAATGGTTTGTGTGAAAGGCTGAATAAAAATATCAAGCAAATACCTTCCAATCTGACAAACACTAAAATGAATGATTGGGACATATATCTTTCTCAAGCATTATTTGCATGCAGATCTGCTTTTCATTCTGCTATCAAAGAAAAACCATCTTTTGCTTTATATGGCTTTGATCCAATCTTTCCTAATGAACTTGTTTCAGTCATTCCTAAAACAGGATACAATGACATAAATGAGTATCTGGAAATAGTAGTAGATAAATTTTCCACTACTCACAGATTAGTAGGTGAAATAAGTAAATTAAGTTCGCAGAAAACTAGACAGTATAGTAAATGTTTTAGAAAGTATAAGTCATTTGCATTAGAAGATTTAGTATTGTTAGATGATAAATCTAGTATAAAAAAGGGTTGGAAAATTTGATAGGAAAGCTCCAGGTCCATATAGAATTCCAGACCAATTTTCTCCTGTGAATTTTAGGATTCAAGATGTCAAAAATCCTAGTAAAATTATAAGTGTACACTCTGATAGGTTAAAAAGGTACTTTTTAGGGAGTAGAAATTTCATTACAGTAGGACACAATATGAATGAACTATTGAAAGATGAGGGTTGTTTTCCTAGTACTAATTGTGCATCTCACTCACAATTCATATTTCAAATACACTGCAATGGAGAAAATGAAGTTCGGGTAAAACAAAACCTAAATGCAAAAAATTTCAAAAACCCCAGAGTATATAATTCAGATAATATAGAACATAAGAGTGAAGGTAATCAAATAGACTCTAACATGGATGAAATAATAGCAGAATATCATAGATTAGTTAACTTAGAGTTAAATAAACCAGAGGAATGTGAAAATACCTCTTCTTCTTTCACTACGCATTATTCCTGCTTCCTATGCAGGGTCCACGTGTTACTTAGATGCGACTTCTTGTTAATACCACTCCCAAACGACCTGTTGCCTAGCCTGCCGCTGGGGGGGGGGATACATTTTTCGTTGTAGTAGCATATGTTCATGGGGACAGTTTGCCTGCTTGCTCGATGAAAAACGCCAGATATTGGAAAAAATTCTACTGCCCGCACCCAAGACCGGCTAACTTGGCTATGGCAGAGGAAGATCATCAAATTCCTCACGTCTTCAACAGGAATCTTAGGAACACTAAATTAGCTGTATACAAGACAGTGTTCAAACCAGTTTTAACTTATGGATCTGAGAGCTGGGTCAGAAGTAAAACACTTGACCAAAGACTAGAGACTGCAGATATGAGAGTCCTGAAAAAGATTAGAGGCGTGAACAGATGGCATCAGTGGCAATATCATATTAAAAACGAGGATATTAGGAAAGAACTAGATATTGTCAGCATCCAGGAATGCGTTAGCAGAGCTAATTACAGATGTTGTGGTCACTTAAAGAATGGCGAGGAAAGATTAGCAAAACAAGTGTTCTCTGCCAGGTTGGCAGGAAAACGAACCACAGGAAGACCAAGATATAGGTGGATTGATACGGTAGAAAGTGCCTCAGACGATAGAAATATAAGATCTGATAATGTTGGAGTCTTTAAGTAACAGACTGATTTGGAGGAAAATTGTAGATAGGAAGTTAGTAATGATGTAAATTTTTCATGTAGTACTGTCATATCCTGTACATCCCTCGAGGGTACATGTCAGGAATTTGATGATGACGATGATGAAATTCCGAATTATCTCAGGTATCAGATGATTCTGAAACTAGTGATTCAGAGATTGTAAATAATGATAAGCAAGAATCACGTTATTATTTAAGATCTAGGGATAAGCATTAAAAGTTTTGTTAAATATAGGTTAAATATTTAAAAATTAAAAAAAAAAATTTTTTTTCAGAGAAAGATGAAACCAATGTAAAAATAATCATAATTTAAAATTCTGAATATTTTTACAAATTGTTTATGTTAGTACGTTTATTAGTTTTGGTTTCATAACATGCATTGTCAGCACTTGCGATGTGCATGTTATTGATGTTATTTTGTCAAAATGAAATGTAAAGCATTTAAAAAATTCATGTACTTACTGGATTTGGATAGTTGTGTTACTTTTAGAAATTTAAAATTATTAAGTGTTGTGTTTTATGAAGACATTTTCGCAACGCTAACAGAGACGAGACGTCAGCCATTACACCTAACTTCTTGCTTGCCACTTTCATGAAGTGCGCATGCTCACTGAGGAGTTTGATAGGTGACTGGCAGCTGACAAAGGAGAAAACAAGAGAGCGTTCCAGAAGAAAAGAGAACACAGGCCAGCATATATTTGGATTTTGAGGAAATTAAGTTTTTTTTTTTATGTGACAATCAGAGAAAAATTAATAGTATAACTGCAAGTTTTTAAAGTGGAGGAGTTAAGCCTGTCAATAAGTATTAGTAAATAAAAGAAGATATTGCTATTGATGTTCTAAAGGAATGTTCGAGGAAATGCTGATTGGAAAATTTCATCTATCTAAGGACGCTGGATCTAACTGTTATTTCTACTGGTAAAGGAGATGGAATTTAGTCAGGAAGAATTAATGTGTGCTATATGAGAGTGATGAGAATGGATCCTGTGAAAAAGAAGAAGAGAATCTTATATCTTCGGAAAAGGGCCTTAACAGAGAAACTGGTTAGGAACATTTTGTTATTGTGTAAACAAGTGGATGTGATGAAGTATATGTTAAACAAATCTGTAATAGAATGAGTTAGAAAATGGGTGATCTCTTAAGTGTAAGTTTATTTTAAAAGGTCTTGGATCCAATTAATTTTGTAGTTAGTTATGTAATTTTGTTTGAAGTGTATATATATTGTTTTTGTTTTATTAAATGTGTATATTTTTGTATTTGGTCTTGAGTCAGTGATTTTTTTGGATTTTGAAAGAAACAGTAAAAAAGTCATAGCACCAATCAGAGTGAACCTTAATAATCATAATTTAAAATTCTGAATATTTTTACAATATGACACCAGTAGCTGTCTTAACAAGATAAGATGAAATGAGATTAAACCTAAGTGTTAAGTTTAATGATCTGTCATGGCAAAGGAATTTTGTTTCTTGAAATCTAAATTAATGATCTGATAGGGTAGTTAAGATTATCTACATACTGTATTATATCTGTCAACTGCTTGTACGCTTCAGCAAGTATGCCTATTTTGCAGGATGAAAACCTGAGTTTCTGGGAAGGGGAAAGGACCATGGTACTTCTTTTTCAACTGAAATTAAAGCATTTACAAACCTTCTTTTCATCTTATGTGGGATTTGAACTGGAAGTTTTTCCATCCAAAGGGCACTGTTGTACAGAAGGACTGAAATGTGGAAGCTGTAATCTGATTGTAAATACAGGTATCCCTTTCTTCATGAGGGATTTGAATAATGCAGTAAAATTAATTGCGATAATCCCTTTATATACGTGCCTTTAAATTTGCCATGCAAAAAAAATGCAAGCCTCAAGGAGTGTTTCCCGGCCAAGAGAAAGAAAATTGTGAGCATGATGACGTCATTCCTTCCATACAGCAGCACTCCCAGAACCTGAGAGTCAGCCAGTTACTTCACTGCCAGCATTAACAGTGGGTATATTACAAGTTCCAAATGTTATTCTGTATTTGCAAATTACATTCTTCATAAATTTTACAGCCTATTAATCACGTCAAAGAATAAGAGCAATCCCACAACCGGGTCGTTAAGTGAAAAAAAGAAGAGGAAAGTAATTACTTTAGAGATACAAAACTTGATATAATTAAAAGATTTAAACATGGTAAAAGTAAAAGTAAGATTTCAAGCGAATTTAGTTTTAATGAGTCTACAATACAGACTATTTTATCCAAAGCTGATGAGAATTGGAGCAAGTAAAGTTGCATCTACATCTGCAAGTATGCAATGTACACATAAATGAAGTGCTATAAGATCTGTTGATTATTTGGCTGGAATCAAAAGGAAATTCCAATTAGTGCCTATATCACAGCCAAAGCTCTAAGCCTTTTGTCAAGACTTAAAGAGACTAAATATAAAAAAGACAATTCAAAATTCGCAGCTAGCAAAGGCTGGCTTCAAAATTTTAAATCTAGGGCTGGACTAAATAAAGAATGTGAAAATAACAGGTGAAGCTGCAAGTGCCGATGAAGATGCTGCATATACGTTCCCTGCTGAGCTGCAGAAAATTATCAAAGAAAATAATTAAAATTACCGCCAAATTTTTAATGTAGATGAAACTGGCCTATATTGGAAAAAAATGTCATCTGGAACTTTTATATCAAAAAAAGAAGCAGCACAGCCTGGTTATAAAGTATCAAAAGATTGCTCAACTGTCATGCTTGGAGGAAATGCTAATGGAGATTTTAAACTGAAACCATTGTTTGTCTATTGAACTCAGAACTCAAGGGCTTTAAAATGATGTAACAAGAAATCTTTACCTGTAATTTGGTGGAAATCAGAAGGCTTAGGTTACCCAAAGCCTATTCAAAGATTGGTTGAAGTCTTGTTTTTGTCTGGCAGTTGAAGCTTATTGCAAGAGAAATAACTTAGCTTGCAAAGCTCTTTTGCTTTTAGATAATGCACCTGATCATCCAAATTCTCTTAATCATATGTGTGAGAATGTGAAAGTTTTATTTTTTCCACCAAATACGACATCATTGCTACAATCCATGGACATGGGCATCATTGCAACTTTCAAAGCCTATTTTCTTAAAAAGACATTCTCAAAGGCAGGAGAAACAACAGCGATTATGCTCCAAGAATTTTGGAAAAATTTTAACATTAAACACGCAATTGAAAACATTCATGTCTCGTGGGAGTAAGTCTTCTAGCTGCATGAGAACTGTTTGAAAAAACCTTTTGGCAGAATGCACTAATGACTTAGGTGAGTTTCAAAATCCTGTGAACAATGTGGTTGAAGAAATCATTGCAATTTGTGAAGACCTTGGTTTTGATGGTGTTGATGCAGAAGATGTTAAAGAATTATTGGAATCAAATTCAAAAGATTTCAATGACAATGATCTTCTTGATCATTGTCATTGATCAAGACAGTTACAACAACACACACATGAAGATAAAGAACAAATGAAATGTGAGATGGAGTTCCAAAGGAGATAACAATCAAAGAACTAGATGGAATTTGCAGTTTAGAATCACTTAAGCAGCAAGTAATGGATATGGATCCAGATGTTAACTGAAGAATGCTTGTTTGTCGCATCTAGAGAGTCATTTTGCTTATCATAGAATTTATGCTGATAAGAAAAAAACTAAAACTGTTCAAATGACTCTTGATAACTTTTTTTGATAAAAAATTACAGTAACTAATGTAGGTACAAGCATTTATTAAACATTTGTTTACATTCATTTTTTTTATCTTTTCTAAAAGTGTACCATATAAAACAAATTTTCACCACTGATGATTATATTTGATTAACACGATTTTGATATACATGGTAACATCGAGGGATACCTGTACATATAATTCATCGATATGATTAAGTAGCACACGTAAATCACTTATCAGACTGAGAATACTAAACATAACTTTTCAAGGAAATTTAATATAAACCACTTTCCTGTATATATGTATGTATGTGTGTGTGTGTGTGTGTATATATATATATATATATATATATATATATATTCTGAAGTTGAAGACATCTCAAAGACAGAGGCTGAAACATCAGATGTAATAATTTACATTTTGAATAAACTTTATTCTCTTAGACAAAAATTTGATCCACAAATCTTTCATAAGCGATATTACATGAAGTGGTTGGACTCTTAGGCTGCATATAGCCTGAACTTGGAGGCAATTATTTTTTATTTGGTAGGTTTTAATTAGTAAGTATCATCTGCATAGATAATCCCATCGACTGTGATAAAAGTCTCATTTCTAAGATAAGAGCAAAGGCTTAAAGATCCAGATAATGACTTTTACCAAAATGTATTCAACAACATGGAAAGAATGATGGTAAGATGTAACGTGACAAATATATATAAATTCACCATGCAGAAGTGCACTAAATGTTATCATACAAGTCCTGACATTCATCATTTAGCAGACAACATTTGTGCATTACATGACTAGCCTTTGTTATTTTATTCCTATTAGAGAAAAGTTTAATATTGTAATAAATAAAGAGAAGACATTCCACTGGAAATCTTGCAACATATTTTATATGTTATTATTCCTATTCCTAAAAAAGAAAAACAATTTCTATACCTTTTCAAGTTTTGACTTTTTAGGCCTTTTACTTTCCACAAGGTAATCACTGTCATTATCTGACTGTCCAACCAGATTACTGTCACTATCCTGTAAAATATATAGCAAATAATAATAACTAATGAAACTCCACAAACATACATGTATAATATTAAAAATATCTTGTGGTTCTAAAATTAGCACCTCACTGCAAAAAAAAAAAAAAAAAAGTACTTATTAGGCTTCAGTATTAAATAGTATCCTATCAAAAGTCAAGAAACATAAGCAGGTATAAATAAAACGTCTTCATTGATTTAAATTAATAATATAATTTCCTGCCTTTTACTATAACTGCTTCAATGCATTTTCCAGATTCTATACTTTCTGAAAGAAAGTCAGTGGTATTATGTCCACTTCTCCTTTAAAACATCAGTAAATTCCACTAATGAACACAACTGTATTGTGATGCATCCAGTGAGAAAACTGGCAACTCCATTATCATGGGACAGATCAAATTAAGGGACCTTACTTAATATACCATTGCACCAGACCTAGTTGAAAGACTTGGAGATGTCAAGTGCAACACTTGGGATTTGTTAAACTTTTTCAAGGTATTTTTCCGTAGTAGGTGACATGTGGGCAGATTCCCTGTTGATTTGTAATGGTGAACTCCAAGGTAAATTTCATTTATTAGCAGAGTACCTTCAAGGTAGTATAGGAGTCTAGTGTTGATCTCCATTACTTTTGAGATGATTTGAAGTGAGAGATATTGGGCAGTAGTGTGATGGTAAGGATTTATCATCCTTGGGAATAAGATGGACATGGGCTAATTTCCAGAGTGCAAGGTAGATACTAGTAGAGTAACAAACCATAAAGAGGCAATAAAGAACAGGTCTACTCTGGAGCACAAATCTTCAATAACTGGAAGAATGCCATCAGGGACATGGGAGTTTTTGGTATATAATTTGGACAGTATTCTGGACAAAATACAACATAGATGATTTTGATAAGTGCCCCAAACCATTAAAAACACTCAATGCCTCCTCCGACATCATCACTTTCTGATGTCAGAGAAGGCATTGAGTGTTTTTAATGGTTTGGGGGGCACTTACCAAAATCATTTATATATGTATTTTAGGAGAAGTATAATGCCAAGAGACTGGTTTTTTCTGTGGGTGATGATGCAACAGACTAATCTGGGTACAGTAGCAGTTATAGCCAACTGCTTTGGCATGAAACCAAAAGACACAACAGCCATTTGATGCAAGTTTCCTGCTTTTGGCTCTTCGGAAATCAGTTTTCACATTGTTTTAAGTTGTTTTGGGCTTGGGTCAAGTAGTGAGGGTGATGATGCAAGGAGGAGTTCTTGATTATTGCCAGTTTTGGTATGCTTGGTTCTTCATTTTTACAGCCTTGGCACATATTTCTGAGAACCAAGACTTATTTAAGTAATAGGAATTTAGCATAAATAGGGAAAATATGCTTTCATGTTGGAGAGGATTACTTCAGTAAGGCTTTCATTGCATAAGCTTGGGTCAGAAGACCAAAGACAAATGATCCAACCAAGAGAATGAGGCATAGAAGTCTCATTGGTCATTCCACTTGGAATTCTTATAATACAACTCTTGGTTGGGAATGGCAATGAGGGTTGCTTGGTGGGAGGAGAGATAAGCACAAGGGTGAGATCTGAATTACCTAAGGGCAATACAACCTTCACAGTATACTTGGAAGAATTACTAGTGAGAAAGAGGTCCAGAGTGTTTGGAGAATGGTTAGTTATCTAGTGCTTTAGCAGACATACAAACAATTTGTGTATGGTCATTTGTGATGCTAAATACCTGCTTGGTCTACACAGATGGAAAAGAAAAGCCATTTGGTACGTCAACATTAAAATCACCAAGGAAGATGAACACAGTTTGAAAAGTTGGACTGAAGGAAATCAATATTTAAGGAGAAGAAGTCAAAAAAAGTTCAGAATGGTTGATGGCATTGACAGAGACAGCATATGAATTTGACAAAGTGAGGTAGGGACATTTTCAGTAAAAGTACAACCTCCCACCACCACCTCAATGAGCTGGAAAGAAGATACTTGGAAAAGTTGAAATGGATAGTGCTTGAAGAGAATGAAATTTGGGTTTCTATCAAGAAAAGCAGGTAGGATTTTGCAAACTGGAAATGAAAGTGAACACTGTTGAGGTTGGAGCTGAGAACACATATACATTGTTGAAGTAGATCTAAAAGTTTCTGTAAAGTTTGTTGTTGACCAAATGGTCGCCATACATGGTGACCATTTGGTCAACTTTGCTTCATTCCCTAATGAAGTGCTCAATTTCTGCACTAGTATTCAGCTTTTGTAGTTGATGTTCAATGTTTCACTGTCACCTTGTAATTTTCTTCCAGCTGTTGGAAAAGATAACTTTTCCAACAGCTGGAAGATGATACTTGTTCATATGCAGAAGATAAGGTCAGACTGAGCTAGTCTATACGATTAGGGAGAAGTGACTTTGAGGTTGTTCACAGCCATTAGTTCTAATGTGCTTGCCAGTGTGAGTGTCACAGGTTATTTTCATTAGTTCACAAAGAAGTTCCATCAGTCCCTTTTGTTTGTGGGTCTGAAGCAGTAGCATTTGGTGATTTTTCTGGAATCAAAACCAGATTTTTTGGTTGATTTGATGTCATCCTTCAGCATTTTGTCATTTTCAGTGTGAAAGTTTAGGATAATGACATACTTTTTTTGTTTTTTGCCTCAATTGAGTTGTACACTGTAGCATGATGAGGCTACAGAGCTGGCTGGTGATTTTTCATCGAGGCATTGATTGTGGATCTGTTCTGGCTTGGCTTCAATTGATTTGATTTTGGGAAAGATAGTTTTGCCAATAGCAATAAGGTGCTGCTCCAAGCTTTCAATGTATTTTCCTAAGTTTAGGAACTATTTCACTGAAAAGAGGCCGATTCATATTCATGTGGAGTTTATATGCCAATTCCCCAAGTTTTATGCAGTGATCATGCAACCAATGGCAACAAAAATCACATAAAATACCTTTTTAAGTGTCTGTGACATCTATTCTACAGCTGCAACATTTGACGACTTCACTGGATTTATTGGTGCTGGGTGCTGGCTGAGAATGCCATTGGCTATAACTAGAATGCTCTCTGCAACTGTGGGGCTTTGTTATGTTATCTTTACTTTTTTGCAATAGGTGGCAGGTGCTTGCATGTGGCTTATATTGACCTAATAAAAAGACTTATAGACACTGAAGGAGTACTTATATGGTTCTCAGTGATATTAAATCCCTCTTGACTATTTCTCCCTACCACACATAACATATACCACGTTTTATATATACTCAACTCTTGAAAGCAGGATAAGGTTGCTTTGGTGGTGACAGCATTGTGAAAACAACCTTTTGAGGTTGTGCTATCTCGACACATTAGCTATTTTATCTGTGATGTTTTACAGATGTATCGTCAAGTGACTGTGCACTCATTTATCTTTTCTTGCATGTTTGTGGAATTGTTAGGCGTTTGTTATAGGATGTTATTCATAACTTTTAGAGCTTACACACATTATTTACAAGAATCTCTCATAAGTAATCCATTTCTTGTTCCTTTTTGTTATTGTCACCAGATAACACACGTCTTTAGGGAATTTAATGATACTATGTTTCTAGGCAGAGCAATGGTGAGAAGTGGGATGCAATAGATATCTGCCAATTTTGAATTTTTTTCCTCTGTGTGTTTTCCTCCAATGGGAAGAAAAGGATAGGGTTACTATTAATTAACCCTACATGCTCCATTATATACACTGCATATATTACATATAGCTTATAAATAATTGATTAACATTTATGTTAAATTTATGTTTACATTTTTGTATCAATATTCATATTTACATCTATATGTACACTACTGGCCAAAATTGTGGAAACCTTTTGGAAAAAGAGTATTTTTGAGGGTGATGCTCATAAAACCTTTTTTTTTTTGGTGTAATACCATAAAATTATATATCAATGGAAAGTTAATTTAATCAAGAATGTAATGCAATAACATTTATGAAGGATTTTTTATTAGAACAGCAATTATAAAGAAGAAAATTGAAACACAGAAAAAAATGAAATATACAAAAATTCTCACAATGTGAGTTAATACATAGTTGGGTAACCTTTAGCATTAATTACGGCCTTACAATGCCTTCCCATGGAGTGAACCAAATTTATTAAGTTCTGCAGCTCTTATAATGTGAAACCAAGATTGTATTATTGCTTCTATTAATTGGGTTTTATTGGTGGGTTGCTTCTGACTAACAAGTTTCTTTAGCCGGTGCCATAGATTTTCGACTGGGTTAAGTTCTGGGCTATTCCCAGGCCATTCCAGCAGTGGAATATGATTATCTTGAAACCACTTTTTGCACACAGCAGCAACATGACATAGAGCTGAATCCTGTTGAAATATAAATGCTTCATTATCTTGGAAAAGATCACATGCAGAAAGATTCAGTTTGGGCTCAAGTATTTCATTTATGTATTTTTGGGCATTTATATTCCCATTAATCATGCAAATTCTGCACACACCTTTTGATGTCACAATCCCAGATCATAATACTAAGTGGGTGTTTCACGGTAGGTGTAATGCAATCAGGATGCAAATCTTCTCTGATTCTTCTCCTTATGTATTTTATGCCATCACTACCAACCAGGGAGATTTTGGTCTCATCACTCCAAATAACACTGTCCCATTGTTCCACTGTCCAGTTAATATGGGTTTTAGCCCAGTTTAATCTTTTCAACCTTTGTTTGAGAGATAAAAATGGCGTGTACAGAGGATTTTGAAATTGGAAGTGATCACTATTTAGTCTTGAGCAGGATAAAATTGAATTTCATAATGAAAAGAACAACATGTAAGAAAGTTTTAAAGCGAATAAAAGTTGTGAACTGTAGCAGCTCTCAGATGTGAACTGTAGACTAAAATACACAATCATTATTCAAGAAAAAATGAAAGAGTTTGAGAACAGAGACCAAACCTTGGAGATTCAGTGGCAAGCCTTGAAGAAAACCCTGATTGATTCAGCCAGAGAGGCATGTGGTGAGGTTGTCTGTAAGGATAGAAAAATCAGAACTCCATGGTGGACATAGGAAGTTAAAGAGGCAGTGAAAGAAAAGAAGAAAGCATATCAAAAGTTCCTGTCAAATAAGTAAGCTTCTGCTCTTAGAGAATACAGAGACAAATGTAAGAAAGCTAAACACTGGGTAAAACTAGCCAAACAAAAGTCATGGGCTTTGGTAAGAACATAGAAAATAAATATCACGAAGGTGGCAAGATATTCTGAAGGTTGTTGAAGAAGCTCAGAAATGGAGGAAAGAGTGCTGTAAAAGGAGTTAGAGATGATAAAGGTGACATG
Organism: Typopeltis vanoorti; assembly: GCF_054136105.1. Classification (NCBI taxonomy): domain Eukaryota; kingdom Metazoa; phylum Arthropoda; class Arachnida; order Uropygi; family Thelyphonidae; genus Typopeltis; species Typopeltis vanoorti. The sequence goes on from NC_143551.1 coordinate 70,192,288, forward strand.
AAAACAGGAGAAAAAGATATCCTTGAAGTATGGAGTAATTACTTCGAAAAATTGCTAAATGAAGCAGGCAGTGAAGACAGCACAATGATAAAAAACACTGACCAGGCATGCATCAGGAATACATATCCATACTTGAAGTATAAAAAGCCATCAAAAGCCTGAAATGTGGAAAGGCAGCAGGAGTAGATGATATTCGACCAGAAATGCTTAAGTATGGAGGTATAAAAGTCTTACAGTGGCTGCACTGCATAGTTCAGAAGGCCTGGACAGAGGGATAAATTCCAGATGATTGGAGTAGAGCTCTCATAGTACCCATATATTAAAAGAGAAATAAAACTGAATGTGAGAATTACAGAGGTATTTCTCTACTGAGTGTTCCTGGTAAGAGATATGCAAGTATACTTGAGAAATGGTTGAGAAGGATTGTGGAAGAGAATCTTGGTGAAGAACAAGCTGGATTCAGGCCAAACAGCGGTTATAGGATCAGATTTTCACTTTACGACAGATAGTTGAGAAATCATGGGAATATAACAAAGATCTGTATTTAAGTTTTGTAGATCTGGAAAAGGCATATGACAAGGTGTCAAGAGAGAAGTTATTCAAAACGCTACAGTTATATGGTGTCAATGGGGCATTATATCAAGCAATACTTAGTCTTTATTTGAGTTGTAAGTCAGCAATTAGAATTGAAGGAATAACAGGAAGGTGGTTTAATGTTAAATCTGGTGTCAGACAAGGATGTACTTTATTCCCTCAGTAATTCATTATCTATATGGATCACATATGAAGGAAAGTGATATTAAACCTGATATCAAAATGGAGATGTTAATCTCAGCTCTTTGCTTTATGTAGATGATGTTATACTTCTAAATAAATCCACTACAAGTCTGCAAGATTCCTTGACTAAATTGAAAAACTGTTATAATAGATAGGGTATGAAGATCAGCATTAACAAAAACAATGAAAATAGAAAGAAACCCTGAAGATCTCAACTGCACTGTGAATGGAGAACCTATAGAACAAGTAAAACATTTCAGCTACTTATGCACGATTTTTAGTGAAGACAGTAAAGTAAATATGGAAATAGACAACAGAATCAACAAAACTGGTATGGTAGGAAGCCAACTGAATAAATTTATATGGGAGAGAAATTAGCCAAAACACTAAATTACTTGTATACAAGACAGTATTCAAGCCAATTTTAATTTATGGATCTGAAAGCTAGGTCAGAAGTAAAACACTTGACCAAAGACTAGAGAGTGCAGATATGAGAGTCCTGAGAAAGATTAGGAGCATGAACAGATTATTATTATTAAGTGACCCCTCCAGGGAGTCCAAAGACTCGTCAAGGGAGGGCACCTACTCTACAACTCTCTGTCTCCACTACTCAATCCGCCAACTACAACGAACCGCAACTACAAAAACTGCTACATCTACCGCCTACCACCACTAGTATTTTCATAGACAATCACAAACATCTATCCCCATGGCGGGATTCGAATCCACAGCCTTTTGGCTGGAGAGCGGATATGCTAACCACTCGGCAGACCAGGCCTGCATGGCATCAATGGCAATATCATATTAAAAAACGAGGTTATTAGGAAAGAACTTGACATTGTCAGCATCCAGGAATTCGTTAGGAGAGCTAATCTCAGGTGGTATGGTCACTTAAATGGGACTACAGAATGGGAGAGGAAAGATCAGCAAACAAGTGTTCTCTGCCAGGTTGGCAGGAAAAAGACCCAGAGGAAGACCAAGATATATGTGTGGATTGATACAGTAAAAAGTGCCTTAGAAGCTAGAAATATAAGATCTGATAATGTTGGAATCTTGACAGGTAACAGACTGATTTGGAAGAAAATTGTAGATAGGAAGTTAGTAATGATGTAATTTTTCATAATTTTTCAAGTTAGTAATGATGTAATTTTTCGTATCCTGTACACCCTTAAGGGTATATATATATATATCAGGAATTTGATGATGATGATGATGATGATAACATTCTATAATAAACCCTTAATATAATCTATAAGGGTACAGTCACTTTCTTCACATCAAAGAGCATCACAGATAACATAGCTGAGCTTAAAAAAAAACAGCAACCTTAAAAGAGCCTTTATGCATACAAATATCTTCACAATATTAAGATCACCGAAGCAACCTCATTACCACTCAAGAAGTTAGGTGCATATAAAATTTTCTGTCCATGTGACATATTTTAAATGATAAACAGGGCATACAAATGGCCTTGGTTCATACCACTACAAACGAGAAACATGAATGTTATCTGAGAATTAACAGGAAGGCCATATTTATAGCTATATTCTGAATTGTTTTTTTTTTTAAGTTTCCTACCAATGAAAGGCACATAGACTGTGTTCGGGCTAAGCAAAGCACTCCAGATTATTTTGTAATCATTTTTATTATTTTATTGATTTTTTATTTATTTATTTCTTACATAGGTTCAGAAATCCTGCTCTAGAGTCTAAACATGAAACTTTTTTAAGCCACTTCAGGCCTCCAAATAAGTGGGATAGTAGTCTCACTCCAGATGATGAAATTTATTTACCACGAAGACAATCACAAGCATCTATGCCCACAATGGAATTTGAATCTGCAGCCTGTTAGTTGAGAGTGAGTATGTTAATAATTAGGTCAATCAGGCAAGCTGTATAAAGAAGCCTCAGAAATGGGACAATGTCCAACTCAATGTAAAAAAACAAGCACTTATTTTAAACCAACCTTGATGAGTGTACATAAAAACCTAAAATTCACAGAACTAGATTATGATTTATGTTATGCAGCAACATGAAGAATAACCTGTATGTAACATCTCAACCTGCTATTAACTATCATTTTAACAAGAATTCAATTCACATAGTTTTTAAGAATCATACTTCTCCTCCATGTTTTCAAAATGATAACTAAATATAAACTATTCAGTTGGTATCAGGAGCCTGGAAAAAGTATTTATTGGTATGTTACTTAATACAAAGAGTCAAGAACACTATATCATGATGGAAGGAATGGTAAGAATGTGTGTAACAGCAACTAAGTTATATAAGTTTGTTAATGTTACAAATATGCTTAATATGGAGGTGATTATTATGAACAATGAGTCTGTATTCATCCAGTTCAGAATTATTAAGTATATGCAAAGATTACTTATGATTAGAATGATATGAATATGAAAAACAGGAAGGAGTAGTAACAGCATTCAACAGCAAACTTGAGGATAACCTTCTCAATTACAAGGAAGTTTCAAGTGAAGTTATGTAGGCAAAACTGAAAATGGGGAAATTAACAAAGAAACTAATTTGTGCTTATGGGCCCACAGAAGATTAGCAAGGTAGAAGGTGGAAGAATTTTTCAAGCCACTAGAACAGGCAACTGACAAAGAAAATGGAAAAGTCCTTGTTGGCAATCTGAACAGCAGAGTAGGAAATAAATTCCAACTGGCATATATAAAAGTTTTGAGAAAAATTTAGAGAAAAGGATTATAAAACTAATAATAATGTTAAGTTTCTGCTGGATTTCTGCTCAGCTCAGGATATAGACTAGTCAAGGTTAACAGCATAAACCAACATAAAAACATCCACAAGTTCGCAAAGAAAATCCTTGTTGACTATGCTATTGCTGAAAATGGTATCTTCATTCTGGTTTTCAGAATCTGCTAGTATAGAGGATTTGAAATTTTAAGTGATCATCGCTCAGTTTTAAGTAGGATAAAAATGAATATCACATTGAAAAGAACAACATATACGAAATGAACTAAAGAATTAACGTTGAAGAGTATCCTTTCCTTAGTGTTACATGGCGATCAGCATTCATTTTGGACAAATTATGGACTCTACAACCGAGTTATAGATAATAATATTTAATTTCCCGACGTTTAGACCTTCATATTAATGTCATTATCTGGAGTATGCACTTATACATAGCTAAATTATATTTCACACATTATTCTAAAGAGACAATGATTTGATCAACAGTTATTCTAAGAACCTGACCTCTAGTGAAAATAAAATAAAATAACTACATCAAAAATATATTCTATTTAAGACAACATCAGAGAAACATTCTTTCATATAGATAGTTTTATTACAGTAAAAATGATGTCCTAATTTAACATGACAATTCTTATATTAGATTTAAAATCCTGGATTATCTATAGTCCTATTTATAATTAACTCTTGCTTTACACAGTACTTTGCTTTCTCACAATTTTTTCTGTATTCTCTAAGAGCACAAGCTGACTTACTTGCCAGCAACTTTAGATATCCTTTCTTCTTTTTCTTCACTGCCTCTTTAACTTCCTGAGTCCACCATGTAGTTCTGATTTTTCTATCCTTACAGACAACCTCACACATGCCTTTCTGGCTGAATCAATCAATGTTTTACTCAGGATTTGTCACTGAATCTCCAAGGTTTGGTTCTCGTTTTCATATTCTTTCATTGTTTCTTCAACGATGGTTGTATATCTGAGTCTACAGTTCACCTCTGAAAGCTGCTTAACCTTGATTCATTTTAAAACTTTCTTATATACTCTTCTTTTCAATATGAAATTCTATTTTGCTCAAAACTAAATAGCGATCATTTCCTATTTCAAATCCTCTGTATACTCTTGTGTCCTGAACCACTGGGAAAACTGTATGAAGAGTCAATGAGACTGTTCTTTTTTTTCTTATGTCTTCTGCCCTATGTTCGAATATGTATTAACACAGGTAACCTCGTATAACACGGTTTCAATATGACGTGGTCTACAAATTGTAGTAACCCTTGTTGAACGTGGTACTTATACAATGCGGTTTCGATATAAGACGGTCTCTACAAACTGTAGTAGCCCTTTATCTTTTCATATATTTTTCAAAGCGCAACTTGAAAATCAAATTTTATCTTCGTTAAATTTGCATCTGCCCATGTAGTCATAAGTAGCGAATTTATATTAGGGGAAATACCCTTTAGCACGCATGTATGTCAATTGTTTACCGTATAAAGTATTTATTGTTGAAAATTGTCTTCGTTTTCTGCCAGGAAATTACTTGAATTACATAAAAATATATTTTTGTTGGATATGTCATTGTTTATATAATCTTTAAAAAAAAAAAGATTTCAGAACCTAACCCTACTTTTTTTTTATGTGTTCTGAGTCTCGCATAAGACGATTTATATAACGTGGCATTTTTGTGGAACCTAACATCTGCATTATACGAGGGTTACCTGTACATAGATTATACAATTATGTACTAATATGTGCCTTCCATATTCTTGGGATTTTTAGACCCTCATTATTGTTAAGATTAGGGTGGTTGATAAGAATCTCACAGTCCTCCTTAAATTTACATTCATACCATGTTTTAGTGTGATGTAAACAACAGGTGCTTTTCCAGTCAATTCCATGTAAAGTGTTCAGGGTATGATCATAAAAGCCAGCTGGACCATAATTATTATATTTCATGTGTCGTTTATGTTCCTTTGTTCTGATAGGAATTGTGCATCGTATTTCTCCTATATAGGGCAAATTACAGGTGCAATGAATACAGTATATGCCAGGATGGACCAGCAGAGGGAGTTTGCCCTATATAGGGGAAACAGATTATATATTATATAGCTATGTTGGAACATAGATTATGTAACTAATCCGCATCCTGAACAGAATCCAGCAGACATTTACCATTATTATTAACTTTGTGCTTTTCTCCAAATTTTCCCAAAACATTTTTATATGTCCGGTAATCATTTCCTGCTCTGCTGTTTAGACCAACTTTTCCTTTTTCATTCAGCTAGCTGCCCTCTCTAATATCCCAAAAAATTCATCCATTTCTTCCTTGGTAGAACCCGTTGTAGAAGCATATGCTCATTGTCCAGTTCTCCATTCTGATATTTGCCCACAACACTCTACTTGATACTGCCTACCATTCAAGAAGATTATCCTGATATTTAGTTTTGAACACTATAGCTGCTCCCTCTTTGCCCTGATTGTCATTGCCTGAATACAACGTTTTGTATTTGTCACTTAGAAAGATCTCGCCTGTTTTTGTCTTCTTTCTTTTTAGTTATGCCTATTATATTGATCTGGTACTTATCCAATTCTCTGCTAGTTCCATTTCCTTTCAATTGATGAGTGTTATGTTGATACTACCAATCTGGAACTCTGTCGATGTTGAGTTGGAATGTGTTCCAACTCTATAATTTCCATCCATCCTCGTTAGTTCAGTCTACAGGTAGATACCTAACAGTGTGCATCATGAAAAGGTGAGGATTAGGCATTAGGTCAGCATTCCTTAAAAGGCTACATGGAGGTCTCTTCTCAGTTATACAGCTTTGACCCTTAAGTACCTCAATAGTTGACTAAAAGAGGTCAAATATGAAGGTGCATTAGTTTTCCAATGACTACACTGCATAATTCAGAGGGCCTGGTCAGAAGGGCAATTCCAGGTGATTGGAATAGAATTCTCATAGTTCCCATTTATATAAAAAAAATAATAATAATAAAAAAAGGAGGGGGGGGGGAAATAAAGCTGAATGTAAGAATTACAGAGGAATTTTTATACTAAATGTTTCAGACAAGATTTATGAAGCATACTTGCATAATGGAGCGAATACACTTGGAACTTGGAGAAGAACAAGTTGGGTTCAAGCCACAAGGAGGCCATCAAAATCAGATTTTCACCTTAGGACAAATAGTTGAGAAATCACAGTAAAATAACAATGACTGTACTGAAGTTTTGTAGATCTGGAAAAAGCATATGACAAGGTAACCAGAGAAAAGTTTTTCAAAATTCCACAATTACATGGCATATATGGAATATTATACAGAGTCATAACCTATCATTAAGTTGTAAGTCAGCAGTTTGAACTGAAGAGAATGCAGGAAGATGGTTTTGATGTCAAATAAAAATAGATGTACAACAAGGGTGCATCACTATATGGATGCCATCATGAAAGTGGTATTTAACCTAATGGCAGAATCACAGATATCAAACAGTTATTTGCTTTATGCAGATTCAAACACATTCAATGCAAATCTCTGTTGTAACAAGCCAGAAGCCAGCTATAACAAATTATAGCAGGAAAATCAGCAATAAAAAGACCAAAACTACAAAAATATACAGGAACACAGAAAACTTTAGAAGCGTTCTCAAAGAACCTATAAAACAGGTAAAATATTTTTGCTATTCAGCTGCAGTTTTCATTGATATATATCCAAATTAAATAAGAAAACAGACAACAGAATAACCAAAGCTGGTGAGGAGCCAGTTGAATAAATTTATATAGAATAAGAGAGAAATCAGCTAAACTAGCACAATGCAAACCAGTGTTCAAACCAGTTAGTTATAAGTTACAGATTGAGTATAGGTTAGAAATAATCCATTTGATCACAACCTAGAGACCACAGATATGAGTTTTGAGAAAAATTAGAAGAGTGAATAGCATCAACAGCAGAATCCTATTAAAAAAGAAGATATTAGGAAGGAACTTGACATTATTAGCATTCAGGAATGTGTGAGCAGAGCTACTCTAAGGCTGTCACACAGGTCACAACAGAATAGGAGAGGAAAGGTTAGCAAAACAGGTATTTGATACTAAGATGACAGGAAAAAAACCTAGACGAAGACCAAGATCTAAGTGGACTGATTCAATCAGAAGTACCTTAGAAGATCAAAATATTGCATATGACAATATTGGAGTATTGACAAGTAATACACTAATTTGGAAGAAAGCTGATAATAGGAGATTAGTAATAATGTAAACTTAATCATGTGGTACTGTCATAGTAACCTGTACACTTCTAGAGGGATGTATGCCGCAAGGAGGATGACTGCTCATCTGATAGAAAAGAGAGATGGTGTAAAAGAGCATCTAAAAATGATAAAAAGTTTGAAAAAAAAGAACGAGCGATCTGATAAACTTAACAATCAATGGTAAGAAGGACAAAAGTGATACAAATGTAGAAGAAGTTAAAAACAAAGTGTAGTTAAAGGTAAGGTGGTGAATGGCATTGACTTTGAACAAGCATGTAGCTGTGTAGAAAGGTTTATGTATTCGTCGTTTAGGTTGTATAATTTTGACGGTATATATCAGAACACAGAATTATAAGTAAATAATTATTAATTGATTTACTGCTGATATTTCGCTGGTGTTATAACCAGCATCTTCAGAGAACAAAAACACAGCTTGTCACAGTATGTAAGACTACAACAACAAAGGGACTAGTTTAACAAAATTGCAGCAACAACACAAAGACTAAAATCCTAATTAGGCACCCTCTATCTAAATATATATATATATATATATTGTAGCAATAACACAAAGACTATTTGTTGAGATTCGGAATATGTTTCAGGGATTCTGTACAGTACTTTGTTTTCTTCCGGTTGATCCTGTGTGCAGGTGTATTATCCAAAGCATGGTCTGCTAGGCCCGACTTGCCATAGCTTAAATGCACTAAGAATGTATCCAATGTGATTGGACCATGTTGCCAAATAGCAAGCACATCGTCAACATAGTGTAGCCAAAGTTGGTTGTGGCTGTATTGATAGCTAGTTTTTTCAGTGATAGTGCCAGTATCTTTTATGTTCACTGATGCGGATGTCCACAGTTCTTCCTGTTTGACCGTAGTAGGCTTGATCACACTAGCAGGGTACTTCGTAGACTCCTGGATGTGATAAAGGAGGGATGCTGTCCTTGGGTGAACAGATGAGAGTTGCTAACTTGACACACAGAGTCTGAATACAGTGCACAGTTTATGTTTATTGAGAATTCCAGACAACTTTTTCTGATGTGCCTTGAACGTATGGGATGGTGACTGTTTTGTTGTAGTTCTTCGTGATGGATAGTGAGAGGGATTTCTTAGGAGCATTTAGTATTTTATTTATCTTATGGGGATTATAGCCATTGGCCAAGAAAGTATGGCATAAGTGAGCCAGTTCAGCAGAAAAAGCATTGTCATTGGAACAGACTGCTCTTGCTCTGTGGGTTAGCCTTTTTAAGATACCATACTGTTGAGAAGGGTGATGGTGTGATTGTTGTTTGTGTATCTCCCTGTATGTGTGGGTTTTCTAAAAACTGAGAATCATAAGGAACCATCTAGAAGACGTGTGATTAGTGTATCCAGGAAGGGCAGACAGTTATTAGCTTCCAGTTCCATTGCAAAGTGGATTTTTGGATGTTAGCTATTTAAATGCACTAAGAATGTATCCAATGTGTTTGGGCCATATGGCCGAATAGCAAGCACATCGTCAACAGTGTAGCCAAAGTGTTGGCTTGAGAGCGGCTGTATTGATAGCTAGTTTTTCCAGGTGTTATATGTAGAAGTTAGCTAAGGGGAGAGAGCCCATAGCTGTTCCATCTAATTGTTTGTATATTTTCCCTTTCCATGTGAAATATACTGCATGTATTGTGAATTTAAATAGTTCAAATATATCAGGGGGAAAGTGTGACTTTAGCAGATTAGGGGCTTCAATTAGTGGTATATTTGTGAATAGTGAGGTGATATCAAAGCTCACCATTAAGGCTGAGCTTTTTTTAAGGTATGGTGTTCTAAAATAATTTTTAGATAGGCAGAATTTTTGACAAAGGAGGGAGAATTGTTTGTGAGAATGGCTAGCAGCTTGGCTAAACATCTAGCCAGTTTGTATGTGGGACTATTTATACTATCTACAATACAGCGTAAGGGTGTACCTTGTTTGTGAATTTTTGGTGCTCCATATATCCTGGGTGTTTTAACATGGAAGGGCTCGAGTTTGTTTACTGTTTCTTTGGGCCAGGAAGTGACTTTTTTTTCAGTAATTTACGCACCTTATTCTTTTGTGTGTTGGTGGGATTGTGATCTATAATTTTGTATGTTGACTGATCTTATAAAAGCGTGTGCATTTTGTTTTCATATTCTGTTGTGTCCATCATCATGGTTGTGTTCCCTTTGTCTGCTTTTGTTATGATAATCTGGTTATTATTATGTAACTCTTTTAGAGCAATGATTTCCCTATGAGGGATATTATTTCTGGGAGACTTAGACTTGATTAGGATGTTGGCCACATCTAAACATATGTTATTGGCTATTGCTGGAGGCAGGTCGTATATTCCCCATTCTACAGATGCCATTATTTTGGCTTTTGGAACTTGTTTGGGAATAATGGCAAAATTGTGCAACCGACTTAAAGCACTAATGGCTTCTTTAGGTGAGTGATGATAAATTCACAATGACGATAGATTCACAATTTCCAACAATGCAGTGCTACACAACGACTGCAACTACAACAAGATTGTGTCATTGCGAATTTATCGTCAAAGAAACAGTAAACAAACTCAAGCCCTTCCATGTTGAAACACACAGGATATATGGAGCACCAAAAATTCACAAACAAGGTACACCCTTACACCCTATTGTAGATAGTATAAATAGTTCCACATACAAACTGGCTAGACATTTAGCCAAGCTACTGGCCACTCTCACAAACAATTCTCCCTCCTTTGTCAAATATTCTGCTCACCTAAAAAAAGTATTTTAGAACACAATACCTTAAAAAGCTCAGACTTAATGATGAGCTTTAATATCACCTCACTATTCACAAATGTACCACTATTTGAAACCCTTTATCTGCTAAGGTCACACTTTGCACCTGATATATTTGAACTATTTAAATTCACAATATATGCAGCATATTTCACATGGAAATGGAAAATATACAAACAATTAAATGGAATAGCTATGGGTTCTTCCCTCTTAGCCAACTTCTACATAGAACACCTGGAAAAACTAGCTATCAATACAGCCACTCTCAAACCAACACTTTGGCTATGCTATGTTGATGATGTGCTTGCTATTTGACATGGCCCAGGCACATTGGATACATTCTTAGAGCATTTAAACAGCCAAAATAAAAAAAAAAAAAATCCACTTTACAATCTAAGTGGAGCTAATAACTGTCTGCCCTTCCTGGATACACTAATCACAGGTCTTCCAGATGGTTCCTTATCATTCTCAGTTTTTAGAAAACCCACACATACAGGGAGATATTTATGCAAACAATCACACCATCACTCTTCTCAATAGTATGGTATCTTAAAAATGCTAACACACAGATCAAGAACAATCTGTTCCAATGACAATGCTCTTGCTGCTGAACTGGCTCACTTATGCCACACCTTCTTGGCCAATGGCTATAATCTCCATAAGATAGACAAAATACTAACTGCTCCTAACCCCCCCCCCACTATCCACCATGGAGAACTACAACAAAACAGTCACCATCCCATATGTTAAAGGCACATCGGAAAAGATATCTAGAATACTCAATAAACATCAACTACACACTGTATTCAGACCGTGTGTCAAATTAGCAAATCTCATCCGTTCACCCAACACAGCAGCCCTCCTTTATCACATCCAGGAGTTTACAAGATACCCTGCTCGTGTGATCAAGCCTACTACGGTCAAACAGGAAGAACTGTGGACATCCACATCAGTGAACATAAAAGATACTTCTGGCACTATCGCTATGGCAAGTCGGTTGTAGCAGACCATGCTTTGGATACCCCTGCACACAGGATCAACTGGAAGAAAACAAAAGTACTGCACAGAAGCTTTCACAAGTCAGAAAGATTGTTCTTAGAAGCCCTGAAACATACTCCGAATCTCAACAAATATGGCTGTATAAATTTGCCTATGATTTGGCAGATAATCATCTTAAGACATAACCAGTATCTGCTTTCTCTCTCGTTTTTTTTTAGGACTTTAGTCTTTGTGTTATTGGTACTATATATATATATATATATTTTAAATAGAGGGCACCTAATTAGGACTTTAGTCTTTGTGTTGTTGCTACAATTTTGTTAAACTAGTCCCTCTGTTACACCATGTTGTTGTTGTTGTTGTGGTGGTCTCGCATACTGTGACAAATGTGTTTTTGTGCTCAGAAGATGCTGGTTATAACACCAGTGAAATATCAGCAATAAGTCAATAAATAATTATTTACTTATAATTCTGTGTTCTGATATATACCATCAAAATTAAACAACAAGCATGTAGCTGACAACAAAATTGAGAGAGTGAGGGAGAGCAAAAATGTGACGTAAGATTTGATAGTTTAGTTAAGATGAGGCAAGAGATAAATGGATGTGGAATGAAGTTAAGAGAATTTGAGATATGTATAGAAGAGTGAAAATGATGAAAACGAATAATATTGATATAGAAAAAGGTAACGAAAGACCCGTGAGTGGTGTTGTATGGTGATTCAATTATTAGAGATGTGCTGGACAAGAGGATGCAAAAGGTTTGTTTTCCTAGAGGTAGAATGAGTAGAGTGATTGAGGCATTGGATATGAGAAGTAAGCAAGCAAAAGAGTTGGTAATTGTAATAGAGACAAATGACTTGAGTGGGAACAAATAACACGTCAGATTGGATATCAGGAGGTTGTTGAGATGGATAAAAGATTCAGAACTGGATTGACAACAATAGTATTATCTTTGAGGACAGCATGGATTTGCTAAAGGGAGGTCATGTTTTAGTAATCTACTTACTTATTACAATAAGGTGACAGCTTAATTGGACAGAGGGGAGGGATACACAGTAAGGCTTTTGATAGATTACCGCATGATAAGTTGATAGTCAAACTAGAGTGGATGGGATTGGATGTTAGATGAGTGCACTAATCTAACATCCAATCCCATCCACTCTAGTTTGACTATCAACTTATCATGAGGTAATCTATCAAAATCCTTACTGTGTATTCCTCTCCTCTGTCCAATTAAGCTGTCACCTTATTGCAATAAGTAAGTAGAGCAATATCCAGGAAGGGAAAGTCACTAGTCGTGTGCCTCAGGGGTCTGTTTTAAGGCCATTGTTGTTTAACCTGTATGTTAATGATATTCGCGAAGATTTGGAAGGGGATATTCAGTTGTTTGCAGATAATGCCAAGTTGGGATGAACTGTGAAGAGTAGAGAAGCTGTTGTGGCCTTACAAGAAGACTTGAACAAATTGAGTGAATGGGCACGAGAATGTGGATACCAGTTCAATATTGCAAAATAAGATTTTAAAATTTGAGAAACAAAGATGGGATATATTTTTGGAGGTGGAGGAAATAAGAGATCTTGGGGTGATAGTGGATAAGAATCTGAAATTTAGGGGACACAGTGCCAAAATTGTGAAGACAACACAAAGACATCTGGGAATGATGCAGAGGACACTAACTTGTAGAAGTAGCAAGATTCTTGTTTTGTTGTATAAGGCTTTGATTAGGCCACACGGACTACTGTACCCAGATTTGGTCGCCTGTTTTTCAAAAAGACAAAGTGATGTTGGAGGAGAGGCCAGAGGCAATTGACTAAAATAGTTTCTGATCTCTGGAATGTTGAATATAAGAAAGGTTGAGATGATGCAATTTATAGTCTAGTGGATAGGAAGAAGAGGGGTGATATGATAGAGATGTTCAAGTTGGTAAGAGGTTGTTATAGGATTAACGTTGAAGAGGTTTTTCATAAAAAGGAAATTGGGAGAGAAAAAGAGGGGTGTGAGAAGCAGGTTTTTTGCATGCAGTTGTGAATGATTGGAATGCCTTGCCTGAGAGAGTGGTGTCGGCAGAGAATTTGAGTGTGTTTAAGGTGCGGTATGATGAGCTGTGTCTTTGACAAAAGGACGCCCTAGATGAGTTTTTGACACCATGGATCTTAGGGTAATAATAATAATATATGTATACACATATCAAGAAATTGTTGATTATGAACAGAAATGTTGTCCAACTGGCTCCTGCCAACCACTGATATAAGTATACAAAACAAAGCACGCAGGTAACTTATGTCTTTACACAAATGACAGGAGTATCAGGAACAAAGAGGCAGAGTATGTTGCCTTGGTAAATGCACTGTGGCCCTAAAATCTCACCAATGCCTAAGATTAAGCATTACTGAGACCTGGCTTTCAGAGGCAGATATACTAACTGGTGTTGATTATAAAGAAAGTCAGTCAAGATAGGGAAGGAATGGGTGTGATGCTAATGATATCAGATGATTTTTCAGTCCTGTTAGGGTAGAAAACTACAATCACAATATTAGTAACAATTTTCCATGTTACAGTGAGTCTGAAGCTGTCTGATATGAGGTGGAGTCTCATAAGATCAAATGTATGGTAGGGTGTATTTATAGACCTAGTGGATCAGTTGCAGTGACAATGAAATGCCTCGGCAATTCAACTTGATGGTAATAAAAAGCCAAAGTGACTAAGCTGTTACAAGATAACCTCCTTAAGCAACATGGGAATCCAGAAGGAATTCAAGGTCAAAGAGTGTTAGATAGGATTATAGTGTTGGTGGTGAGGGGGGGTCAGTAAAAGATGCGATGTCAGATGGTGACAATGATCATGCTGTATTGACCTGGGAAGTAGCCAAGTATATAGATGTTTCATTCAGAAAAAGTTGTACACCATTCAGCATGTACAACCTTTCATTCAGAAAATGTGTACATGTCGAAATACAAAGCAAGAACTTATAAACACTGAGGAGTATGCTAGGTTTGGTCACAAGGTATTAGTTGCAAGATGGGAAGGATATTGAGAATACATCATCATCAAATTCCTGACATGTACCCTCAATGGGTGTACCAGATATTATGATAGTACTACATGAAGAACTTACATCATTCCTAACTTCCTATCAACAATTTTCTCAAAATCAATCCGTTTAACTGTCAAGACTCTAACGTTATCAGATCTTATATTTATGTCTTCTAAGGCACTTTTTACTGTATCAATCCACCTATATCTTGGTCTTCTTCTGGGTCTTTTTCCTGCCAACCTGGCAGAGAACACTTGCTTTGGTAATCTTTCCTCTCCTGTTCTGTTTAAATAACCACATCACCTGAGATTAGCTCTGCTAACACATTCTAGATGCTAGCAATGTTAAGTCCTTTCCTAATATGCTCATTTTTAATATGACATTGCCATTGATGCCATCTGTTCATGCCCCTAATCTGTCTCAGGACTCCCACATCTGTGGTCTCTAGTCTTGGGTCAAGAGTTTTATTTCTAACCCAGCTCTCAGACCCATAACATGACAGAATTGAGAGTACATGAAAAGTATAAAAATAAAATAAAAAAATCAATTCTGCAATATTGGTTATGTCCCTAAAATTTGAAGAATGAATAAGGTAAGAGTGAAATGGATGTGCAATCTTGTGAAACAAAAGATTCTTAAGAAAAGAATTATATGGAAGGCATACCCTCTGCATAAGGTAAGAGGTGTAGATCAATTACTCTTAAGACATGTGATGTGTGTGGAATGAACTACCAGCATCATTTGTTGTGAGAGTGAAATTCCAGTGATTTTTTTTTTAAAGAAAGATACAACAGATATTTGAGCAGTGTATGACTTTAAAGAGGCCCTCCCCTTTAAGATCCTCCCACAAAGCAGTGTATGACTTTAAAGAAGCCCTCCCACAACTCAAGTCAGGAATTCCTTGGCACCCTGGGAGGAATTCATATAATAATAATAAAAAAAATTTAAAAAAAAAAAAAGATAACTACTTATGAACAATTTAATAATGCAAAAAACAATCAACCAAAGTGACCTCTTCTAAACTGAATATACCACCCCAAATATGGGAACACTATTATAAAGTAGAGCAGTTCAATGTAAGTAAAGTAACTTTACTTTACTTACATTGAAGAGTTTTGAAGAAATTCAAGTTCTTAAAAGCAGGTACTGCAACATACGGCCTGCAAGCTACATGAGGCACTTGAGTATTTTTGGGTGGCCCAAGAATCATTTTGACTATGCATAGTTTAATTGTCTGCCAGCCAAGAATACTGATACTTAATAAATAACAAACAAGTGAGTAACATAACGGAATTCATTTTTTAATAGTTAAACAAAGGCTACAGAAGAAACTATTGTGACTGTTAGGAACTGATAATATGCATTGAGTTCTTCTATAAAACTGCTTTGAAGTGCAACTTCTGCAGCTATATGGTGAAAACATATTTTGACTTGCTAGTATTATTGTCACTCGACTACGTTTCTAGCCAGCAACACTATTGCAACCAAAACATTTTGTGTCAGCAGACCTGTTTTTGTGTTTCTGTTATTTTATTAACATAAAATTGCTAAAAAAACATTTACTATAAGGGCAATGTCAAGTAAAAAAAAAAAATTATGGAAGAATAAAGGAAAGCCAGACAAAAAAAAAAGTAGGTTAATATTATTATTATTCGTGACACCTCCAAGGAGTCTGAAGACTCATCGCGGAGGATACCTATTGTGCAACTCACCGTCTCCACCACCACACTGATCCTCTACTACCAATCACCAACATCAGCACCATCTACTGCCTATCTCCACCACAGCTAGTATTTTTTGTCTGTAAATTGCGTGTATTCTGAAGGACCGATTTGTTTGTATGCGGGATGAAAAACCCGAGTTTCCAGGAGAAAAAACCCTGCTACCTCCGTATGAGATTGGCTAACTCGCCTTAGATTGAAAAAGTCCATATAAAAATTCCTCCCATCATGACGAGAATCGAACTTAGGCCTTTTCCAATCGAATGGCGCAATGTACTGTCGTTCTTCCAATTGCACTACGGAGGAGCTTATGTTGTTAAGATTTTCATTAATTTACTTGAATTTTAAAATTTCATTTTCATTTAAATTTAAAAGCATTTTTTTCCCCAAAAAATGTTAGTAAATTAATCTTACTATTTTTTTTTTAAATGGTTGCTATATTTTGTATATTTTGCACAATTTGGTTTTAAATAGACAATTTAAAAAGCCAAGTTATTCTTCTTTCCAATAATGATTCCTTAAATCTGCCCAATGCTTATATTGGGATCCTTGGGTAATCACATCATCATCAAATTCCTGCCATGTACCCTCAAGGGGTGTACAGGATATGACAGTACTACATGAAAAAATTACATCATTACTAACTTCCTATCTACAATTTTCCTCCAAATCAGTCTGTTACTTGTCAAGACTCCAACATTATCAGATCTTATATTTCTATTGTCTAAGGCACTTTGAACCGTATCAATCCACCTATATCTTGGTCTTCCTCTGCGTCGTTTTCCTGCCAACCTGGCAGAGAACACTTGTTTTGCTAATCTTTCCTCTCCCATTCTATTTAAGTGACCATACCATCTGAGATTAGCTCTGCTAACGCATTCCTGGATGCTGACAATGTCAAGTTCTTTCCTAATATCCTCATTTTTAATATGATATTGCCATTGATGCCATCTGTTCACGCCTCTAATCTTTCTCAGGACTCTCATATCTGCGGTCTCTAGTCTTTGGTCAAGTGTTTTACTTCTGACCCAGCTCTCAGATCCATAAGTTAAAATTGGTTTGAACACAGTCTTGTATACAGCTAATTTAGTGTTCCGACTAATTTCTTTCTTATTCCATATGAATTTATTCAATTGACTTCCCACGATACCAGCTTTGCTGATTCTGTTGTCTATTTCTATATTTAGTTTACCATCTTCAGTAAAAATTGTGCCTAAGTAGCTGAAATGTTTTACTTGTTCCACAGGTTCTCCATTCACAACACAGTTGACATTTTCAATGATTCTGCCTATTTTCATTGTCTTTGTCTTTTTATTGTTGACCTTCATACCATATCTATTACAACAGCTATTCAATTTAGTCAGAGAATCTTGCAGACTTGTAGCGGATTTATTTAGAAGTATAACATCATCCGCATAAAGCAAAGAGCTGACATTAATATCTCCAATTTTGATATCAGGTTTAATAGCACATTCCTTCATAATGTGATCCATATAGATAATGAATAACAGAGGGGATAATGTACATCCTTGTCTCACACCAGATTTAACATTAAACCATCTTCCTGTACTTCCTTCAATTCTAACTGCTGACTCACAACTCAAATAAAGACTAAGTATTGCTTGATATAATGCCCCATTGACACCATATAACTGCAGCGTATTGAATAGCTTCTCTCTTGGCACCTTGTCATATGCCTTTTCAAAATCGACAAAACTTAAATACAGATCTTTGTTATATTCCCATGCTTTCTCGACTATTTGTCGTAAAGTGAAGATCTGATCCTGACAGCCTCTATTTGGCCTGAATCCCGCTTGTTCTTCACCAAGCTTTTCTTCCACAATTCTTCTCAACCGTTTCTCAAGTATACTTGCATAGATCTTGCCAGGAACACTCAGTAGGGAAATACCTCTGTAATTCTCACATTCAGTTTTATTTCCCTTTTTATATATGGGTACTATGAGAGCTCTACTCCAATCATCGGGAATTCGTCCCTCTGTCCAGGCTTTCTGAACTATGCAGTGCAGCCACTGTAAGACCCTTATACCACCATACTTTAGCATTTCTGGTCGAATATCATCTACTCCTGCTGCCTTTCCACATTTCAAGCCTTTGATGGCTTTTTCTACTTCAAGTATGGATATGTATTCCTGACTGCATGCCTGGTCAGTGTTTTTTATCACTGTGCTGTCATCACTGCTTGTTTCATTTAGCAGTTTTTTAAAGTAATTACTCCATACTTCAAGGATATCTTTTTCTCCTGTTTTTATTTCACCTTTATCATCTCTAATTCCTTTTACAGCACTCTTTTTCCTCCATTCCTAAGCTTCTTCAACAACCTCCAGAATATTTTGCCACCTTCTTGATATTTATTTTCTATATTCTTGCCAAAGTCCTCCCATGACTTTTGTTTAGCTAGTTTTACACACTGTTTAGCTTTCTTACATTTGTCTCTGTATTCTGTAAGAGTAAAAGCTGACTTATTTGCCAGGAACTTTTGATATGCTTTCTTCTTTTCCTTCACTGCCTCTTTAACTTCCTGTGTCCACCAGGGAGTTCTGATTTTTTTATCTTTGCACACAACCTCACCACTCTCTGGCAGAATCAATCAATGTTTCCTTCAGAGTTTGCCACTGAATCTCCAAGGTTTGATTCCTGTTCTCAAACTCTTTCATTTTCTTTTCAATAATATTTCTGTATTTTAGTCTACAGTTCACATCTGAGAGCTGCTCAACTTTTATTCGCTTTAAAACTTTCTTACATGTTATTCTTTCAATATGAAATTCAATTTTATCCTGCTCAAGACTAAATAGTGATCACTTCCAATTTCAAATCCTCTGTACACTCTGGTGTCCTGCACCAGGGAGAAAACATCACTATCAACAATAACATAGTCAATGAGACTTTTCTTATTCCTAGCCTCTTCTCTCCATGTGAATTTGTGCACATTTTTATGTTGGAACATGGTGTTAGTAATAACCAGTCCATGTCCTGAGCAGAAATCCAACAGATATTTGCCATTATTATTAGCTTTGCTCTTTTCTCCAAATTTTCCCAAAATATTTTTGTATGTCTCACAATCATTTCCTACTCTACTATTTAGATCCCCAACAAGGACCAACTTTTCCTTTTTCATTGTGTCAGTTGCTTTTTCTAAAGCCTCAAAAAATTCCTCCACTTCTACCTTAGTAGAACCTTCTGTGGGACCATAGGCACAAATAAGTCTCATTGTCCAGTTCCCCATTCTCATATTTGCCCACATTACTCTACTTGAGACTGACTGCCATTCAAGAAGATTAGCCTCGTATTTTGTGTTGAATACTATGGCTACTCCTTCTTTTCCTTGATTGTTATTGCCTGAATATAACATTTTGTATTTATTGCTCAGAAAGATCTCACCAGTTTTGGTCTTTTTTGTTTCAGTCACCCCTATTATGTCGATCTGGTACTTATCTAATTCCTCAGCTAGCTCCATTTCTTTGCCATTCAGGCTTCTTACGTTGATAGTACCGATCTTTAACTGTGGTGATGTTGAGTTGGGGTTTATTTTCAGATTTGTTCCAGTAGCTGACTTTTCGCTGTTCGCCCTGGTTCCCTGGCGAAAACAACGGGGGCCTTGTTTAACCGGGTGACGCCCCAGCCGGCATGAAATTTTGTCATGTTGTACCATCATTTTTTATTTTGGTTTAACCAATAAGAATACAATTTGGTCGGCTAAATCCCAAATTGCCAGCCCATCCTCGTTCGTTCAGTATCAAAGTAGATACCCAACAGGGTGCACCACGAGAAGGTGAGGATTGGACATTAGGTCAGAAGCCCTGGTCGGTTCTCCGCATTCCTTTAAAGGCTATGTGGAGGTCTCCTCTCAGTTATACAGCTTTGACCCTTAAGCACCCCTGGTAATCTAGCATGATCTGCTTACAAAGTCCAATCTTTGAATGCGATTCACATCAATTAAAATATGCCAATCTCCGAGGATGAGGTAACAACACAGATGTAACACCTTTATGTCAGTAAACATGGGAATAAATATTTATCCAAAAAGAAATATCTGATCTTGTCTAATGATCTAAGAATCATAACAGAAAAGAGCTTTTTAATGAAAAACAGAGATCACAGATGGGAAAGGGTTGGGAGATAGTCAATTACAGTGCAACCAGGATGCTTTCTTGCACTGGATAATGGTGTGGGTGACCAACATTACATTTAAAGCAACAACTGTAGGTGTTCTTCAAGAACTGATGTTTATAACTGCAGAGTTTGTCAAAAGAAAAGAAAGTGAAGTATATACTCTGAGAAAAATTATCGATATTTGCAGTCAGTGATGGTAAAGATAGATACGAGACCAGAGCCCTAGAGTACTCTTGTAATTGAAGAGAGAAAGCCATCTATGAGAGCAGGAAAAGAAACTAGGAAAAAGATATTTGAAAAAAGAGCATAGAATGGAAAGAGTGTTAAGGCTTCTTTACAAGGTTTTTGAACATACCTTTTACCAAGTTGAATATTACTTCAAGATGTGTTAACCAGTTGTATTGCCCAACTATTTACCGCCCCCCCCCACTAGTGGCAGCTTGTACATAAGCACTGTGACACTGCAGCACCCCCCAAGGAAAAAAACGAAAAAATAAAATTCTTTGTGTTTATAAATAATAATGATGCTTACAACATTATATAAATGCAATACAACATGTTAAAGATTACAGCTTATGTTTAGACATTGAATAATTAATAACTGGAATTGTTCGATTAACGCTTTAGATTACAAAGCAAATGCACTGCAATCTAATACAGAGTCGGAATTATCACATTCGATCAGTTTCAGCTAGACTCGCTGATATTTGTTTCTGCACGCAACAAGTCAATTTGACACTGATATTTGAGCAGTGTCACTAAAGATAGTTTTATGCTTGTATGTGTTACTTCTGTGAGATATGAAACTTTTATTATTGGTGTGTGTTCATGGCAAGGGTGAAATAGTTTTAGTTATTCTGTTAAAATAACAGAATAACCATATAACTATTTATTTATTATAGATACAAGGCTGAATTATGACGAGTGTCACTGTTGAAAATACGAAAAAATTATATTTTCTCAATTATCGTTACACGAAACAAATGCATTGCGATCTAACGCAGTGTCAGAATGTCAAAACCAATCTGTAGTGTCGCTACAGATATATTGTATGCTTGCACTCGTTATTTCTGTGTACGAGACTTTTATTATCGGTGTGTGTTCATAGCGAGGATGAAATATTTTTAATAAAGATTTTTTGTAATATGTAAATTTATTTATTAATAAATTAGTTACTGATTAGGAAAATAATTATTTTTTCTCATTTTGTATATGCAGCACCTCTCACTTAAAATTTTCACCGTCCCCCTCCCCCACACACACTAACCCCATACACGAAAAGCTATATAACCTATAGCAATCAGCACTGTGTGGGAGCGACAGGTTAAGAGGAAAACAGAAATCTGCCATGGCTGCATCCCAGATGTACTGAATATAAAACATATTTCAAAAATGGCTCTAAGAAAGAATTCAGAGAGAAAAAGATCTCATTACAAATTACATACAGTTATGAATTTTACACTGCCATCATATTCTTCCAAACAAACTCACTGTGCAGATCAGTGCTGTAATTTTCTAGGCAATTTAAGGTACAAGTGGATATTATTTTATTAAAGAAAGAACTCATATGAATTATTCATATAGTTTTCAAAATATTTATATTGTAACATACTGCAGAAGTATATGTTTGCTGTTAACATGATTCTAAAATATTGCAATTTTATTTCAAAAAAGAAAAATTCAAGAATTCAGTCACATCTCTTAAATTTATGTAAAATTTTTACATGTAAAAATTCATACATACTTCAGCACTATCTGATACTGTCTTCTTTTTCTTCTTTTTTTTCCCTTTTTTCCGCTCACCATCACCTTTGGTTTTCCGTTTTTTTCCTTTATCCTTCTTGGGCTTGGGTGGCGTTTCAGGTGGTTCAATTTCTTCCTCTTCCTCCTCTTCATCTGCATCATCATCAACAGATGGCAAATCAAGACCTGGAGGCTCTAAAATCTGTTCTTCTTTCTCTGCTTCTTGCTCCACTTCTGGTTCATCTTCAACTTCAGGCTCATCACCTGGTTCATCAAGAAGAGTATTTTCATCATCCTCTCCATCTTCATCGCCATCATCATCACCATCACCATCACCTTCTTCTGTTCCTAAAACATTATAACAAAACCCATTTTTATTTAGTAATGAAGTACAACAGAATATTTAATGAATAAAAAATATTGATGTGAATTTTTTAAGCTGCAAATTAGCAAATATCTAGTTACCAATAATAGTAGGATCAGAAACTATTTTACCACTTTAATTAATTCAACTGAAAATCCATTCACTGAAATACTAGCATATAAATACTAAAATCATCTATATCACAATCCAGATCAACAATAATACTCATGTTTGACGCTGTTAATATACTTCAGCTGTGATGTATTCCTCTGAAGTAACTGTAATCTATTTTTATGACCTTTTTAATGATGAAGATAAATGTTCTATAATGATCACCATCTTATAATTGTATTTTTATGTAATATTTATATAAAAATACAATTATATTTATTTAAAAGCCACAGCATGTGAAATTAGTAAACTGAAATAAATAAAAATGAATGTTTTTCTTTAGATATACCATGTAATC
This sequence comes from Typopeltis vanoorti, assembly GCF_054136105.1. Lineage (NCBI taxonomy): Eukaryota > Metazoa > Arthropoda > Arachnida > Uropygi > Thelyphonidae > Typopeltis > Typopeltis vanoorti. The sequence goes on from NC_143551.1 coordinate 70,215,267, forward strand.
TATAATAAACTTTCTTCTAAACATTTGCCAGATATCTTATTCTGTATTTTTAATTAAAGAAATGAATTTTAAAAAATGCTAATTCAAAATATAAATTGGAATCAAGGCACATGAAAGAGAATGAAACAAAGATTCAAAGTAATTCTGAACTTCATGAATAGCAGAAATGTGTCCCACCATGCTTTTTTTTTTTTTTTTAATATCATCCTACATATAAAAGATAAAAAATTATTAAAATTAAAATTAAAAATTGATATGAGACCTAACACCAGAGAGTCATGGAAACTGAATTCTGATGGGAGGAATCATGAGAATCTGTGTGTAAGAGCAACAATGTTAGGTAACTGTGTTAATGCTGGGAATAGTTATTATTATTAAAATGATCATGAAGAGAGAGAGAGAGGGAGAGAACGATTCTGTGTTCGTCTGATTCGGACCTATCAGGCATGTGTAAAGATGTCTGCAGTATGGAACTAGATAAGAACAGAGATCTGTAAGTTGTGGAATGGTGTCATGCAGACCACAGACAAGAGTATATAAAAGAGCATGCAGGTAACTTATTATGTCTGTACACAAATGCTAGGAGTATCAGAAACAGAGGAGGAGAGCTTGTTGCCTTGGTTAATATATTGACCTCATATTGTAGGCATTAGTGAGACCAGACCATCAAAAGCAGACATACTAACTAGTATCAAGTGCAAAGGGTATAGTATTTTTAGAAAGGATAGGAGAGGAGGAGTGTGCTGCTAATGATATCTGATGACTTGAATCCAGTCAGAGTTGAGACCTCTGGCTGTAAAACTAGTAACCATTTTTCATGTGGCAGTGAGTTTGAAGCCATCTGGAGTGAAGAGGAGTCTAACCAAATCTGATACATAGTGGGGTGTTGTTACAAAACTGGTGGATCGGTTGCTAGTGATGAAGAAAAGCATCACCAAATATAGACGATGGGCGAGAAAAGAGTAATCATAACGGGGGAAAAGAATAATCTGAACACTGAATGGGTAGCTGTGAAATAATGAGAATAATGGAAATTAATCTATTGAGCTGTTGCAAGCAGCATGTGACAGAAAGAACTCATGGTCAAAGAATGTTAGATCTGATTATAGTGTTAGAGGGAGTTTCAGGTGACAGTGATCATGCATACTCACTTGGGAAGTGCCTAAGTTTTTGAATGTTCCATTCAGAAAAGGTTACATGCTGAACTACAAGGTAGGAATTTATGACCACCTGAGGAGTATGTTAGGTTCTGCACCATGGTATCAGTTGTTGGATGAGAAGGATATCAAGTGTGTGTGAGAAGTGTTTAAAAAATACTTTGAAGATGTGATATCAGAATGTGTCCCTATAGTTTGAGGAATAAATAAAGTAGAAGTGAAATGGATGTGTAATCTAACTAAACAAGAGATTTGTAAGAAAAAGATGATATGGAAGGAACACCGTGTACATAAGGATGGAGTCAGTTATGATAATCATAAGCACCAGGCCAGAAGACTCACAAGTGTTGTATGGAAAGCTGAGTATGAAAAGAAACTGGTTTTGCAAGTTTAAGACAACCCAGAAGAATTCTACCATTATGCTGCAAGTAAAAGAAAGAATGAATTTAAAAGAATAATTCTATTGAATGCAGATGATATGCGAGTCACTAATGCAGAAGTGATTGTTCAACTAATGAGTAGCCATTTCTTTTAGGCTTGCACGGTGATCCGAATGCATTTTTGAAAATTATGGAGACAACTACCGTGTTTGAATAAAAACTTTAGTTTAATATAACTGAAATCTACAATTCGACGTTTCGACCTTTATGTCAAGGTCATCTTCTGGAGCGTACAAATATACACAAGAAACAAGCTATGCTACAATCAAACTGGTTCGTTAAAGACACTGACCAACCGCTACCACAATTGTTGGCCTGACCTCTGGTGGGAAAAAAAAAATACAAATTAAAATTTAAAAAAATTATACATCAACGCTAGAGTCCTATTATTTGTGTTGTCTACTATATACATATATTAACATTATTCCAGCCACTTGGAGTGGAATGGTTTCTAATACTAGCGGATTGGCTAGAGTCCTGACTTATGTTGAATCTTTCATATTAGGTTGGCTGAATGTGTGCCATCCAGATCCTTGGAATTTTCATACCATCTTTGTTATTGATATTTGGGTGGTTTATCAGGATTTCGCAGGATTCCTTAAATTTTCTTTCGTACTAGGTTTTTGTGCGGTGTAAGGAGCAGGTGCTTTTCCGGTTGATTTGGTGTAAGGTGTTAAGTGCGTGGTCTGAGAGGCCTGCTTCACCATAATGGTTATGTTTAATGTGTCTAATGTGTTCTTTCTTGCGTATAGGGATTGTCCGTCCTGTTTCACCAATGTACGGTAAGTTACAGGTGCAGCGGATGCAATAGACTCCAGGATGTGCTAATGGGAGGAGAGGATCCTTAGAGGAGCTGAATATGGTTTTAAGTTTAGTGGGTGGTTTAAAGGTGGCATTGAGGTTATAATGTTGTAGGATTCTGTTGATTTTTTTCTGATAACCCTTTAATGTATGGGATGGCTATGGTTTTACTGTAATCTAGATTCGTTTTTGTTGTAGTTTTATAGAGTATTTTATTGACAGTAATTTTGTTATAGCCATTATTTATGAATGTGTCACTAATGATTTTTAGTTCTTGTTTCAGGGCTTGCTGGTTAGAGCAAATAGTTGTGGCTCTGTTTTTAAGGGTGTTAATGACTCCATATTTTTGTGCTGGGTGGTGGTATGAATTCGCATGTATGTATGTATGTATTGGCCCGTGTGTGTCGGTTTTCGGCAGACCGTGAAGGATAGACTGCCTGAAGAAAGACGTGTAACTAGTGTGTCTAGGAACGGAAGCGAATTTTGGTTTTCAATTTCAATGGTAAATTGTATGCGTTCGTGTTGTTTGTTTAGGTGGCTGAGGAATGTGTTTAGCGTTTGTCGCCCATGCGGCCAGATCGCGAACACGTCGTCGACGTATCTGAGCCAGACTGTCGGTCGTAGCGTGGCGGAATCAAGAGCCCTTTTCTCAAAGGTTTCCATGTAGAAGTTAGCGATTTGGGGGGAGGGGGGATAATGGTGAGCCCATAGCTGTACCTTCCTTTTGTAGGTAGAATTTGTTTTGCCACACGAAGTAACCGGACTTTAGTACGTGGGCAAAGAGGGCCGTAATGTCGGGTGGAAATTTGTTCTGTAGTAGGAGAATTATGTCATTGATGGGGACATTAGTGAAAAGGGCGGGAACGTCAAAACTGACTAATAAGTCTTTGTCGAGTGTTATGTTTTTGATTTTGTTTATGAAGTGGAGTCATTAAAATTTGAAGTCATTAAAAACAGAGCCACAACTATTTGCTCTAACCAGCAAGCCCTGAAACGAGAACTAAAAATCATTAGTGACACATTCATAAATAATGGCTATAACAAAATTACTGTCAATAAAATACTCTATAAAACCACAACAAAAACGAACCTAGATTACAGTAAAACCATAGCCATCCCATACATTAAAGGGTTATCAGAAAAAATCAACAGAATCCTACAACATTATAACCTCAATGCCACCTTTAAACCACCCACTAAACTTAAAACCATATTCAGCTCCTCTAAGGATCCTCTCCTCCCATTAGCACATCCTGGAGTCTATTGCATCTGCTGCACCTGTAACTTACCGTACATTGGTGAAACAGGACGGACAATCCCTATATGCAAGAAAGAACACATTAGACACATTAAACATAACCATTATGGTGAAGCAGGCCTCTCAGACCACGCACTTAACACCTTACACCAAATCAACTGGAAAAGCACCTGCTCCTTACACCGCACAAAAACCTGGTACGAAAGAAAATTTAAGAAATCCTGCGAAATCCTGATAAACCACCCAAATATCAATAACAAAGATGGTATGAAAATTCCAAGGATCTGGATGGTACACATTCAGCCAACCTAATATGAAAGATTCAACATAAGTCAGGACTCTAGCCAATCCACTAGTATTAGAAACCATTCCACTCCAAGTGGCTGGAATAATGTTAATATATGTATATAGTAGACAACACAAATAATAGGAATCTAGCGTTGATGTATAATTTTTTTTATTTTTAATTTGTATTTTTTTTTTCCCACCAGAGGTCAGGCCAACAATTGTGGTAGCGGTTGGTCAGTGTCTTTAACGAACCAGTTTGATTGTAGTATAGCTTGTTTCTTGTGTATATTTGTACGCTCCAGAAGATGACCTTGACATAAAGGTCGAAACGTCGAATTGTAGATTTTAGTTATATTAAACTAAAGTTTTTATTCAAACATGGTAGTTGTACCCATAATTTTCAAAAATGCATAATGAGTAGCCATTTTGCTAAAAGCTATCAACCTAATATATGCAACATGAAACTCACTGCTACCTCTTCATTGGATGAGGAAACTTGTGTGTATGAGGAGGAAGTAGTAGAGCTGGTGTACAAACTGAAAGAATTCTGCAATAGGAAGTAATGGGATATCAGCACAGATGCTAAAGGAGTGTGCAGCTGAACTAGCTAATCCTTTGACCAAGCTATATGATTTAGTCTCAAAACAGGGAAGATTCCACAGGAGCGGAAAGAATGTATGGTAATCCCATTGCACAAGGGTAGTGCAAAGACCAGTGTATCCAACTATCAACCAATCAGTATCTCAGAAGTTGTGGTAAAGATTTTGGAAAAGTTGGTGAGGGGCTTCCATTCAGAAATGGGTTGACAGAGAATCTCTACTATGTAACAAACAGCATGGGTTTACTGAGAATGTCATGTTTTAGGAACTTGCTCACATTCTATAATAATGTTATCACAGTGGCGTAGCTAGAGCTGTTTCCGCCCGGGGCGGTCTCAGAGTTTTCCACCCCTCTTTATACACACCAAAAATACTATAAAAAGTCAACAACGTATAGGGAAATAAATTAACATACTATGTTTATTTTTGAAGTAAAACTTTAATTTCAACATTCTAAAATGTTATTTTTCTTGCTTTTCTGTTAGCAAAAACATCGATGACATTGGCAAAGTCTATTTCATAGTAATGCAGGTAATTCTTAATCAAATTTTATTTAGAAAAACTCCTCTCACAACTAGCAACACTTACAGCAATTGTGAGGAAAATTCGCAGTAGTATTACAATATTTGTAAATGAGTTCTCGAAACTGTATTTTAGAATTAACTGCAAAAGTTCAAAAAGGTTCAAAGTGCAGCCCAGGCGGACCGCCCCCTCTGCAACCCCCCCCCAGCTATACCACTGTGTTATCACTGAGTTAGACAAGGGGAATGGATACACACCATGATACTCATGGATTCTGCTAAGACTTTTGAAAGTGTATACAACATCAAAGACTGTTCCATAAATTGGAGAATATGGGACTGGATTATGAACTATTGGCATGGAAAAGAGGATGGCTGACTGACATATATCAAAAAGTCGTATATGGAGGGGGGGGGGGTGTAATCTGCAAGATTCAAGATGACCAATGGTGTGTTTCAAGAATCAGTCCTTGATCCATTGTTATTCGATCTGTACATTAATGACATTGGGAAGGATTTGACATGTGGCATACAGATATTTGCTGATGATGCAAAGATAGGTAGGATAATTAGGAGTGTTGTTGATATACAATACTTGCAAAATGATTTGAATAGGCTGGAATTGTGAAAATGGCTGTCCGTTCAATGTTAATAAATGTAAGGTCATGCACTTTACTATGATTAGATATCCAATGTCATATTATAATGGTGGGATTATATTTAAAGAAACTGATGAGGCCAGGGATCTTGGAGTTTTAGTAGACAGGAAGTTGAAGTTCAAGGGTCATATAGCAAAAATTGTAAATACAACTCAAAGAATAATGGCAATGCTGAAATGAACACTGATGTGTAAAGATAAGGAAGTCATTTTGCCTCTTTACAAGGCCTCACTTGGACTATTACATGCAGGTCTGATCTCCTGGTTTCCGTGGCAATTCTGATATACAGTGGAGAGAGAGAGATTGCAAAGGAGTGTCATAAATGATATCAGGATTGTGGAATACAGATTGAGAATTTGTAAGCTGCACACACTAGCAAACAGGAAAAAGAGGGACGACATAACTGAGAGTTACACCCTTCTGAGAGGGGTATACAGAATTTCAGTATATGGAATTTTTTATTTTATGGAGGAGTGAGGAAAGGATGTGAGGATATCCTTGGAAGTTAAGAAGAATGAATACTTTCAAGAAGCAGATGAGAACTAGATTTTTTTCCATAGAGTGGTGCATGACTGGAATGGATTGCTGTTGGATATTGTATGTGCAAGTAGCATCAATGATTTCAAGCATGAGAGCTGGTGCAAATAGCATGTCCTCTCTTGATGAGTTCTTGACTCCCTGGAGGGCTCTCTTACTACTACTAATAATAATGTATCCATGCCAGCTATAACAGGGATCAAGCAAGGAGCTTATTCTTTTCTTTTTTTTATCATTATTATTTTGAAAGTTGAAAACTGTAGTCCTTCAGGAAACATTTCATGAGAAACTCGGGTCCAGAGAATAGAAGTGGGTAGAATTAAGGAGCAGGATGAGAAGTGGATTAGTATGTTTGCAGCTGGGAATGTGAATGAACAGTGGAATGCCAGTGCTTATGTTATTACATGCTTAGTGAAAAGAGGAAGTATGGTGAAGGCCAGCTAAGTGGAATAGTGCCTAAAAGAATACTTATGACTCACCAGTCAGTGAAAGAGGGATCATCAAATGACCAAATTACTCTTCTTTGAATAGCATCAACAAAAATGTGTATAATCCAAAGATAAAAACAGTATTTTAGTGGTGGGTAGATGGGATTTGTACAACATTAGTAGCTGGACATGTAAAAAGTAACATCTGAAATGGAAACAAGCACCAATCATAAGAAAGTTATGGATGTCATGTGTTTGTGACAGGAAAAGTTAGAGGAAATGCTAGCCAAAGCACCAATTCGATATTGAGTGACAATTTGGGTATTATCAAAAGGTAAGGGGGGTATGTGAACCACAATTTTTTTTATGGGAAAGTACATAGGACTATGTTTGGGTGTCATCAAATGTGACTAGGCTGTTCTCATCCCACTGAGAAATCTACACATTTACACATGTAATCACAAGTTTTTAACAGTACTTGTGACAGTAACATTATTAGGCACATATTCACAAAGATAAAGAACAATAACTTTTTATTATTGCAAA